>NC_052158.1:70166161-70466161 GCF_902713615.1 Scyliorhinus canicula | reverse complement strand
CTGTGAGTGTCAGGATGTCACCTGAGGCCCTTCCCCGATGCTCCACCCCCGTTGTGCCGAATTCCGCCGATCCGCGGGCAGGGGGAGCTTTGGCGGGAGCTGGGGGCACTGGTGGGAGGGGAGTGGTCCAGGGGTGGCGAGCCTGGCCAAAGGGGGGCACTATTTGGCAGGCTAGGTCTGCACACAGCTGGCGCGATGTTGCACCTTGTCATGGGCAATCAGTCTTGTTTCTGGTAGACTTGGGCCTATATTAACAAATGCCATCTTTAATCCAGCATTGACTATTTTATAAATGGTAGGTTTGGAAAATGGAAAAACCTCATGTTGGTACAAAATGGAACGTTTACAGGGTCAGTGTAGACAGAGGAGCTGTAATCTGTATCTAAGCTGTGTGTTCTTGCCTTGGGAGTGCTGGGACCAATAATGGTTCTTGTCTCTGGTACCGAACATCGGAGTTTTTCCTGTGTCCAGGTTTTAGCTGTACAGCTACATTCACTAAACATGGTGGGTTCTTGTCCATCTCCTGCAATCTGGCTGCTTCTGCAACTGGAATATAAAAGGGATGGGGGCTGGACATCATGGTTACAGCCCACTTCCTTCTCTTCACTGTGCCCGGGAGTTCTGGTTTCCCAGCTGGTGGACAATTAACAACTAACTGGGGAAGGTGACTGTATGATCATCTCCACCCTGATTGATGACAGAGCCCATAATGCCCCAGAAACATTTGCAACTATCTCAGATGACCCAACTAGGCGTCCGCTTGAGGTCACTAGCATCACATATGCCAGACTTCAGCTAATTTGATTCACTCCCATCACATCAAGAAATAGCAGAACGCACTGAAATAGTATGGGCCTGGGCAACATCCCGCTATAATACTATAAGTCGTGTGCTCCAAAAACTTCCATGCCCTTAGCCAGCTACAACACCAACATTTATCAAATAATGTGGAAAAATTGCCCAATTATGTCCTGTCCATAAAATGTAGAACAAATCCTGCCAACCAGGACAATTATTCTCAGCAAAGTGATGGAAAGTATAGTCGACAATGGTATTAAATGGCATTTACTCAGCAATAACCTGCCCACTGACGCTCAGTTTCAGCTCTGCCAGGGTTACTCAGCTCCTGATCTCATCACAACCTTGGTCCAAATATGGACAAAAGATCTGGACTCCAGGGGCGGGATTCTCCCGCAACTGGCCGGTTGGCCCAGCGCCAAGAGCGGTGTGAACCACTCCGGCGTCAGGCCGCCCGAAAGTTGCGAAATCCTCCGCACTTCCAGGGGCTAGGTCGGCGACAGAGGGGTTGGTGCTGCGCTAACTGGCGCCGAAGGGCCGCCGTGCGCCGGTGTGAGTTTGCGCATGGGGAGAACCGCCGGCATGTTCTGGCGCATGTGCAGAACCGCTGCCGTGTTTCCTGCACATGCACAGGGGGTTTCTTCTCCGTGCCGGCCATGGCGGAGCCTTACAGAGGCCGGCACGGAGGGAAAGAGTGCCCCCATGGCACAGGCCCGCCCGCAGATCGATGGGCCCCGATCGCGGGCCAGGCCACCATGCCCCCCCCCCCCCGGGCCGGATCCTCCCGCACCCCCCCGAGGACAATGGGAATAAGGGGGGAAACTCTCCATTGGTTGGAGTCATACTTAGCACAAAGGAAATGGTTGTGGTTGTTGGAGGTCAATTATCTCAGCTCCAGGACATATTACAGGGGTTCGTCAGGGTAGTGTCTGAGGCCCAACCAGCTTTGGCTGCTTCATTAATAGCCTTCCCTTTTTCAGAAGGTCAGAATTGGGGATGGGGACAATATTCAGACTAAGGCTGTGATGTACCATCAATTGGACTTGAGACACGATGAAGATCCAAACTGTGGCTTTAATCAGCTAGTTGTTAGCCCGGTGGTCGACTACAGAGAAAGGCCGACCCCCGGGAAACCTGGGTACTTATACCCCGCCTCGGAGGCGGGGTCTACTTGCCTCTCGACTGATTGGTGAGCAGTCACATGACTAGTCCCAGCCAATCGGACGAGAGGCACATGACCAGCCAGAGCCAATGGGGAACCAATGCTCTGCACCAATGGCAGTGCTCACATTCACACCACCACAGGCTGACAAATGGCAAGTAACATTGTTGCCACACAAGTGCCAGGCAATGACCATCTCCTGAAAGAGAATCTAACCATCATCCCTTGACATTCAATGGCATTACCATCACTAACTCCTCCACTATCAAAATCCTGGAGGTTAACATTGACCAGAACTGAATTGGACTCTCCATATAAATACTTGGCTACAAGCACAGGTCAACGGCTAGGAATCCTGTGATGAGTAACTCACCTCCCGACCCCACCAAAGCCTGTCCACCATTTACAAGGCACATGTCAGGAGCGTAATGGAATACTCTCCACTTGCCTGGATGAGTGCAGCTCCAACAACACTCAAGAAGCTCAACACCATCCAAGACAAAGTAGCCTGCTTGAGTGTCACCCCTTCCACAAACATTCACTCCCTCCACCACCGATGCACAGTGGCAGGCATGTGTACCATCTACAGGGTGCACTGCAGGAACTCACCAAGGCTGCCTTAACAGCACCTTCCAAAACTGCAATCTCTGAGGGGCTGGTTTAGCTCACTGGGCTAAATAGCTGGCTTTTAAAGCAAACCAAGGCAGGCCAGCAGCCCGGTCAATTTCCATACCAGCCTCCCCGAACAGGTGCCGGAATGTGGCGACTAGGGGCTTTTCACAGTAACTTCATTTGAAGCCTACTTGTGACAATAAGCGATTTTCATTTCATTTCATTAACACCGAGAAGGGCAAGGGCAGCAGACACATGGGAACACCACCTGCAGTTTGGGCAGGGGAGTAATCTATCACCCCTGGCACCCAGTCACCATGTGACACTGCTCACCTGAAGATTGGCAGGCATGAGAGACAGCTTTGCTGCCTCTTGTCCCCCTGCCACCTGCCAACAGAGTGACACAGGAGTCTGTCAGAGGAGAGAGAGAGGGCGAGGGAGGAAGGGATAAACAGAAAGATGATATATGGAGACAAGAGGTGTTGGCTACATCTTCGGAAAATGATCAGTTGGAAAAATCAGACAATGGGCGATTAGCTTGTCGGGAAGGGCAGCAGGAGTTAGTCCAAAAGTTACTGCCATTATCTTTATTGTGGGCTGAACATTGCACTGTGTATCTTTAACCCAAGTACGTGACTACACCCGATCCGGTAACTGAACTCTCCTGGTGTGTGTGTGTGTTTGCTGACAGAAGCAGCCTCTCAGCTGGGAGACAGGACAGATGGTTAAGAGTTGCTCACCGCCATGGTTCCTCACCGGTGCCTCCTTGCTGTCAAGGATGGGGACCTGGAAACCTTGAAGGAGCTGGACGCCAGCGGCACGCTGAACGAGAGCATCGAGGACCACCTGGGGGCCAGCCCTGTCCACCACGCAGCCAGGAGCGGCCGGCTGGACTGTCTGCAGTTCCTCATCACCCAGGCCAGGCTGCCGGCCAACAAAAGAGCCAGAAACGGAGCGACCCCCACCCACGATGCTGCTGCCACCGGGAACCTGGCGGCGCTGCAGTGGCTGAGCAGAGAGGCTGGCTGTGACATTCATGTAGGTGACTGAGGGGGTGACTGAGGGAGGGGGGTGAGGGTGGACACAGCTAGACCCACAACACTCAGTGGCTTATAGCAGGGAGGCAGATTCTCCCGTGTCACAGTCAGTAACAGGCAGAGGGTTGGGTTAGCAATGCATAACAGGAGTTGTACATAACTGGTATGGGAGTATATAGAGGGGTGAATATTATATATAGGAACTAGACAGTGCCCAACAACATCTGTACCATGTATACTTCACTGGTATGGGAGTTATAGAGGAAGTGTATATTATATATAGGAGCTAGACCGTGCATATTGCATATGCACCATATATACTTTACTGGTATGGGAGATGTACAAGGAGTATATATTATATATAGGAGCCAGATAGTATGCATACAGCATCTGTACGGTATATTCCTTCCTGGTATGGGAGATGTACAAGGAATGTATATTATATATACGAACCAGAGAGTATGCATACAGCACCTGTACCATATATATGTTACTGGTATGGGAGATGTACAAGGAGTGTATATTATATATAGGAGCCAGATAGTATGCATACAGTATCTGTACGGTTTATACCTTACTGGTATGGGAGATGTACAAGGAATGTATATTATATATAGGAGCTAGACGGTACCCATATAGCACTCTGCCCCGGCAGCAGGGGTTTGATGTTGGCAGGACTGGAAGAGAACGGTGCAAAGTCCCCCCCAATTTTTCGGAGTCTAAAGAAGTCACATCAAGACTCGAAGAAATGCTGAGTATTTCCAGCAATTCCTATTTTTATTTCCGATTTCTGTCAGTCTCAGCATTTTGCTTTTATTTTAGTGCTCTGTGGGACGGGTTCAAATTCTACCATGGCAGCTGATGGAATTTAAATTCAGTTAACAAATTGGAGTGCTAGGCTCAGTCATGGTGACTGTGAAATCATCACTGAGTGTTGTAAAAAACCTAACTGGTTCACTACTGTCCTTTAGGTAAGGAAATCTGCCGCCCTAACCTGGTCTGGCCTACAGACCCACAGCAATGTGGTTGACTCTGAAGTGCCCTCTGAAATGGCCGAGTAAGCCATTCAGTTCAGGGGCAACAGAGAATGGGCAGCACATTCTGGCCTTGTCAGAGACCCCCACATCCCATGAAAGAGTGAAGAAGGAACGATGCTGTACTGGACTGGGTACATCTATCCTCCAGTGGCTCATCACCATCTTCTCAATGGCAGCTATACCGACAACGATAGATGTCAGAAGGATTTCAGAAATAGTCAATGGCTATTCAGAAAAGGGTTGCAACCTTAAACTTAGACAAATGTATGAGCATTGATTAGATTGTTGAGGGCCACAAGCTGTATGCGAGCGGAATTACCAGGATGACAAAACAGTTTAACAGAGTTTTCAGCTTGTTAACAGAATTGATTTTGTGTGATCGGTGAGACATGTACGATGAGGAGGTGTAATTTGCCTGAAATATCAACATTCTGGTGGAAATTACAATTTATTGCAGGAGGCAGGAAGCAGGTAAGAGAAAGGCATCCTCTGTCATGTTTTTGGACTGCTAATGGAGCTGGTCCTGGCACTCTCGTCCCTCAGTGTCTCCGTGTGAATGGCTGTTTGGGGAGTGATGATTCAGTGAGCGCAGCAAATCCTGATGACCCAAGGAATCTGGGATTGACTTGGGTTCAAATCAAGAAAAGCAATTAAAAGAGTCATTCTCGCGAGTAGTATGCTCGCGCATCCGTTGAGGAAGCAGGCAGCGGTGAGAGAGATTTCATGGGTGAGGGATGAGAGGGGAACGCTGGTATTGGAGCCGGAGAGGGTGACTGGGGTTTTTAAGGCCTTCCACCGGAGGTTTTATAACTCAGAGCCACCGGTGGGGGATGAAGGGATGAGACGGTTTTTGGACGGGTTGGAGTTCCCAAGGGTTGAGGAGGAGAAGGTGTAGGGATTGGTGTCCCGGATTGGGCTGAGGGAGGTGATGGATTGTGTGGGGGTGATGTAGGTAGGGAAGGCCTCGGGGTCGGAATGGTTCCCAGCACAGTTTTATAAGAGGTTTGGGTTGGGGCTGGGGCCCCTGCTAGTTGGTACGGGGAGAGTTACCCTCCCCCCCCACGCTGTCGCAGGTTTCTATATTGCTCATTTTAAAGAAGGACAAAGACCCGGAGCAGTGTGGATCGTACCGCCCGATCTCATTGTTGAATGTAAATGGGAAGATGTTGGCCAAAGTGCTGGCATCGCAGATAGAGGATTGCGTGTTGGGGATAAGAGAGGACCAGACGAGGTTCGTGAAGGGGCAGCAGCGAATGTACAGAGGCTGCTTAATGTTATTATGGTGGCCTTGGAGTGGCGAGAAGTAGAAGTGGTGGTGGCAATGGATGCGGAGAAGACGTTCGATCGAGTTGAAATGGCGTATCTGTTTGAGGTGTGGGTTCGATTCGGGTTTGGGCAGGGGTTTGGCTGCTGTATAAGGCACCTAAGGCAAGTGCTCGGACAAACAAGGTTAGTTCAGATGACTCTGGGTTACACCCAGGGTGTGTGAAGGCAGGCTGGTGAACCATGTGCATATGTTTAATAATAATCTTTATTAGTGTCACAAGTAGGCTTACATTATCACTGCAATGAAGTTCCTGTGAAAATCCCCTAGTCACCACACTCCGGCGCCTGTTCGTATACACGGAGGGAGAATTCAGAATGTCCACTTCATCGAACAAGCACATCTTTCAGGGCTTGTGGGAGGAAACCGGAGCACCCGGAGGAAACCCACGCAGACACGGGGAGAACGTGCAGACTTCGCTCAGACAGTGACCCAAGTCGGTAATCGAACCTGGGTTCGTGGTGCTGTGAAGCAACAGTGCTAACTACAGTGCTGCCGTGCTGCCCAATTTTGGGTGTGTCCGAGGTTGAGGGGTTTTGGAACGGATTTTCGGATGTAATGTTAAAGATTTTAGGGGTAGAGGTAGCTCCGAGTTCGGAGGTGGAGATATTTGGAGTGTCGGAGGACCTGGGAGTTCAGGTGGGAAGGCCGACATCTTGGCCTTTGGCTCCTTGATTGGCCGGAGGTGGATTTTGCTGTGTTAGCGCGACTCGGAGCGGCCAAAGGCGGGGGTGTTGCAGAGTTCCTGCATTTGGAAAATATTAAGTTTGCCATCCAAGGGGCGGAGGGGGGAATTCACCTTGAGGTGGAAGCTGCTTATTGACTTCCTTAAGGAGTATTGAGTCATCAGCGGGGGACGGGGAGTGGGTTGTTTACTTTCTCTTTGCGGGTGGGGCGCAATAAGTCGGAAAAGGGAGGCGGGGACCAGGGTGGCAGTAAGATGAGTGGGGGCTGTTGTTGGGGGATGTGCAGGGTGAGGGGGTATTTGTTACCTATTGCTGCGGTTGGCTTTTGCATTTAGGTGATTATGTATATGGTTAAAATGCTTTCAATAAAATGTTTTTTTAAAAAAAGAGTCATTACCAACAAAATGCCCGATTAGGAGCAATCTTGTTCCGTAGATCACTGTGCACGAAGAGCTGTATTGAAACCAAACAGATTTTGCACAGGAGCCTGAGAGCCGGAGGAAACCCACGCAGACATGGGGAGAACGTGCAGGATATTTCCGTATAGGTGTGGAGCTGGTGACCTGATCTGATGAGATTTCTTTTTGAGAAAGATGCTGATCGAAATATTTCTCCTTTAGGACTGCGATGACTATGGTGCGTCTGTTCTGCATCTGGCAGCTCGGTTTGGTCGATCGGACACTGTTCAGTGGTTGCTGCAGGAGGGATGTGATCCCATGATGGAGACCGACAATGGGGCAGTACCAGCGCACTATGCAGCGGCAAAGGGAGACTTGACGTGTTTGAAACTCCTCATCACCCACACGCCAAGGTAAGGGAGGCATTTGTTCAGCTGTTGCATCTGACAACTTTTAAAGGTGAACGGGTACAGGTAAATCTACACTCTAGCCTGAGCCAACTCATCTCATTTGCCCCTGGCTTTGAAATGGGTGATAGAATGTACTTCCTACAATGCAGAAGGAACCCATTCTGCCCATCCAGTCTACAGCAAACCTCTGAGAGAGCACCCTACCTAGGTCGACTCCGTCCTGTCCTATCTCCGTAACCCCATAAGCACACCTACCTTCACATCTTTTGGATACTAAGGGGCAATTTTTGCAGGGTCAATCCAATTGATCGCACATATTTGGACTGTGGGAGGTAAATGGAACATCCGGAGGAAACCCACTCAACATGGGGAGTAAGTAAACTCCACACAGACATTCACCGAAAGCCAGAATTGAACCTGGGTCCCTCGGCACTGTGAGGCAGCAGTGCAAACCACAGTGCCACCCTGCCGCACCCCTGCCCTCTGTCCAGTGATTCCTTTTGAACTGAGGCCCTGTCTACCAGTAAAGATCTCATGGACTGTCACAAAGGTTAACAGGGGATTGGTGCTCCTGTCCTGGCCAAAATGTATCACTAAATCAATGTTAATTTGTTTTTATTTATGCAGATTATATAGTCGTTATCATAATGATGTTTGTGGGAGCTTGGTGTGTGTTAATTGGCATACTTTGTAACAAAACTATACTTCAGATGTAGTTCATTGGCTGAAAAGCACTTTGGGAATTCCTGAGATTGTGAAAGGAGCTATATAGATGCAAGTTTTTTCTTTAAAAGTTGTTCGGTGGAGGGGGTGCACTGACCCAGTGTGCTGACCCAGGAGCAGATTTTTAAAAAAATCAATGGAGTCTTCCCACCATAAGGAGCAGCAGAGAGCATGTTACAAGCCCGTACACTGATATCACGTGCTCTGGACATGAGAGAGATTCTACCATTTTGAGCAGTCAGCAAGCAAGCAACAGGACTAAAGAACTGAACATGGAAAATAAGGAAGAGAGGGCCAGAGACACAGACAGGCCAGGATCTCACAACTGAATCTGCTGGAGAGAGCTTCACAGGAGAGTCCACAGTCAGACAGAGCAGTGCTGGTGTGAGTTCTAGAGCCTCCGATGAACAACCCACTAAGAAGAAGCTGCAATTGGGAGCAAATCAAGAAAGACAATTTCTTGAGGTATGACTTTATTAATTGTGCCAACGCAAATCTGCACGCAATGCCTGTGTGCATTATGTGCCGCAAAGTATTGACAAATGAAAGTTTAAGACCCTCAAAACCTCAAAGGCATGGCGAGTTTGAGGACGCAGTGAGAACTTAAACCATCAGCTGAAGTCCTTAGCAGAAATGTAACGTTGAATGACAAAGCAAGTGAGACGGTGAGGACCAAGTAGGCTCATCAGTCATATTGAAGGTAAGAAAGGGTTCATGAAGTTCGGGTGGCATGTGTTGCGAAGGTCGGCTGGCATGGGTCGCGAAGGTCGGCTGGCATCGGTCATAAAGGTCGATCAGCATGAGTTGCGATGGTCGGCCGGCATGAGTACCGAAGGTTGGCCTATTGGTACAAATTGTGTCCTGGGAAAAAAAACTATGAAAAATACTGATTTATAATCTTTATTATTGCCACAAGTAGGCTTACATTAACACTGCAATGAAGTTACTGTGAAAATCTCCGAGTCATCACACTACGGCACCTGTTCGGGTACACAGAGGGAGAAATCAGAATGTCCAATTCACCTTTAGGATTTGTGAGAGGAAACCGTTGCACCCGGAGGAAACCCACGCATACACGGGGAGAACGTGCAGACTCCGCACAGACAGTGATCCAAGCCAGAAATCGAACCCAGGTCCCTGGTGCTGTGAAGCAACAGTGCTAACCACTGAAAGAAAACGCTGGAAAATCTCAGCTGCTCTGGTAGCATCTGTAGGGAGATGCTACCCACTGTGCTACTGTGATTTTACGGGTTGTGGGCGTCACCTGTTAGGTCAGCATTTGTTGCCAATCCCCAATTGTCTTTCAGAAGGTGTTGGTAAGCTGCCTTCTTGAACCACTGCAGTCCCTGTGGTATAGGTACATCCACTGCGTTGTTACGGAACCAGAATTTTGCCCCAACGACAATGAAGGAACAGTGATATATTTCCAAGTCAGGATGGTGAGTGACTTGGAAGGGAACCTCCGGGTGGTGGAGTTCCCAGATATTTCTGCTCTTGTCCTTCTAGGTGGCAGCGGTCGTGGATTTGGAAGGTGCTGTTTAAGGAACCTTGCTGAGTTACTGCAGTGCATCTTGTAGATGGTACACACGGCTGCCACTGTTTGTCGGTGGTAGAGAGTTAAAATGTTTGTGGAACGGGGAGCAATCAAGCAGGCTGCTTTGTCCTGGATGATGTCGAGCTTCTTGTGTGTTGGAGCTGCACTCATCCAGGCAACTGGAGATTATTTCATTACACTCCTGACTGGTGTGCTGTAGATGGTTATCAGGCTTTGGGGGTCAGGAGGTGAGTTACTAACTGTAGGATTCCTAGCCTTTGACCTGCCCTGGTAGCCACATTATTAATATGGTTAGTCCAGTTCAGTTTCTGATCAATGGTAACCCCCAGAATGTTGATGGTGGGGGATTCAGTGATGGTAATGCCATTGAATGTCAAAGGGCGATGGTTGGATATCTCTTGTAGCAGACAGTCATTGCCTGCCATTTGTGTGGCGCAAATGTAACTTGCCACTTGTTAACCTAAGCCTGGATATTGCCCAGATCTTGCTGCATTTGGACATGGAATGCTTCAGTATCTGAGGAGTCGCGAATGGTGCTGGACATTGTGCAGTCATCCGCGAACATCCCCACTTCTTACCTTATGATGGAAGGGAGGTCATTAATACAGCACAATGGTATTGATTCCATCCTCTTAGTGAGGCAAGTCCAATGGAGGTTTTGTGGCTCAGCAGCCTTGCCTCTAGGCCAGAAACTCCAGTTTTCTTTGGATGGGACTTGGTGGACACAGGAGTGTCCAAGGCATGGTTCAACAGGCCGATAACCCGCTTGCCAATCCAGCAATACTTTCCCACCATTCCCCAAAGGAGAAACAAAGTGTGGCTAAAATATAGGAAATTAATCAACCTGTTTCAATCCAGTTCCATTTGTCACTGTGAATAAAATCCAAACCAAATTGCTTTGGTCAGGGAATGTGAAGAGCGGTTAGATGGAAAGGCTGGGCTGATAGCTGCCAGACATCTGTGAAATGGCTCCCATGCCAAGAGTCTTTGTCATGATATTGTAACAGACTATTCATCAGTTGTGTGGATGATCAATGAAGCGTAGGACAGCTGTGGCCATTCGTTAGATCTGATGCCCCACTCTCGGGTGCTGTCTGTTCAGGGATCAATCAGTACTTCATATCTAATGCAGACATTTTCCCTTTCAGCCACTTAGTGATGTGCTTCAGCTCCATTTCATCGCTTCCTTAGACATTGCCACTCTGAGCAGCTCAATTTGAAAGTCTTTCGAAGAGACAGAAATATTGCGCTCTTCTGAAAATACTTTGTGGTTCCTCTTCAAGCTACCGCTCCACACTCTGCTCAGCGAAATGTCACAGGGGCCTCGCGGTTTCCCTGGGACTTGCACTGACTCCTCCCAGAGCCATTGCTGTGTATCTTTCTCTGATGACTCCTGAGTGAGCCTCCAACACGGTGGCAGCCCCCTTGTCAAACTAATTAACAGAAGCAAGGAGCCTCATGCGTGGTTGATGCAACATATGGAATTTAGCAGTAGCTGGAACCTGCCTGCCGACTGGCCACACGTTGTCCCACTGTCAACATGTCCGTTTGGGGCCGTTATATATCCATCCAATGCATACCAATTTCTACCCCCAGTGTGGGTCAGTAAGCTAATGATCAAAGAAGTGCCTCGCAGGGCGGCAAGGTGGCACAGTGATTAGCACTGCTGCCTCATGGTGCCGAAGACCCGGGTTCGATCCCTGCCCCGGGTCACTTGTGGAGTTTGAACATTCTCCCCGCGTCTGCGTGGGTCTCAACCCTCACAATCAGACGATGTGCAGGGTAGGTGGATTGGCTATGCTCAATGGCCGCTTAATAAAACAGGAGCATCGCAGCTGAGATTCATCCTGTCTTAGCGCAGAGCCTGTACATATATGGTTCAGTAGTGTAGAAGCCGCACAGAGTGACAAGAAGGAATGATGGATAAGATACAAAAATAAAGGTTTATTAACACGTAAGTTAAACTACTTCACTCCTTGAAGGATTCTCCCGCCCGACCTTCACACACGCTTAATTCCCTACTCTTCCCCTCCACTCTTTTAAACCTCTACATGGTCAGGAGAGGGAGCATAAGACACAACTGAGCTGTAGCTGATCCAAGGATTTTCTATTTTACTGGGGTCCACTCAGAAGCCAACTACGCTTCAGTTTGCTCATATTTGAAGCCCACCTTTAGTAGCTGGCACATCGCAATCTCTAAACTGTGTTTCAGTATGTGGTCTTCCCCATGCTTTTCATTTCAACATGGGTTTACATGCACTTTGATAAGTCTAGAGGAATGCGGGCAGCACGGTGGCGCAGTGGTTAGCAATGCGGCCTCACGGCGCCGAGGTCCCAGGTTCGATCCAGGCTCTGGTTCACTGCCCGTGTGGAGTTTACACATTCTCCCCGTGTTTGCGTGGGTTTCGCCCCCACAACCCAAGAGATGTGCAGGATAGGTGGATTGGCCATGCTAAATTCCTTAATTAGAAGAAATGAATTGGGCACTCTAAATTTATTTTTAAAAATTCTCTGCGCTTTTTCATAGAATCCCTCGTGTGCAGAAGGAGGCCATTCAGCCCATCAAGTCTGCACTAGCACTGCCCAAAAGAGCACCTTAGCCCAGGCCGACTTTATTAATCTCCATATCCTTACTCCGATAAAAAGGCAGGAACTGTGTACACAGTGAGTGAACCTGCCCTACTGAAGAAGCAAGGTTTGCATAAATACTCTTCAAATAACCCTTATACCATCGAATAAAGAGCTACACTGAATGAGTTCTCCTTTCCTTACTAATGTTAACCGTGCCACGTGTCAACACTTATTCAAAACGCCGCATGTTTTGTGTAGTTACTTTCCAAACACTGGCCATGGTTTCAGGATCCACTGAAGGAAGCAGATTTCTTTTACCCAGTCATTCTGTCTTCTTCTCCTGACGTCGCTGAGCCTCCGCACCAACAGCTTCCTGATGCTTCACTCAATCTCAACCTTTGTGGTCTGACTATTCAACCGTGGAATGCTCCACCAGCCTTTCCCAACCATGTCCTCACCTTAGCAAAAGGTTTTTTTTTGCAACAAGGGTCCCCGGACAGCGGCCAGGAGCCAGAATCCTGATTGACGCCTCCCTTCTCAGTGTCCCTTCTCCTGGCCCAGCGGACGCCAACCAGCTCTGCACGAATCAAGGTCTCCAAAGGAGCCGAGACTCCAGGAGGTGTCCACTCACTATCATGGCTAACATAGCAAATATTTCCCGAAAGCATCATCTGAAAATATACTCCAGCCAGGATTGCAGTGCATGGCTACATTAGGGAACGCCTTTCAAAGCGTCATAAAAGCTCTAACTCCATCTGTCACTGGGCTGTATCTGAAACCTGTACTAGGATGACGACTGCCTCATCGAAACAATAAGTTGCATTTGTCCAGCACCGTCAACATATGAAAATGAATGGCAGGCACAGGCTAGCTGGCCCATCCAGCCTGCCCCACACTCATGATGCCTGGAGCATCAAGACCAAAGACTTGCACCCTCCCACCAGCAGCTCCCACATCCCAATAACCCAGAGAGAGGCAAAAAAAAATAAGGAAAAAAACCCCAGGGCCGATAGGAGAAAAAAATATTCCGGCAAATCTGCCTCCAACACCCTCAGTTGGCCAAACCCCCCACACATTCATCTGCCACCCCACCGTCCTTAGGTTCAAATGTCAATATTGAGATAGCTTAAAATATTTACGTTTTGCTAATCCTGACACACTCTTAGACTAGGTGCCACCTCTAGGTTTAGAAACAATCATTTTCACCTTGTAGCCCGGGATTATCCAGTCTCACTGTGGTGAATGTATAGTACTAGTAATTCACCAGTGTATTAGTATCATGTTCTGCCATTGTGTTACAGCTATGTTATGTTGTTGACCTTGTGGGCTCCACCTATGGGCCATTGTGTGGCTTCACCCACAGGGGGATATGTTGGGACATGTACGGGCTCCGCCCATGGCTCCTCCCCTTGAAAGGAAGTATAAAGAGCAGTTGACCTGTAGGCGGTCCACAGTATTGTACTAGTCGCAGGCAGGCTCTGTTCTAAGCTGATTAAAACCTCGGTTTGCTTCTACTCGTGTCTTTGAGTGAATTGATGGTCGCATCACTCGCCCACGACGATACCTGGCAGGACTGGAAGGTCCCACCCCTGTGGTAAAACTAGAGTTTCCAACCCTCCAGGATTAAACCTGCAACCTCCAAACTCCATCTCCGGGACACAACTCTGTGCAATCCTGGAGAAAAATCATTGGGACATTAAAAAAGATTGGGCGGGGCGGGGGGCTGTCATTTTCTTTGAACATTTCTCTTTGCGAGACATAAAAAGGGGGAAAGGTTGTTTGGCTGACAGTCGAGCATCATCCAATTGGGTAATGAGTCTTTTTTGCTTTCCAGTTGTGGAGGAAGGCAGTGTGTCACAGGGATGGGTGTGTTGGCTGACTAATGGCTGGAGTGTGAGGGAAAGTCATGTGAAGATATCTCCAGGAATACACTTAATCACAGTTGGCAACCCTAAATAAAACGACCCATGCGCATTATAAGAGTATGATCGGACAAATTTGTTCATGAGATGTGAGCGTCACTGCCAACCCCTAATTGCCCTTGAGAAGGTGGTGGTGAGCTGCCTTCTTTGCCTCTGCAGTCCATGTGGTGTAGGGACATGCAGAGCGGTTAGAGAGGGAGTCCCAGGATTTTCACCCAGCAGCAGTGAATAAATGACGCTACATTTTCAAGTCAGGATGGTGTGTGGTTTGGAGCTGGTGGTGTTCCCGTGTGCCCGCTGGAACGCTACAGTGGATATTAAAAAGGTGGTCAATGGCTTGAAAAAAAACAATTGAAGGAGGGCCGGGGAGAGGTTCAGAATGATGGGGCAGGCAGAAGATTAGCCAGGGTCATACTTTCTCAGTTAACATGATACAATGCACTTGTTGCTGGGCTGTGTTCCCAATGCAGTTAAAGTAACTTAAGGAGCTCAGCATGTGGGCTGGCACAACACAGGAGCAGCCATCTGGGGAACATGAGACACTGCTATCAAGTCAATTAACTCTTAAGCAGCTGTCACACTCCAACTTATCAGGGAATGAAATGCTCCAGTAATTCTCGGTCTCGTCCTTTTATTTTCCTGCTCAGTTTCGAAGATTTAACTTTACATCTCACAAAGTGTTTGCACTTACAATATAATCATCAATTTCACCCCCCCCCCCCCCCCCCCCCCCCCCCCCCGCCCATCCTCCACCCCAGCCCTCACCCTGTCCAGGATATCCTTGTTTGAGTGCTCTGACAGAACAGTGCCTACCTTGAACAAAATGTGACCGAGCTGTGTGTGTTGGCACCCAGCCGGTTGCCAATCCTCCCTGGGGGACACTGCAGGTCATGCTATTCCGTATGTAAATCTATATGCGCTTATACAAAGCATGCACTGTAATTTTGAGTTTTTCGCAATGTTTTTGAGTTTGATGTGCCAGTTGCATTGCACACAACAGTTTGCGTTGCACGTGGAGGCTTGTTCAAATTTGGTCATGGGATGTGGGTGTCGTTGCCCACCCCTAATTGCCCTTCAGAAGATGATGGGTGAGCTACCTTCTTGAACCGCTGCAGCCCATGTGGTGTAAGTACATCCACTTTGCTGTTAGGGAGGGAGAGAGTTCGAGGAATTTCATCCCAGCGACAGTGAAGGAACAGCGATACATTTCCAAGTCGGGATGGTGAGTAGTTTGGAGGTGGTGGTGTCCCCATGCATCTGGTGCCCTTGTCCTTCTCAGTGGTAGAGATTTGGGAGGCGGTGTTGAGGTTAGTGGCCTGCACCCCTGTATCTGGTGTATACGACAGCGCTGAAGTGTGCCGCCGGTGGAGGAAGTGAACGTTGAGAGTCTTGCCCACAATGAGTGTCATACACAGTGTGGTACTATGACTAGTATGACCCAGCCCGATCGGCAACGTGCAAGGGCTGCGGGAAGAAAGGCCATCTTTTGTCCGTCTGGCAGGCCAAGCGCCTTACCGTGGTAGGGTGTACGAAACTCTTCGTGCTCCCGGAGTCCAGTAGGCAGGTCGTTTCGTGCCCGTCCTGGGCAGCGACCGCGGGACCCCCCCTCTCTCCAAGGGCCCCGTGCGGCCTGCAAACTTTTCTGCCCCCCCATCCCCCAATGCCACGTGCGGGCTCCGGGCACCGCCACCTTGTGTTTCCGATGCCACATGCGGGGGACGGGTGCCGCCATTATGTCCACCCAGCGCCACGTGTGACCGATGGGTGGCGCCATCTTGGATCGGCTCCGAGGACCCCGGCGCGGGTGGCTACGCACCGCCTGATGACGACTCCGATTTTCTGCCACGACTCGCTTCAGTCACTCTGGACCAGTCTAGACTCTGCACCCTCTCTACGGCAACAACGAAGGTCCTGCTCAACGGGCACGACACAACCTGCCTATCGCCCTGGCCTCTGGCTCCCATTCAGTGGAGATCACGGGGTTTTGTATAGCGGACCTCATGGTCCAGGGGAGGGAGTTTAAAAATTACAGACTCTACGTCCTCCCCCACCTCTGCACGGCCGCACTCCTCGGGTTAGAATTCCAATGTAACATTTAAATTCGGCGGCCCTATACCTCCCCTCACTGTCTGCAGCCTCGCGACCCTCAAGGTCGATCACCCGTCCTTGTTTACAAACCTCACCCCGGATTGCAAACCTGTCGCCACCAGGAGCAGACGGTACAGTGCCCAGGACCGGACTTTCATCAGGTCCGAGTTCCAACGGCTTATGAAGGAAGGGATAATCGAGGCTAGTAACAGCCCCTGGCAAGCACAAGTTCTGGTGGTAAAGTCCGGGAAGAAGAATAGGATTGTCATAGACCATCAACAGGTTTACGCAGCTGGACGCGTACCCTCTCCCCCCGTATATCCGACCTGGTCAACAGGATCGCACAGTACAAGGTCTTCTCCACGGTGGACCTCAATTCCACCTACCGCCAGCTCCCCATCCACGCGAGTGATCGCAAGGGCAGCATGGTAGCATGGTGGTTAGCATAAATGCTTCACAGCTCCAGGGTCCCAGGTTCGATTCCCGGCTGGGTCACTGTGCGGAGTCTGCACGTCCTCCCCGTGTGTGCGTGGGTTTCCTCCGGGTGCTCCGGTTTCCTCCCACAGTCCAAAGATGTGCGGGTTAGGTGGATTGGCCATGCTAAATTGCCCGTAGTGTCCTAAAAAGTAAGGTTAAGGGGGGGTTGTTGGGTTATGGGTATAGGGTGGATATGTGGGTTTGAGTAGGGTGATCATGGCTCGGCACAACATCGAGGGCCGAAGGGCCTGTTCTGTGCTGTACTGTTCTAATGTTCTAAAGTACACTGCATTCGAAGCGGACGGGCGGCTCTACCACTTTTTAAGGGTTCCCTTCAGTGTCACAAACAGGGTCTCGATTTTCCAACGAGAGATGGACCGAATTGTCGACCAATACGGTTTACGGGCAACCTTCCCGTATCTCGATAACGTCAACATCTGCGGCCACGATCAGCAGGACCACGACACCAATCTCCGCAAATTCCTCCAAACCACAAAACTCCTGAATTTGACTTATAACAAAGACAAATGCGTGTTCAGCACCGACCGACTAGCCATCCTCGGCTACGTAGTGCGAAATGGAGTGATAGGCCCCGACCCGGAACACATGCACCCCCTGATGGGACTCCCCCTCTCCCACTGCTCCAAGGCCCTGAAGCACTGCCTCGGGTCCTTCTCGTATTATGCCCAGTGGGTCCCCAACTACGCAGACAAAGCCCGTCCCCTCATCCAAACAGCCACTTTCCCCCAGTCGATGGAGGCCCGCCAGGCCTTCAGCCGCATCAAAGCGGATATTGCAAAGGCCACGATGCGCGCCATCGATGAGTCCCTCCCCTTACAGGTCGAGAGCGACGCGTCCGACGTAGCTCTGGCAGCCACCCTCAACCAAGGGGGAAGACCCGTGGCCTTCTTCTCCCGTACCCTCCATGCTTCCGAAATCCGCCACTCCTCGGTCGAGAAGGAAGCACAGGCCATAGTAGAAGCTGTGACACTGGAGGCATTATCCGGCTGGCAGGAGGTTCACCCTCCTCATAGACCAAAGGTCGGTGGCTTTCATGTTTGACAACGCACAGAGGGGCAAGATAAAAAACGACAAGATCTTGCGGTGGAGGATCTAGTTATCCACCTACAACTACGACATCTTGTACCGTCCTGGGAAGCTGAACGAGCCTCCCGATGCCCTGTCCCGCGGCACCTGTGCCAATGCACAAGTGGACCGCCTCCAAGCCCTCCACGTGGACCACTGCCACCCGGGGGTCACCCACTTCTTTCATTTTGTAAAGACCCGCAACGTGCCCTACTCCATCGAGGAGGTCAGGACAGTCATGGGGAACTGCCACATCTGTGCGGAGTGCAAGCCGCACTCTACAGCCCCGAAAAAGCGCATCTGATAAAGGCTTCTCGTCCCTTTGAACGCCTCAGCATGGACTTCAAAGGTCCCCTCCCCTCTACCAACCGCAACACGTACTTCCTCAATGTGATTGACAAGTACTCCCACTTCCCGTTCGCCATCCCCTGCCCCGACATGACCACAACCACCATCATAAAAGCCCTCCACAGCATTTTCTCCCTGTTCGGATTCCCGCTTACATACACAGCGATAGAGGGTCCTCCTTTATGAGTGACGAACTGCGTCAATTCCTGCTCAGCAAGGGCATTGCCTCAAGCAGGACGACCAGTTATAACCCCCGGGGTAACGGACAGGTCGAGAGGGAGAACGGCACAGTCTGGAAGACCGTCCTACTGGCCCTACGGTCCAGAAATCTCCCAGTCTCCCTCTGGCAGGAGGTCCTCCCAGACGCCCTCCACTCCATCCGGTCGCTACTTTGCACGTCTACAAATCAAACTCCCCATGAACGCCTCCTTGTCTTCCCCAGGAAGTCTTCCTCAGGGACCCTGCTCCCGACCTGGCTGGTTGCCCCCGGGCCCATCCTGCTCCGGAAACACGTGCGGGCGCACAGATCGGACCCGTTGGTCGAGAGGGTCCAGCTGCTCCACGCTAACCCGCAATATGCGTATGTGGAGTATCCCGACGGCCGACAAGACACGGTCTCTCTACGGGACCTGGCGCCCGCCGGATCCCCGCCATCGCCTCCGGCACCAGCCCCACCCACCCCCCTCCAACCGCAACTGCTCCCCGCAGGCGCTGCCCTCCCTGGCCCGCCAACCCCCTCACCCGCGCCGCCTAGAGGACCAGAAACCCCCCCCACGGCCTGGCCCTCACCAGTTCTGTCTTGGGGCGTTGAAACCTCCACAAGGACCGGATCATCGCTCCCGTAGTCATGGACGCCCGCATCTCCAACATCTCCGACGAAGCTCCACCGGTCGCAGAGGATGTCCAAGGCCCCCGAATATGGTAGTATGACGAGAGGTACTACGGTACCTGGGAGTGTGAGCTACCATTGGTGGAGAAGGCTCGCTGCTCATTGGCCCAAGTGTTGCTTTCTCATTATCAAGACGTAAGGTAGCTCCGCCCATGAGGCGGAGTATAAGACCCCGTGTTCCCAGCAGCCATCGTTCTTTCTGTACTCAAGCTGCTGGGGAAACATCTTGGGCGCGATTCTCCTCAACCACGATGGGTGGGAGAATGGCGTGTCCGGTTTTCCGACACGCCGCTCGGAGAAATGCGGGCCGCCGTTTTTCACGGCGGCCTGCGATTCTCCACCCGGATGGGCCGAGCGGCCTGCCGTTCCCGACCTGTTCACGACGGCGGCAACCACACCTGGTCGCTGCCGTCGTGAACATGGCGCGCCAGGTAAGTGTGGGGCTAGGGGGGGATCGAGCACCACGACCGTGCTCGGGAGGGGACTGGCCCACGATCGGTGCCCACCAATCGTCGGGCCGGCGTCTCAAGGGGGCACACTCTTTCCCCTCCACCGCCCCGCAAGATCAAGCCGCCACGTCTTGCGGGACGGCGGAGGGGAAAGACGGCAACCGTGCATGCGTGGGTTGAGCTGTCCAACCTGCGCATGCATGGCTGATGTCATTAGGCTCTGCCACGGCGTCATTCTTGGCGCGCCGGGCCTTAAAGCCAGGGACAAGGCCCGGCCGCCGAGTTTCCCGGTACGGCCCGCCTATCCCCCCGGGTAGGGGAGAATAGGGGGCCGGGAGAGGCTTCCGACGCTGTCATGAACCTCTCCAGGTTTCACGACGGTGTCAGGCCTTGTGGAGAATTCCGCCCCTTGTAGATTAAAGCCTTCAATTCGGGCTACTCCTTCGTTTCAGTGGTTATTAATCGCGAATCACACAGCAGCTTTGTGGAAATGTTTTCAACAATGAATGAAAGCAAGTTCCTGAGCTTTCTTTTGTAACAGAGCAATGATGAGGAATGTTGTGGAGGATGCTTCTGTGATTGACAGGGCTTGGCACTGCTAAAAGTAATTCCAAACGAGGAGGTTAATGCAGATGAGTATCATTGGCAAATTTACCTGAGCAGAAACAACATCAGGGCCGGAATGGCTCGGGGAGGGCGAAACTCTGAATGGCAATTAGTCATCCATTACACTTTGGACAGTTTAAGTATTCACACAACAGTATCACTCCTCCCTTCCCGTTGTGGAGATTAGAATTGGAATGGTTTCTGTGCAGTAGTGTCTCACTCAGGAATGCTGTGCCATGGAATGGAGTCTGTGATTTCTACCCACGCCATGAGCTCTGAGTTCAGTTATGTATCCATGGACACCAGGCATTCCCCACGTTCAAAGAGAAAAAGAAAACAAATTGCTTGATTTTTGACAAGGAGAGGAAAGAACTGGCATTTTTATAGCATCTTAAACAACCTCAAGTGTTGCTCCAAGTGCTTCATGGTGCCTTGAAGCGTACAGTAAGAAGTCTTTCAACACCAGGTTAAAGTCCAACAGGTCTGTTTCGAATCACTAGCTTTCGGAGCGCAGCTCCTTCACCGGATGAAAGAGCTACGATCCAAAAGCTAGTGATTCCAAACAAACCTGTTGGACCTTAACCTGGTGTTGTAAGACTCTCCTCCCCCCACCAAGACTTGGTCTTTGGTCAGGGACAGGAGGGTCTGAAGGCAGCTATAAGGAACTAGGATGGAGAGGTGGCGATGCCTCAGTCCCTGCAATTGCCCAACAGATTCAAAGCTCTTTCAGCCGTGTGGACAAGAGCAGGGACTGCATTGGGGACGGCGGCCATCCGCTCCCCCGAGACTCACTTCACTGACAGCGGCTCATCTTGGGAGTCAGCACCCGGAACAGGGTGGCATGACGGGGAATGTGCCTGGGCCCTCCAGCTCCAGAGCCCCCAGAAGACGCCTGCCAGGGGCATTGAAGGCCACGGGACATGGTAGCACCCGCTGCCTCCAGCTCTGATGGGAATCCTGGGGGCACAGCGGTAGGGCACGAAAGGCTAAGCAGGTTGAGGATCACTGAGAGGGCACTGGTGGGGGAGGGGTGGGGAGGGGGTGAGGTAGTTGGGGAAGCGGGGGTGGCACCATCGGGGACACACTTGTAAATAACAAAAATCATTGACCTCAACCAACATGACGGCGCTGGCAAAATTCTTCCGTAATCCGGACAATGTGCCAATCCCATTCCCCATCTCTCCAGACAGGGAGGTCCTGGATGCCTCTTCCCGTCTCCCCCTCCCCCGACCCTGGCCTGCCCAGCCCAGCCCAACCCATGGGCGACCACCCCCTCCCCCATTGGCTCCTACTTTGACCGAGCCTGGCCCTTTGGCATGTCACTTGCAGGAGAGGCTGTTAGATCACGGGCCATTAGTTAAGGGGTTGATCCCGTTATAGAGATTGGGTTTAAGTGGTGATTATTGGTTTCTCGCCACGCTATGGTGGGATCTTGATTTTGCCAATGGTGGCGGGCCGTTAGATCACAAACAGGTTCTCGATTTTGACCTCTCCTGCGAATTAACGGCCTTGTCGCACTCTCGCTTAATCCTCGTGTCCCATGTAAAAAGCCAAGTTACAGTTTTGATGGTCACAACATGGTATTTATTGCCATCTTGTGGCAGCATCCATGTTTGCAGGCACTCCCATTTCCTATTATTATGTTTACTATTTTCCCATATGCTACCATATCAACAGGTCGGAATAAGATTCTGAGGTCAGCAGTGATGTTAATCGAAAGCATCTTTGCCATGGCCTTTATTCAATTCTATCCCTTTCATGTCAATGGTGCTGTCGATCTAATAAGGCACAGCAAGAAGTCTTCCACCACCAGGTTAATGTCCAACAGGTTTGTTTCGAATCACTAGCTTTCGGAGCACTGCTCCTTTCTCAGGTGAATGAACATAGAACATAGAACATAGAAAAATACAGCACAGAACAGGCCCTTTGGCCCAAAATGTTGTGCCGAACTTTTGTCCTTGATTAAGAACAAATTAATCTGCACCCCATCATTCTACCGTAATCCATGTACCTATCCAAAAGCCGCTTGAAGTTCCCTAATGTTTCCGACTCAACTACTTCCACAGGCAGTGCATTCCATGCTCCCACTACTCTCCGGGTAAAGAACCTACCTCTGACATCCCCCTATATCTTCCACCATTCACCTTAAATTTATGTCCCCCTTGTAATGGTTTGTTCCACCCGGGGAAAAAGTCTCTGACTGTCTACTCTATCTATTCCCCTGATCATCTTATAAACCTCTATCAAGTCGCCCCTCATCCTTCTCCGTTCTAATGAGAAAAGGCTGCGCACCCTCAACCTTTCCTTGTAAGATCTACTCTCCATTCCAGGCAACATCCTGGTAAATCTCCTTTGCACCTTTTCCAAAGCTTCCACATCCTTCCTAAAATGAAGCGACCAGAACTGCACACAGTACTCCAAATGTGGCCTTACCAAGATTTTGTACAGCTGCATCATCACTTCACGGCTCTTAAATTCAATCCCTCTGCTAATGAACGCTAGCACACCATAGGCCTTCTTCACAGCTCTATCCACTTGCGTGGCAACTTTCAAAGATCTATGAACATAGACCCTAAGGTATCTCTGCTCCTCCACATTGCCAACCCTGTATTCCGCATTCATATTTGTCCTTCCAAAATGGACAACCTCACACTTTTCAGGGTTTAACTCCATCTGCCTCTTCTCAGCCCAGTTCTGCATCCTATCTATGTCTCTTTGAAGCCTACAAAGGCCCTCCTCACTATCCACAAATCCACCAATCTTTGTATCGTCTGCAAATTTACTGACCCACCCTTCAACTCCCTCATCCAAGTCATTAATGAAAAGCACAAACAGCAGAGGACCCAGAACTGATCCCTGCGGTACACCACTGGTAACTGGACTCCAGGCTGAATATTTTCCATCCACCACCACTCTCTGACTTCTATCAGTTTGCCAGTTTGTTATCCAACTGGCCAAATTTCCCACTATCCCATGCCTCCTTACTTTCTGCAGAAGCCTACCATGGGGAACCTTATCAAATGCCTTACTAAAATCCATGTATACCACATCCACTACTTTACCTTCATCCACGTGCTTGGTCACCTCCTCAAAGAATTCAATAAGACTTGTGAGGCAAGACCTACCCCTCACAAATCCATGCTAACTATCCCTAATCAAGCAGTGTCTTTCTAGATGCTCAGAAATCCTATCGCTCATACCCTTTGCATTACTTTGCCTACCACCGAAGTAAGACTAACTGGCCTATAATTCCCAGGGTTATCCCTATTTCCTTTTTTGAACAGGGGCATGGCATTCGCCACTCTCCAATCCCCTGGTACCACCCCTGTTGGCAGTGAGGACGAAAAGATCATTGCCAACGGCTCTGTAATTTAATCTCTTGCTTCCCGTAGAATCCTTGGATATATCCCGTCAGGCCCGGGGGACTTGTCTATCCTCAAGTTTTTCAAAATGCCTAAAACATCTTCCTTCCTAACAAGTATCTCCTCGAGTTTACCAGTCTGCTTCACACTGTCCTCTCCAACAATGAAGAGGTGGATTACAGAAACATTTATGCAGACAAAGTCAAAGATGCAATACGATACTTTGAATGTGAGTCTTTGCAGGTAATTAAGTCGTTACAGGTCCAGATGGAGCAGGTTAAAGAGGTGTGAATTGTCTCAAGCCAGGACAGTTGGTAGGATTTTGCAAGCCCAGGCCAGATGGTGGGGGGTGAATGTGATGCGACATGAATCCAAGGTCCCGGTTGAGGCCGTACTCATGTGTGCGGAACTTGGCTATATGTTACCGCTCGGCAATTCTGTGTTGTCGCACGTCCTGAAGGCTGCCTTGGAGAATGCTTACCCGAAGATCAGAGGCTGAATGCCCTTGACTGCTGAAGTGTTCCCCGACTGGAAGGGAACCTTCCTCAACCAGGACCTTGGATTCATGTTGCATTACATTTACTTATTCTTTCATGGGATGGAGGCATTGCTTTCTCGTTATTCCTAGCTCACTCTCGAGCCTGCACCACCATTAAATAAGATAATGATCTGATAGTAACCTCAAATTTGAACGCTACCTATTCCCCATAACCTATCACTCCCTTGTTTCTAAATAATCTAACCACCGCTGTCTTAAAGATATTCATTGACTCTGCTTCCACCACCTTTTCAGGAAGAGAGTTCTAAAACACTCATGACCCTGTGAGTGAAAATATTTTATCTCCATTTTAAATTCTGTTTTAAATGGGTGACCTCTTATTTCTAAACAGTGACCCCTACTTCTAGATTCTCCCACAAGAGGAACCATCCTCTCCACATCCACCCTGTCAAGACCCCTCAGGATCTTACATGTTTCAGCCAGGTCGTCTCTTACTCTTCTAAACTCCAGTGGATACAAGTTTGGGGCCTTTCCTCATAAGACAATCCATACTTTCTAGGTAAAATAAAGTTACCATTGTCTCAGATGACCAATCGGCTGCTTTCCCCTTTGAGGGGGAGAGCTGACTGATGGTGGTTTAACCTGAGGATCACCACATCTCAGGCGAGGGACAAGGTTGAGAAGGCGGGACCTTCATCAATAACCTCAGCCTGTACAGGAACCTCGCTGTGCGTCACGAACCAGCTGTCCAGCCAACTGAGCTAATTAGTCTGGTAAACAATCCCTGAACTGCTTCCAATGCATTTACATTTTTCTTTAAATGAAATGATCAAAAGGGCAGCATGGTGGCACAGTGGGTTAGCACTGTTGCCTCATGGAGCCGAGGTCCCAGGTTCGATTCCAGTTCTGGGTCACTGGCCGTGTGGAGTTTGCACATTCTCCCCATGTTTGTGTGGGTTTCACCCCCACAACCCAAAGATGTGCAGAGTAGGTGGATTGGCCACGCTAAATTGCCCCTTAATTGGAAAAAAATGAATTGGGTACTCTAAATTTTGAAAAATTAATGAAATGATCAATTCTATACACTATACTCCAAATGTGGTCTCACTAGTGCCCTGTATCACTGAAGCATAACCTCCCTACTTTTGTATTCAATTCCCCTCACAATAACATTCTATTAGCTTTCCTAATTACTCTCTGTACCTGCAAACTCACCTTTTGTGATTCATGCACGAGGACACCAAGATCCCTCCGCATATCAGATCTCTGCAATCTCTCACCATTTAGCTAATGTGCTTCTTTTTTATTCTTCTTGACAAAATGGAGAATTTCACAATTGGCAGATCTTTTTCCACTCACTTCACCTATCTCTATCTTTTTGTAGCCTCCTTATGTCCTCATTACAACTTACTTTCCTACCTATCTTTGTGTCATCAGTAAATTTGGCAACCATCCCTTCAATCCCTTCACTCAAGTCATTTATATCAATTGTAAACAGTTGAAGCCCCAACACCGATCCCTGTGGCAAAGCAGTCATCACATCCTGCCACCCAGAAAAAGACCTATTTGAGTAAACTCTCTGCTTCCCATTAGCTAGTCAATCTTCAATCCAGGATCCATGCCAATAGATTAAATCCTATAACATGAGCTTCTCATTCCATAATCATCTTTGATATAAAACTTCCTCAAATGCCTTCTGGAAATCTAAGTACAGTACATCCATATGTTTCCCTTTATCTACAGCATGTATTACTTCCTCAAAGAACTCCAATAAGTTGGTTAAACATGATTTTCTGGGCAGCACGGTGGCGCAGTGGGTTAGCCCTGCAGCCTCACGGCGCCGAGACCCCAGGTTCGATCCCGGCTCTGGGTCACTGTCCGTGTGGAGTTTTGCACATTCTCCCCGTGTCTGCGTGGGTTTCGCCCCCACAACCCAAAGATGTGCAGGTTAGGTGGATTGGCCAGGCTAAATTGCCCCTTAATTGGAAAAAATGAATTGGGTACTCTAAATCTATATAAAGAAAAACATGGGGCGGGTTTCTCTGACCCCCGCCGGGACGGGGAATCGCCGGAGTGCGGCCTGAATCCCACCCCGCCGCCCCAATGCCGGCTGCTGAATTCTCCGGCGCCAGTTCTTTGGCGGAGGTGGGAATTGCGTCACGCCGGTCGAGGGCCGTTGGCAGCGTCCCCTCCCCCCCGCCCCGGCGATTCTCCGCTTCGTGATGGGCCGAGCAGCCGCCCGTTTTCGGCCTGTCCTGCCGGTAAGAACCTTGTGTAATTTACGCCAGCGGGACTTGGCTCTGCGGACGGCCTGCAGAGTCTTCGGGGGGGGGGGGGGGGGGGGGCGAGAGGATCTGGATCTGGGGGGGACCCCCATAGTGGCCTGGCCCGTGATCGGGGCCCCACCGATCTGCGGGTGGGCCTGTGCCATGGGGGCACTCTTTCCCTCCGCACCGGCCACTGTAAAGCACAGCCATGGCCAGTGCGGAGAAGAAACCCACTGTGCATGTGCAGGAATCACGGCAGAGGTTCTGGGAACATGCTGGTGCTCCTGCGCATGCGGCAACTCGCGCTGGCCGCCGAGGCCCTTCGGCCCCGGATTCCGCACCTTCCGGCGGCCCGACCCCGGAGTGGTTCACGCCACTCTTTGGCACCGGTACGGCCCGCCCGTCGGATACCAGAGAATCCCGGCCATGATTTTCCTTTCACAAAATCATGTTGACTGTCTGATTACCTTGGGCTGATCCAAACACCCTGCTATAACTTCATTAATAATAGTTTCTCACATTTTCCCAATCACAGATGTTTAGCTAATTGGCCTGTAATTTACCACTTTCTATTTCCTTTTTGAATAATGGAGTTACATTTGCTATCCTCCAACCTCATGTGAACTTCCCCGAATCTAGTGAGGTTTGAAAATTTAAAACCAATGCATCAACTATCTTACTCAACCTTTCCTTTAAGAGTCTAGGATGAAGTCCAGTAGGACCTGGACTATGTCAGCCTGCGGCTCCAACAATTTACTCAGTACCACTTCCCTGGTGACTGTAATTTTCCTGAGTTCCTCCTTCCCTTTCACATCCTGGTTTATAGCTGCATCTGGGATCTCCTATAGTGAAGACTGATGCAAAATACAATTCATCTGCCGTATCCTTGTTTTGATTATCAATTCTCCAGACTCACTTTCTATAGCACCAGTGACCACTTACTAACACTTAGTAAAAGTTTTAAATAATATTTTTAAAATCTGTTTTGTATCTCTGGATAGCTTTCTTTCATACTCTCATATTTTATTCATCTTTTCCTTTCCTTACATTTTGTCAAATCTTGTGACCTGCAATCTGTGTTTGCACAATGAAATGCTTTCGCTTTGAGTGCAATACTAGATTTAACCATGCCTTGGACTTTTTCTTACACATTGAAACTATTCTGAAATAAAGCCTTAAATGTTGACCACTGCACCTCTATTGACCTATCCCTTAACCTTAGTTTTGCTGACATTAAGAGAAAGATTGTTGTCATTGCAACATGCCACGAGGTTCTCTATCTCTCTCCTGTACTCTGACTCATCGTTGTTTAAGATCTGACCAACTACAGTCGCGTCATCAGCAAACCTGTAGATGGAGTTGGAACAATTTTAGTGTTTTACCATTTATACCGACCCTGCATCCATCATTTCTGTCTTCACCTTTTACCATCTCCTTTGCCTGCCACCAAAACTTGTTTTCTCATTTAGTCCCTCCTGCTTTCCACCCTATCACACACCTTCCCTGTTGTCCTTCCCTCCCCTCCCCCTTTCCCTGCCTGTACTTGCTTCAGAGCTGTGCCGTTTCTCGTGTTTTCCAGCTTCCGCAGTTCATTGAGCTGAAATGTTAACTTTGACCCTCCACAAGTGATACCATATCCAGCAATTTTTGTTTTCATTTAATCACAGACACATTGTACAGCTTCGGGCAGCTTCTTTATCCTGATTCCTAATGTGGAGTGATTGGGCAGGACTCTGATCCACTGTGAATCTGTGCAGCCAGAGATTTTTTTGAATGTGAGCCAAAGTCTTTGAAGTCGTCCTTGAAATATTGTAAAATATTTATTTTGACTGCTCGTGTCAATCAGGAGGTGGCTGAGTCCTGGGGTAGAATGAAACTACAATGTTCCTTTGCTCATCCCACAGTATGCAGGTTACAAGAGCAAGTGTGGGACAGAAAGGGACAATGCTGGAAAATCTCAGCAGGTCTGGCAGCATCTGTAGGGAGAGAAAAGAGCTAACGTTTCGAGTCCGATGATTCTTTGTCAAAGCAAAGTGTGGGACAGTGTGTGTTGTAATGTGCCTTTAAGATACAGGAGCATACCATCACTGAAAGGAAAGTGCGTCAGTGTAATAACCCTCACAAGATCTACGGGGGCACCCCAATTGATCTCCCTGTGGGACTCATGGACTATGAGATCCCTCTTAGTGGGCAGAGTCCAGCAGTTGGGGCTCGTAGAAATCACCTCATAAAAGCCGGCCCGGACTGGGACTAATGAGAGTAGTCCCGATTAGGACCTTGGAACTGAAAGCTACCTTGTGGCCTTTACATTTCTTTACGAATTAAACCTCTTTTGGATTACCTTCTCGGGCCTCCTGAGTTTTCATACTGGCGACGAGGAAAACAATGGCCGCGATGCTGGTCATCCTGACCTCACTGGAACTCCCCAGCACGAGAACGAGGTCAGCTTTAAAAATGCTACTTTTCGCAAGGCTAGAGGCCTTTGACGCAGGCGTAGAAGACTAGGCCCAGTATACCGAATGGATGTGGTATTTCTTCCAGGCAAATTATATTGTTGGAGATGAATGGCAAAAGGTAATACTCTGGACTGCCTATGGGGCTCTGACATCCGGCATCAAGGGCCTCACCTAAATGGCGGACTTGGACTGGAGAAACTTTAGCAAACTCGTGGAGCTAGTTTTGAATCATTACGACACTAAGCTGTCAGTAATAATGCAGAAATACTGTTTCAATACAGCCAGGCGAGCCCTGAGAAATCAGTTATGGAATTTCTGATACATCTTTGCAAGGATAGGGCTTACATAGAACATAGAACAGTACAGCACAGAACAGGCCCTTCAGCCCTCGATGTTGTGCCGAGCAATGATCACCCTACTCAAACCCACGTATCCACCCTATACCCGTAACCCAGCAACCTCCCCTTAACCTTACTTTTTTAGGACACTACGGGCAATTTAGCATGGCCAATCCACCTAACCCGCACATCTTTGGACTGTTTGAGGAAACCGGAGCACCCGGAGGAAACCCACGCACACACGGGGAGGACGTGCAGACTCCACACAGACAGTGACCCAGCCGGGAATCGAACCTGGGACCCTGGAGCTGTGAAGCATTTATGCTAACCACCATGCTACCGTGCTGCCCGATGTCACCATCAAAACAGCGTTGTGGTCAGACCCGCTGGTCATGGGCTACCAACGCCTGATGGGACAGTGAGGGGTACCCACAACAGTGCTTCACTTGTCGCCCGGGCCAGGTGACACAAGCAACCTGAACCAGTGCCTTGCATATTGCCCAATTGAGTAAGACTACTTCATGCAGTTAAACTGCATCAGGGCTCCCAAAATAGCCCCAATAAGAATAATGTTCTAAGTTAACGGTCACCCCTTGCACTTGGAAATCTATTGGGGACTTGCATAAGCTCCGTCTGGGGAATCAGAACCTGGATATGAAGGATACCATCCGGTCCCGTGCGCCCTGCTCAAGAAGGTGGATGATGAACTGAGCCAGCTAGAAAACTTAGGCATCATATGCCCAGTCCAGTTCACAGACGGGCAAAGCCAGTGGTCCCCAGGACAAGTCCGTTCACCTGTGTGGCGATTTCAAAATGACAGGGCCTCCCGCTTGGCGAGGTAACCCCATGCCGTACGTAGAGGACCTACACACAAAGTTAGCTGGAGCCACTCATTCGCAAAGCTGGATATGAGCCACGCTTCCCTCCAGCGGGATGGGTGGCGTGTTACTGTGAGGAAGATGGAGAAGATCGTTGGTGCGATGATGCAGCCCTGTTTGACCCCGGTTTGTACATTAGGTCTGTGGTGGTTCCGTTGGTAAGGATCTCGCCTTCCATGTCATTGTTGAGCGGACAGAAAATGATGACGTATTTCTGCGGGCAACCGAATTGGAGGAGGACGTTCCTCACGGTTGACAGTCGACGGCCTATGCACGATCGAAGGAGGCCATGTACATGGGTTGATGCTGCTCTCTGCACTTTTCCTGGATTTGTCGTACACTGAAAATCATGTCTATTGAGCCTCTTAATTTAGAAGCCACACTGGGACTTAGGGAGGAGCTCTTCAGCCACTGGGAGAAGACAATTGAGAAGTACTCACGGTGGCCTTCCGATGGTGGAGAGTAGGGAAATCCCGCCATAATTACCGCAGTCGGACCTGTCTCCTTTCTTGAAGATGGTCATGTGGTAGGCTATATTAGGGTATCGCGGTACCTAGGTGAGATGTACCTTATACTGTAGTATGAGTGGTAGAACCTGCCTGCTGGTTCCGCCCAGCAGGCGGAGCATAAGAGTCTGTGTTTCACCCACAGCAGTCATTCTGTACTGGAGCTGCTGGGGTAACTACTTGTTCATAAAAGCCTTCAATTGGACCACAATCTCGCTTCAGTAGTGATTGATCGTGCATCAGGTCAGAATTAAGGTGCCTCTGACATCATCTGACATGATCTCTTCCTTCCAGCCAAAAAGCACAACCATGGGCAAAATGGGAAGCAGACCCCCTCTGCAACCGGATACAGGGGGACCTTTGGATTATGAGGGGGAGGGATGTAATAACCCACACGAGACCCACGGGGACACCACAATTGATCTCCCCGTGGGACTTGTGTAATACGAGCTCCCCTGATAGTGGGTGGAGGCCCAGCAGCTGGGGATTGTAAGAAACGCCTATTCAAAGCCAGCCTGGACTGCGAACGATGAGAGCAGTCGTCCCGATTGGGGCCTTGGGGACTGTAAGCTGCTTCACAGCCTTTACTTTTGTTGTCACATTAAACTTCTTTTGGATTGACCTTCTTGGGGCTCCTGAGCCTTTATAGTCAGGTGGCCTCGCCTCAGCCTCACTTTGGCCTGTGAGCAGGACACAACACGCACAGCTCTGCTGCTGATGTCTTCAAGTTTTCTATCCATGGATATCCATTCTCTTGAGCCTCCTTTGCATAAATGGATCCATAACATGTTTACCAGATCCCTAACAGTGATTGGTGTTTCTATATCATTATGAAAAATATAACCGTGTTATAACCGTGTCCGCTAGTACTCTCTGGAGTAGAGTCTCCACAGTCACTGACTATCTCTGGGGTACATGTTTACAGACTGACTCTCTCTGGGGTACAGGTTCCTCAGGCGCTGACTATCTCTGGGGTGCAGGTTCCTCAGGCACTGACTCTCTCTGGGGTGCAGGTTCCTCAGGCACTGACTCTCTCTGGGGTGCAAGTTCCTCAGGCACTGACTCTCTCTGGGGTACAGGTTCCTCAGGCACTGACTATCTCTGGGGTACATGTTTACAGGCACATTCTCTCTGGAGTACAGGTTTACAGGCACTGACTCTCTCTGGGGTACAGGTTCTTCAGGCACTGACTCTCTCTGGGGTACAGGTTCCTCAGGCACTGACTCTCTCTGGGGTGCAGGTTCCTCAGGCACTGACTCTGTCTGGGGTACAGGTTCCTCAGGCACTGACTCTCTCTGGGGTGCAGGTTCCTCAGGCGCTGACTCTCTCTGGGGTACAGGTTCCTCAGGCGCTGACTCTCTCTGGGGTACGGATTCCTCAGGCACTGACTCTCTCTGGGGTGCAGGTTCCTCAGGCACTGACTTTGTCTGGGGTACAGGTTCCTCAGGCACTGACTCTCTCTGGGGTGCAGGTTCCTCAGGCACTGACTCTCTCTGGGGTGCAGGTTCCTCAGGCACTGACTCTGTCTGGGGTACAGGTTCCTCAGGCACTGACTCTCTCTGGGGTGCAGGTTCCTCAGGCGCTGACTCTCTCTGGGGTACAGGTTCCTCAGGCGCTGACTCTCTCTGGGGTACGGATTCCTCAGGCACTGACTCTCTCTGGGGTGCAGGTTCCTCAGGCACTGACTTTGTCTGGGGTACAGGTTCCTCAGGCACTGACTCTCTCTGGGGTGCAGGTTCCTCAGGCGCTGACTCTCTCTGGGGTACAGGTTCCTCAGGCGCTGACTCTCTCTGGGGTACAGGTTCCTCAGGCACTGACTCTCTCTGGGGTACAGGTTCCTCAGGCACTTGCTCTCTGCGCTATGGGTTCTGTGTGTTTGGTGGTGAAGGTTGGGTGCTGTATTGTTTGTTTGGGGGAGGAGTAGGTCTTGGCCAGAATCATGCTGATTGCTGACCGGCAGATGGGATTGTGATCACGAGGTGAAATCCTAGCCCAGGGCACTTGGAACCCTCCTGACTACTTCTCCATCTGTTGGCCACAAACCCCGGACACACCTAACGCCAGGCACAATGGCTCCCACTGACTCTCAAGGATTATGTCGGCAGTTGTTACTGAAGTCTGCTCCAGGATTTGTACTGAAGTCATTGCTTGCTCCTTCTCTGTAGGGCTCTGGACAAACAGACTCGGAATGGTGCCACCCCTCTCTATCTGGCCTGTCAGGCGGGCCACATTCACATTGTGGAATTCCTGGTGAAAGACTGCAATGCCAACTTGAATCTTCGGGCACACGATGGCATGACCGGTCTCCATGCGGCAGCACAGATGGGACATTGTGCCTTGGTGGTGTGGCTGGTAAGTCACTGTCCCTTAAGTCCCTTAAATTCCATTGGTCTGTGGGAAGGGAGGGAGAGGGAGAACTCTCCATGGGTCGAAGGGTCAAAGGATTCCCTCTCTGGACCAAGGGGAGCAAAAATCTTTCCCAGCAAGAAAGAGCTGGGGGTGTGGGGGATCTCAACCTGGAAAGGAGAGGAGGAAAATGGGGTGAGATGTGTGTGTATGAGGTGTGTTGGTGTGTATGGGGTGTCTGTGTGAGGTATGTGTGTGTGTTTCAGGTGAGTGTGTATGAAGTGAATTTGAGTGAGGCGAGTGTGTGTGTGTGAGTTGTGTGGGTGTATGAATTGTGTGAGTAAAGCGTGAAGTGTGTGTTTGCATGAAGAGTGTGTGGGTAAAACATGTGTATGTGTGAGGTGTGTGATTATTGTGTCACTGTGTATGGGTTTTGGGTGTGTGAGGTGTGTGAAATATGGGTGTGAGATGATGTTTGTGTGTGTTTGTCATGAGTGTGTGTGAGGTGCGTGTGTGCAAGGTTTGTGTGTGAGGTTTCTGTATGGGGTAATGTGTGAGGTGTGTGCCTGTGGGGAGTGTGTGTGTGAAGTGCATGTGCGAGGTTGTGTGTGTGTGGAATAGAGGACATTTCTCAACGGCGTCGAGATGGCCCCAGGATCAGCAATTCTGGCCCTTCAGGAGGCCAGCACGGCACTGGAGCGACCCACGCCGCTCCAGCTGCTGATCCCGGCATCCGGGCATGCTTAGTGGCACCGGTGCCGACGCGCGAATGCACGGTGGCTCCCTTCTCCACGCTGGCCCCGATGCAACATGGCGTAGGGCTACAGGGGCCGGCGCGGAAGAAAGGAAGCCCCCAGCCCGAGAGGCCAGCCCGCCAATCGTTGGGCCCCGATCGCGGGCCGTCACAGCGGAGGCCTCCCACGGGTTGGACCCCCCTCCACCCCCACAGGCCACCCCGGACCCTACAGCGCCTGGACCCCCCTCCTCCCCCACAGGCCACCCCGGACCCTACAGCGCCTGGACCCCCCTCCTCCCCCACAGGCCACCCCGGACCCTACAGCGCCTGGACCCCCCTCCTCCCCCACAGGCCACCCCGGACCATACAGTGCCTGGACCCCCCTCCTCCCCCACAGGCCACCCCGGACCCTACAGCGCCTGGACCCCCCTCCTCCCCCACAGGCCACCCCGGACCCTACAGCGCCTGGACCCCCCTCCTCCCTCACAGGCCACCCCGGACCCTACCGCGCCGAGGTCCCGCCAGGTAAGACCTCACATGGATGGCGCCGGCGGGACTCGGGATTTTTGTTACGGCCACTCGGCCCATCCCGGGCCAAGAATCGGCGGGGGTGCCCACATAGAACGGTCCCCGACTGGTGCCGCGCCAACCACGCTAGCGCCAATGGCGCCGATTCTCCGCTCTCTGGAGAATCGCATCCCGGCGTCGGGGTGGCGTGGCGCGATTTGCGCCAGCCGAGGCAATTCTCCGGCCCGGCCCCGGGCTGAGAGAATCCCGCCCAGAATCCCTACAGTGCAGAAGGAGGTTATTCAGCCCATCGAGTCTGCACCGACCCTCTGAAAGACTTTCCCACCTATGCCCACTCTCCTATTCCATCCCCATAACCCCACTTAACCTACACATCTTTGGATACTAAGGGGCAATTTAGCATGGCCAATCCACCTAACCTGCACATCTTTGGACTATGGGAGGAAACCAGAGCACCCAGAGGAAACCCATGCAGACATTGGGAAAATGTGCAAACTCAACGCAGCCACCTGAGATTGTAATTGCCCCTGGGTCCCTGGCACTGTGAGGCAGTAGTGCTAACCACTGTGAGGTGGGTGTGTGTGATGTGTGAGTTTGAGGTCTGTTTGTGAGGTGCTGTGTGTGGGTGTGAGGTGTGTTTGGGTTGTGCGCATGTGTGTGTAACCCAGGTGTGTGTGAGGTGTGGGTGTGAGGTATGTGTGATGTGTGTGAGGTATGTGTAGGTGTGAAGTATGGGGTGCTTGCTTGAGATGTGTGTGTGAGTGTTGAGGTGTGTGTGTGAATTGTGAGCTGTGTGTTTGTGTGTGAAGTGTGATGTGTGTGTATTAGTGAGTGAGGTGTGAGTGTGAGAGGTGTGTGTGTTAGTGAATGTGGTGTATGAGTGTGAGTGTGGTGTGTATCAGAGGTGTGTGTGAGTGATGAGGGAGGTGTGTAAGAGAGAATTGTGTGTGTGTGTGTGAGGACAGCGGTGTGTGGGTGAGTGAATTGTGTGTGTGAGGAGAGAGGTGTTTGTGAGAGAATTGTGTGAGACGTGTGTGTGTGAGTTGGATGCGCGATCAATAAGCACAGAGACGAAGCAGTAGTCCGAATCGAAGGCTTTAATCTACAAGTAGTGTGCCCAGCAGCTTGAGTGCAGAAAGAACAATGGCTGCTGGGAAACACGGGTTGTTATACTCTGCCTCGTGGGCGGAGCTACCTTCATCTTGACCAATGGGAAAGGGCCGGAGAATCCCCGCGACCGGCACGAATCACGCCACACTCCCCCGACGCCGGCACGCGATTCTCCGCAGAGCAGAGAATCGGTGCCATTGGCGCCGGCATGGTTGGCGCGGCGCCGGTCAGGGACGTTCTTTGCAGCCCCCCCCCCCACCGATTCTCGGCCCGGGATGGGCCGGATGGCCGTCGTGGAAAAACCCAAATCCCATCGGCGCCGTCCACACCTGTTCTCAGCCGGCGTGAATACGGCGTAGAAGGGTCGGGGGGGGGGGGGGGGGGGGGCGGCCTGTGGGGGGGGGGGGGGGGGGGGGGGGGGGGCTGATCCCGGAGGCCGTGTTGACGCCGTCGAGAAACGCAATGCCGTTTCCGACAACGTCAACACTTGGCCTCAGGATCACAGAGTCCCGCCGGATGTGTGTGGGAGAGAGAGGTGTATGTATGCGTGTGAGTGTTTGAGGAGTGAGGTGTGAGACAATTGTGTGTGTGTCTGAGAGAGAGAAGTGTGTGTGTGTGTGAGAGAGAGAGAGGTGTCTGAGTATGTGAGGTGTGAGACAATTGTGTGTGTGTGTGAGAGAGGTGTGTGTGTCTGTGTGTGTGTGAGAGAGAGGCGTGCGTTATTCCTTAATAAAATTGTGGCCTCACGGTAGCATGGTGGTTAGCATCAATGCTTCACAGCTCCAGGGTCCCAGGTTCGATTCCCGGCTGGGTCACTGTCTGTGTGGAGTCTGCACGTCCTCCCCGTGTGTGCGTGGGTTTCCTCTGGGTGCTCCGGTTTCCTCCCACAGTCCAAAGATGTGCGGGTTAGGTGGGTTGGCCATGCTAAATTGCCCGTAGTGTAAGGTTAATGGGGGGATTGTTGGGTTACGGGTATACGGGTTACGTGGGTTTAAGTAGGGTAATCATTGCTCGGCACAACATCGAGGGCCGAAGGGCCTGTTCTGTGCTGTACTGTTCTATGTTCTATGTTCTAAAAGCAACTTACTGCGGATGCTGGAGTTTGAAACCAAAAGAGAAAATGCTGGAAAATCTCAGCAGGTCTGCCAGCATCTGCAGACAGAGAAAAGAGCTAACGTTTCGAGTCCGATGACCCTTTGTCAAAGCAGATTCCAGCATCCAAAGTAATTTGCTTTTATCTAGTGTTCAACTCACTGCCACTTCTCCTCCAGGAATGCCTACCCTGAAGAAGTACTGCTCTTCTCTCCAGCTTTGACAAAGGGTCATCTGGACTCGAAACGTTAGCTCTTTTCTCCTCCCTCCAGATGCTGCCAGACCTGTTGAGATTTTCCAGCATTTTCTCTTTTGGTGTTTAATTCCTTTCTGTCCAGCCCCCTGTTTCGCTGACCGTACATGTACTAGTGTTAAACCAGTTCCCTCACACAGTCAGGGTCAGTAACCTCTCCCAGTTTACCCTGTCACACTGACTTCCTGAAACTCTCACCTCCTCCTCCTTTAATTCACTCCTTAAATCTGCCTCGCCCTTCTGATACCTCTTTACAACTCAGGTCAAACTTCATCTGATTAGACTCCTTTGAAACATTGGAATATTTTTACTCTGTTAAAGGTGTGCATCTGTACAGCTTTGCAATAGACCTTTCTGGTGCAATATTTGCCCTTTCCTTTTCCTATGCGTGATGCAGAGGTCGTTCACAGACACGGACCTGTCTGCACAGGACAACGAGGGAGCAACTGCAATGCACTTTGCTGCCAGCGGAGGGCATGCTGAGATCTTGAACCGATTAATAAGGATGGGGGCAAGGATCCTGAAGGACCACTGGGGTGGAACACCACTGCACGATGCTGCTGAGAACGGTGAGCTGGAGGTGAGTATTCAGTCAGATGGACGACTCTCTGCTATTTCAGTAACTGGAATTGTTGCCCCTCACTCTCCAGCTTTGGGGACTATGACCCATGACCCCGGAGCCACATCAGCTATTTAACATTTCAACTCAGATGTCCAGTCTTTTTCACCTGGATGATATATCAACATAAGAAATTCCTTTAAAAAAAAGTCAGGAAAAATTAAGAAGCGTATTTCAATTGTGGGGACAAAATTACATTTTATAGCTTCAAATTATTTATTTTTTTGTTTTTATTAATTTAGAGTACCCAATTATTTTTAAATTTTCCAATTAAGGGGCAATTCAGTGTGGCCAATCCACTTAACCAGCTGACAGGCGTTTCTGTGTCCGCAGACGTGACTCCAGGATGGTGTCTTCCCTCCCTGCTGCCAGGATCAAGGATATCATTGGACGGCTACAGGGGATTCTGAAGGGGGGGGGGGGGTCGAGGGTGAACAGTCAGAGGTCATGGTTCATATTGGTACCAACGACATTGGTAGAAAGAGGGATGAGGTTCTGCAGCAAGACTTTAGGGAGCTAGATAGCAGATTGAAAAGCAGGATCTGTGGATTACTACAGGTGTCACAAGCTAGTGGGTATAGGAATAGGAGGATAGAGCAGATGAATGCGTGGCTGAAGAAATGGTACCAGAGGGAGGGCTTTAGTTTCCTGGATCACTGGGTCTGTTTCTGAGAAAAATGGGACCTGTACAAGTCGGACAGGTTGCACCTGAATTGTAATGGAACCAATATTCTTGCAGGGTTTGCTAGTGCTGTTTGGGGGTGGGGGGGGGGGGGGGGGGGGGGCTTAAACTAGTTGGTAGGGGGATGGGTTTCAGAGTGGAGGGGATGATGGGCAGGTGGGGGGATGATGCACTGCTAAATGTAGAATAAAAGCCAATTCAGTCTGGAAGGCAGAACAAAGAGAGGCATGTTAAAGGGACAAGGAAATATGACAAGCTGGATGGCATTTATTTTAATTGAAGGAGTCTTACGACCACTTTAGTGAGGGGTGAATAACCAGGTTTCATAGGTTTACGGTAATGGGCAGAATATTTAGAGGAGATTTGAGGAAAGACGTCTTCACCCTGAGGGTGTGTGGTCGTCGATATTAGGGGTATTACGGTACCTAGGTTGGAGGTACCTGATGCTGTAAGGTCATTGACGAAGCCTGCCTGCTGGTTCCGCCCAGTAAGGCGGAGTATAAGAGTGTGTGTTTCCCTAGCTGCTGCATTCTGTATCTGCGCTGCTGGGGGAAACATCTAGTTCAATAAAGCCTTCAATTGTCCTACAATGTCGCTTCGGGAGTTATTGATCGTGCATCAATTTATTGAACTAGATTTGAAGAATAGAGCTCGGCATCAAGCCGGAGTGTCTGCAACTTAGCCCCCACGCAGCAAACTCAGCGACAACCTTTAAACACTGGCTGGCGTGTTCCAACGGATACATCAGGACGGCCACAACTACACCCATGGAGGATCAGAAACTGCAAGTTCTCCACTCAAGGATGAGCCCGGAAATCTACACGCTGATCGAAGACGCGGACGGTTTCGAGGCCGCGATGACCCTGCTGAAAGGACACTACATCCGCCCAGTAAATCAGGTTTACGGCCGGCATCTTTTAGCCACCAGATGACAAATTCCGGGGGAATCGCTAGACAAATTCTACCGCGCACTGCTGGTACGAGATAGGAACTATGACTGTCCGCAGGTTTCAGCCAACGACCACACCGAACTTTTAATCCAGGACGCTTTCGTTGCAGGTATGCTGTCCTCTCAGATCCGCCAGCGGCTGCTGAAAAAAGAGACGTTACGTCTCAAGGAGGCACGGGCCCTCGCAAGCTCCTTAGACGTAACCTCCCGCAACGCCCGAGCGTATGTCCCCGACCGCGCGGCAGCTCCATGGGCAGCGTGGACCCCATCAGCAGCCGATTCCGATGCATCCCCCAAACCCCACAAGCGTGCGCTGCGTGGCTGCCAGGCAACCCCGGGGTGCCACAATGTTATTTTTGCGGGCAAGCCAAGAGCCCCCAGCAATGCTGCCCGGCCCGCTCCGCAATTTGCAAGGGCTGTGGAAAAAAGGGGCATTTTGTGGCGGTGTGCCAAGCCCGGGCGGTCGGCGCTGTCTCCGGGGGCGACCCGGGGCCGCTGCCATTACTCTCATCGCAGGCCACATGCGGCCCATGGGCGCCGCCATCTTCGATCCCGTGAGCCATGTGTGGACCCCGGGTGCCGCCATCTTGTTCTCCAGGGACCACGTGTGATTCATGGGCACCGCCATCTTGCCCACCTCCGGCCATGTGTGACCCGTGGGCGCCGCCATCTTGGCTGGAGTCTCAAGACCCCGATTCGGATGACCGCACACCGCCCGAGGAATCCCACCAGCTTCTGCCACAACTCGCCTCGGTGACTCTGGACCAGTCTCGGCCCTGAACTCTTTCGACCGCTACGACGACGGTACTTCAATAAAGCCTTCAATTTTGTCCTACAATCTCGTTTCGGGAGTTATTGATCATGCATCAGGGTGGTGGTAGAATCGGGAACCCTCACAGCATTTAAGAAGGATTTAGATGAGCACTTTAAATACCATAACGTACAGGCTATGGACTAAATGCAGGAAAACAGGATTAGAACAGATATGGGCTTGATGGCTGGGGCAGACACGATGGGCCAAAGGACCTGTTTCTGTAAAACTCTATGACTCTATGAATTTTACACATAAAAAGTACTCGAAAACACTGGGGAATAAAAGAACCGAATATTTAATCTCTCCTGCCATCCCAGGAATCAGTCCGGCAAACGTTTGTTATACTCGCTCTGTGGCACAGTAGGATTGGGACAAATGAAAGTAGTAGGAAGCAAAGTGAAAGGCCCCCTTGTCCAATAGATTGCAGAAATTTTGTAAAGAATCTTTCCCGTTTCGCTGAGATGCCTTTAAGAAAATTAAATTTGAAGGAAACCTGTCCCAATCTATGTATCATGAGATGGGGATAGACGGGTTTTAAAGAATTGGAGGCCTGTCAGTTCTTGAATGAGGATCATGAGGTCATGGTGAAGACGAAGGAAAGTCTCACAAAGGACGTGATGTCACAGGTAGTTCCACTCTCTCTGCCCTCTGGAATCATAACCCAGGACATTACAGAATTGTCACGGCACAAGAGGAGGCCATTCATCATGTCAGGACCAGCTCTCCAAACATGCATCATGACATTGTGCCATTCCCTTACCCCTGCACATTGTTTCTATTTCAGTAATAACCTAATAAACCATTTCAAGCATTACGTTCAACAGTCGTACAAGGTTTTGTTCCTGGAGTTGGGGGGGGGGGGGGGGGGGTGTGTGTGAGAGAAATGGAGATCCATTTTGAAGTAAACAATAAAGTCCGCGGTGGAGATTCATTTGAAGGACAGCATGGCCTAATTTATGATCGTTCAATGAAGGAATGCATGGTTTTGTAAGGGGAGAGTAATAAATCTGAAAGTATATTACTAATATAGGCTAAAATAGCTTTAGAAAGCTCAGTGGATTAAAATTAATTTGAGGGTCACATTTTTTTGACGAAATTTTGATGTTCAGTAAATTAACATGGGCCGGAATTTTCCAGCAGTTCACGCTGGCGAGATCTTCCAGTCACGCTGACGGCGGATCCTCGATGAGGTTTCCCGGCAGCGAGGGGTGCCTCCCACTGCCCTGAAACATCCCTCCCATAGAGTTAATTTCTCAAGCTGTTTAACGGTAAAAGAAAAACTGTACAGAATAATAATGTAGTTAAAATCTTGAATTTTAATTTCTGTAGCTAAAAGCTGTTAATATACGATTGCGTGGGGTAAAGGAATGGTCACTTGTCTTGTAAATGCGTTTAATTTTTAAATAAATCCACAAACGCTTGAAAAAAATATTAAACTAGCAACTGGAGATTGTGAGTTCAAATCTGGTAAACAGTTGGCCTCTCAGTGCTGAGGTGAGGAGAAATTTCCGGAGGGATTCTCCGGTCCGGCAGCCGGCCAATGAAGTTTCTCATTGTGGCCACCCCATGCCATGAGGAAACCGGCGGGCGTGGGTGCGATGCTGGCAGTCAGGGGAAATTCTCATTGAGTATGTTCAATTTGAGTCTGGAAGGGGGTGGCGAGGACGGTGTCAAAGGTGGTGGGATCCAGGGTCAAGCCAGGATGGGGACTCGTGATCTTTGGGGTTGGGGCAGAGCCGGGAGTGCAGGAGGCGAAAGAGGCCGGTGTGCTGGCCTTTGCGTCCCTAGTAGCCCGGCGAAGGATCTTGCTACAGTGGAAGGATGCGAGGCCCCCAAGCATGGAGACCTGGATCAATGACATGGCGGGTTTCATTAAGCTAGAGAAGGTCAAATTCGACCTGAGAGGATCGGTGCAAGGGTTCTTTAAACGGTGGCAACCTTTCCTCGACTTTCTGGCTCAACGATAGGGTACTGGGACAGTAGCAGCAGCAACCCGGGAGGGTGGGGAGGGGGGGGGGGGGGGGGGGGGGGGGGGGGAGGACGTTGATTATGTTTGCTTATTTTATTTAAATTTGATTTATTTAATTTTAATTTATGGTTAAGTTCTCTTTTTGGGGGGAGGTGGATGCATGCAATGTTACGGTTTGGGGGGAATTGTGGGTGTTATGGGGCTGTTAATTGTATATTACTGCTTGTTGCTATACTTGTTGTTATATTTTTGTTTTTTCTGTAAAAAATTCCAATAAAAATTATTTTTTAAAAAAAGAGTATGTTCAAGTCAGAGATCAATAGATATTGGAGCACTGACCGAATAAAGGGCTGTTGCAGGAAAGCGAAGTTGATGGTGAAGGTCAGCCATGAACTTATTCAGGTTCTTTCAATCTTATCCGTCTCCGGTATGTTATGTAATGCAAGAGGAGGGAGCGGCTTCTGTATCAGGGAGGTTGAGGGAGGAGGGAGAGACGTATGCAACAGCAGAGTCAGTATTATGAAAGTTTTGAGACCTCTGAGGGGAAGCTGGCTGCGCCGTCAGGAAAACATTAATCTTCCGTCCGATGAGCCTACCAGTTCAGTCAAGAATAGAAACTGAAGAATAATGTCATGACCTTGCTTTATCCAACCCATTACACTCCACTCTTCTGAATTTCAGTGTTGCGAGATTCTTGTCACGAATCATGTGGATCCCACCGTTCGAGATGATGATGGGTATACCGCCGCAGAGCTGGCAGACTACAATGGAAACGTGGAGTGCGCCAATTACTTGAGGCAGATTGAGAAAATGGTAAGGAGCATCCAGGCGTTTGATCTATGTGTAGACTGTGTTTAAAATAGCCTCCAACATTGAAGGACCTGAATCTGCCCGTCCTGGATTGAAGCTATTGGGACTAATTGCTAAGGGTGTTGCAGTGACACAGGGCAGATGAGCACACTTTCAATTTTTAAGCCGAGTGTTCATAAATTAGCCTCAGTGCCCTTAAATTAAACCAACCAGGATACTGTTCCTGTCCCCGACCTAATGACTCTGCTGGAAACGGAGAGAGACGAAGAGTGCGATAGGGACAGTGCCAGTGACCATTTGGAACATTGAGATGTTCTATGCCGGCTACTCAATTAATCAGTGTTGGAGTGGTTTTGCTTTGTGGTGCCACTGTTGCTTCATGGGATTGGATGAATGGAGCATGTGCACTGTTCAAGAGTGTTGCCGTTGATTTTTTTTGAGAAACCCGTGAAACACCACCAATGTGCAATAACAACACCCGCATTTATATATCACCTTTTTAAAGTGGTAAAACATTTTGACCAACATAGCTGAAACAGTATCAGAAAAACCTTGACACTGGGCCACATGAAGGGCTGTGTAGGAGCAACAAGAGCTGGGGATGGAGGGTGTACGTACGCAAATCTTTGAAGGTGGTAGGACAAGTTGAAAAGGCTGTTGAGAAGGCACATGGCTCTAAGAAACACAAAAGCTAAGAAGTTATGCTAAACCTTTGTGAAACACTGGTTAGGCCTCAGCCCAAACATTGTGGCCACTGCTGATGTTAGACTGAATAACAAAGCCTTAGAGAGAGTTTTATTGTTAGAGCAGAAGGGAGGGAGGGAGTAGGTGATGTGCAATAGGCCGGGGTTGGAGGATCACAGGACTGGAGGAAAATGGTAGGAGAGAAGACAGTAATAATAATAATCTTTATTAGTGTCACAAGTAGGCTTATATTAACACTGAAATGAAATGACTGTGAAAACCCCCTAGTCGCCAGATTCCAGCGCCTGTTCGGGTACACTGAGGGAGAATTCAGAATGTCCAATTCACTAACAAGCAAGTCTTTTGGAACTTAGTGGAAGGAAACCAGAGCACCCGGAGGAAACCCGGATGCGGGAAGAACGTGCAGACTGCACAGACTGTGACCCACACCGGGAATCAAACCCGGGTCCTTGGCCCTGTGAAGCAACAGTGCTAACCACTGTGCGACCGCGCCAACTTATAGTGATCAAGGCAAGGACATGGAATATTACTTCATGAATTATCAGTATCTGTGAGTTGTGGTTGTATGGGTAGATGGCAGTTTGGGAATCCAGATTTTGAATAACTTTGCATGACAGAAGTACAATAGGCTGACATAATGCATGGTGCTCAAGGTCCTATGAAAGCAGGCACCAATGAATTAATAATGGAAGGAAGTGGATGACTTCTAACTGTGACAAGCCACGAGAAAGGCAGCTATATTTCGTGTTCCTCAGAGTCATAGATCAAGGTAATGCCGTGTTTAGTCAGCATTGTTCAGGGCTTCTACTCCATTTGCTCTGTATGTTCTCCTTATTGATATTTTATTAATAACTCCTTTAGTAAATATGTTTCTTGTTGACCATTTAAATAGGAAGAACATCTTTAGTTTTGTTCACTGGCTATGTTGCCTTGTCTCAGCTCAGGGCCGAGACAGAAAGATCTCACGCTTGAAAATGCGTTTGAAATGTGCCATTTACATCAATTATCAAAAAGTCAGTATAATTAACTTTTTCTCCGTGTAAAGGTCGTGAAAACGAATCTCGAGGTAGAATGTGTTAAGGCAGTGTCGCAAATGAAGAAAATGCGCATTTCGGATGGCAGGCAACTTGCGCGCGTGCATTCTAAACCTACACATGCGCACTTCGCTAAAAGATGCAAGACAGCCAAAGACCGATCTGCACATGCGCAAAGATGTTTGGTGCGTGATGACGTATGCGTAATGATGTGTGGAAGGTGTGGAACCGCCCAGCCTCCAAAATCTTTCCTGCTCCAGGAAAGATTTGCTCACAATGTGGCAAACACAACCACTTTGCTGCTCAGTGCAGATCCACTCCCACATTTAAATCTGCAAAGTCAAATTCAAACAGATTAATGTTAGAAGTGTGGATACAAAGAAAGAAGGTTTTGAAGACAATTTTTCCAATGATTGAGGTGCTTATTCTTTGGAAGACTCATCCTTCGTTGGCATCAAAGAGAAGTATGATAGAACCACAGAAGTATCATCACATCACTTCTTTTGGCCAGGGTTGAGTTTGAAGTTGAAGAAATTGATTGCTGGAGCCAAGTTCTGTTTCTTCCACGTCCGTCAGAGATCCTGGGCAGATGTTATGGGCTGGATTTTCCTCTACTATTTGGTGACACAAACTACCACCAAGTTGGGTCAGCAGGGGCACCATCGCCTTGCCTCCCCCACCTCAAGCTCTTTGACCCTCACGTCTGCCCCCCCCCCCCCCCCCCCCCCTCCAGAGTCACCACTGCTCCCTCCCAAAAGCTGCATGAAAATAAGAGCATGTCTCATCCACTCGCATTGCTGTTTGGCCCAGTTCATAGAATTTACAGTGCAGAAGGAGGCCATTCGGCCCATCGAGTCTGCACCGGCTCTTGGAAAGAGCACACTACCCAAGGTCAACACCTCCCCCTATCCCAATAACCCAGTAACCCCACCCAACACTAAATTTTGGACACTAAGGGCAATTTATCATGGCCAATCCACCTAACCTGCACATCTTTGGACTGTGGGAGGAAACCGGAGCACCCGGAGGAAACCCACGCACACACGGGGAGGATGTGCAGACTCCGCACAGACAGTGACCCAAGCCGGACTCGAACCTGGGACCCTGGAGCTGTGAAGCCATTGTGCTATCCACAATGCTACCGTGCTGCCCAACTGGGGAGTTACTCACCACTCCCCAGGATCACTGGGTAAAATTTGATGCTGCCCCTTGAGGTAATGGAGGAAAGGCCCCAAAGGCCACAGACTGAAGGGGGTACAGCCTTGTAAGAAAGCAAAGAGAGACGAAGACACATAATACCTTTTATCGCCTCCCAAATCAGGATACAGTCAATGAACAGTCAGTTACTGTTTTGAAGGAAATGTGACATCCAATCTATGCACAGCAAGCTCCCACAAACAACAATGAGGTAATGACCAGCAAATTTGGTTTTAGGTGCTGGTTGAGGGATAAATATTGAACAAGGCACCATGGAAAAGTGCCCTGCCCTTCTTCAGAATAGGACAAGTAGGTGTTTTATATCCACCTGAGAGGACAGGTGTAATGACTCACCTGAATATCAGCAGCTTCAATAATGCAGCACACCACCAGTACTGCACCATGGCATCACCTTAGAGTGGAGCTTGAACCCAGGATTCTCTAACTCCCAGGTTGAAGACTTTTGAGCTTGATGTTCTCTTTCTTGTGGCTCCCTCCTCCCCCATCTCGGTGGTGTGGCTCCCATGTTTCCTGACTGAACCCTCTCTGAGTAACTCACATGTGCCAGTGGGGAATCCTGTCAGGAGCTCATCAAATGCTTAATAACCCAGGAAACGGGGCCGGCATCGCAGTAATTTGGGGGGTAGATAAATAGAAGCCAACATCAGAATATGTCACAGATTTTTTAAAAATACTTCACTTGAAAGGGAATTGGAGAATAGGAAGGGTGTAAAATGGAAAAGGGCAGGAAATTAGTATTAGAGGAGCTGGCTTCAATGTGAAGCAAACACTGGCATGGGCAGAGTGAAGTTTAGATTATTACCTTGGGGAATTGAGCACGATCACGCTGTGTTAATGAGTCAGTGCAAAGCACTGGCCTGCATTTGAGATGGTTCTTGAAGTAACGCTATGGTTAATGCAGGGATGGCCGGGGTATTCATACCTGGCCAGTACCTTAATTCAGAGCAAACTAGAGAAAGGAAAACGGAATGAAGAGAGGTTTTGATTACAAACCCGTACTGGTTGTGAAAGAAGACGCTTGGCTATCTGTGTGTTGCCATGTTAATTATCCACTTACCCTTCAGGCATTCGCTGATGTGTGAGCTGTGTTTTCAATCACCAGGCTTCAGCATCAGCGCACTTCAGCTCAATATATCTTTACTTTCCTTTATGCCTCCTGTCAAGGAAGAGATAGGCGGCATGAATTTGTTTGAGTTGGTTCAATATTAACGACACCTGACACAAGTGGTTGGATGGACATTTACCCAGCGGCTTTGTGTAAAAAAACCCACAGTAGCATAGTCCTAGTGACAAGAGACAATGCTAAAAGATAATAGTTCATGCTGAATGAAGGGTACACGAGCAGATACTGAGATACACAGATGACATACAGTACAAGCTGGAGTAAATCATTCCTTTTTACCTGTTATGTATTATGTGCACTGACACTGAAGCAATGAAGATGTATAGCCACAGAGTTAATCCCCTTTAACCCTGTGTGTACCATACACCCACAGGAGCTAACTGAGTGATACATAATTAGGCTGAATCGTTCCTTTTAGCTGACATATATTTTTGATCGATTGTGGTGTGCAGTGCTCCCCACACATTGCCTAGATCATTCTTGGCAGAATCATTAAAAACGGCTCAAAAATCTTCGCATTTCTAATATAAACTAGAGGCTAGAGTGCTACCACTGACCAGCGCTGGCTCTTGAGATGGCTAATGTTTAGGTTCGGGTGGAGAGATGGATTGCCTTTGTGGATCTATTCCTTGCCCGAGGTTGAATGGGTTAGAATCATAGAATTTACAGTGGAGAAGGAGCCCATTCAGCCCATCAAGTCTGCACTGGCCCTTGGAAAGAGCACCCCACCCAAGACAAGCCCACGCCACCACCCTATCCCAGTAACCCCACCTAATCTTTTTGGACACTAAGGGGCAATTTAGCATGGCCAATCCATCTAACCTGCACTTCTTTGGAGCTGTGGGAGGAAACCAGAGCACCCGGAGAAAACCCACGCAGACATGGGGAGAACGTGCAGACTCCGCACAGGCAGTGACCCAAGCCGGGAATCGAACCTGGGACCCTGGAGTTGTTGAAGCAACTATCCTAACCACTGTGCTACTGTGCTGGCCACACAGAGTCCACACTGCAAGCACTTTCACACCTACAAATAATATAAGAATGTGGATTGAAAGCAATGACTGGGAGTAGCAAGTTTTCCTGGTAAACATGCGTCATTGCTGTGCTGCTTGAAGCCCTGTATTTATTGAGTAACTACACAACCAAACACAAGTAACAAGGAGATCACATTCCTCATTAAACATGGAATACTGATAGGATTACAGTGCTCAGACAGAGTGACCACAGAAACAATCACAGTTAGCAGCTGGATCCAATCCTTCTAACAACTGGCCATTGATACTATTTCATTATAAATTGCTAGAATTAAGGGTAGGCTTTTCCATTCATTTAAGTTTATCCCATTGCATTGTTTTCTGTTCAAGAGGAGGCAGAGTGTCAGACTTTGTGTCAATACTTTTCAGAACTATTAAACAGGTAAGTAAAGTCACCACAGTCCCAGATGACCATGGGCTGCTTTTCCCTTTGAGGTGGAGAGCTGACTGGTGGCAATTACTAATTACTCAATTTACAATTGAGGATCACTGTACCTGAAGCGAGGGGGCAAGATTGAGATGGCAGGGCCTTCATGAATAACCTCAGCCGGTAGAGGAATTGAACCCCGTGCTGCTGGCCATGATCTGCATCACAAACCAATTGCCCAGCCTACCTGGCGAGCAACTTGGTGAGATTTCTCTTGTCAAAACTTCCTGGACTGATGCCAAGCTCACCAAATGTGCAAGGATTGTGTTAGTGACTGAAGATGGCTGCCACCCTGGTTCTCCGTCCGTGCATCTCACTGAGTGCGAGTATAAACCAGGTCCCTCTGAGTGTAAATGGGTCACTGCAAGTGCACCGTTGAGTAAGGGAAAATCAGGAGCAGGAAATGTTATAATATACCTTTAAGGGATAGCAGCGTGCCGTCACTTTAAGGAAAGTGTGATCTAGCTTCAGTTTCACTTTGGCCTGGAGCAGAACACAGACACACAGTTCTGCAGCTCTGATGTCCCCAAGCTTTCTGTCCATATCTATCTGTTCACATGTATTTAGGATTAATAAATGAACCTACAACCTGCTTGCACAAGCCCAAGAGCGATTGGCGCCTTAATATCATTATAAAACCACAACCTGGTGTTGCAGCAGTGGTTCCTTCTTAACATCATCTGCTCAATCTGGCAAAGGATTTGCAGGGAGTGACCACAAGCCACTGGAGAAGGTTTGGTGAAAACTATTGTCCAGTGCTCCACCAAAGTTGCAACGTCTCTTGACGAAGATTCAAGGTTAGGTACAAGCCTGGTAACTTCAAGGCCACATCAATCTTAGCAGATTACCTAGCCCAGTGAAAACAGAAGATGTATCTCTAGATTTACAAGTTGACCTCATTGACAGCGAACTAGAAGATGTTCTCCAAATTGATCAGGTGCGTTTTGCGCAACGCAAATGCCAGCAGCTACAAGAAGAAACGGCAAAAGGTTCCACATGGCAGAAGCTACATAAAACTGTTACTAATAGAACAGTACAGCACAGAACAGGCCCTTCGGCCCTCAATGTTGTGCCGAGCCATGATCACCCTACTCAAACCCATGTATCCACCCTATACCCGTAACCCAACAAACCCCCTTACTTTTTATTAGGACACTACGGGCAATTTAGCATGGCCAATCCACCTAACCCGCACATCTTTGGACTGTGGGAGGAAACCGGAGCACCCGGAGGAAACCCACGCACACAGGGGGAGGACGTGCAGACTCCACACAGACAGTGACCCAGCTGGGAATTGAACCTGGGACCCTGGAGCTGTGAAGCATTTATGCTAACCACCGTGCTACCCTGCTGCCCTGAATGAATGGCCTGACTCAATTCATCATCTCCACGAACATGTGAGACCATTTTGGCCTTGTCAGGGTGAGCTAGGCATCTGCTGGGGAGTTATTGGTAAAGGGAGGCAGGTCAACATACTGGAATCCTTGTCACCTGATATTCTCAACAATGTGCCTAGAATTATTAAATAACATATTTACACAATCCCTTATGAGCGATCGGTGCCTTTATATTATTGTTATTCCACATGACAGAAATATTAAAGGAGCTTGGAGCTCTTGTACTGCATTGTTCTTTGAAATCATCCCCCCCCCCCCCCCTCCCACAAATTGAATCCTCAGATAGCCAACCCAATCAATTCAGGGTCATCAGGGTAGGAGGGATGAAAACTGATCAACAGTGCACATCGGAACATCTGTCCATGCCTTTCCGCCCATGAAAGTGGCTGGCAGAAAATAAGGGAGTGAGGAATGTCGAGATGGAAAACCCTAGTCGGGGTAGACAGGAGCAAAACTATGAATTCCTGTCCATTCCTCCTGCTTAGGAAATATATCCCACAGAAAGCTCAGATTCCCTCCTGCAGATTTGTCCCTGGATGCAACAATAATTTGCATTTCTATAATGCCTTTAATGGATTAAAACATCCCAAGGAGCTTCATAGGAGAATTATTGATCACAGTTCAACACTGAGTCAGATAAGGAGACATTGGGACGTGTAAGCAAAATCTTGGACAATGGGAGAGGCTTTTAAGGCATACCTTAACTGAGGGGTGGAAGGGAAAAATGGTTTAAAGGGAGATGAAGGCTCGACACCAATGGCAGAGAAATTAAACTTTGGGTTTGGCAAGGAGTGTAGAGATCTTGTTTGATTATTGCCCTGGAGGTGAATGCAGAGAAAGAAAACCTTTGGAAGTACATGAAAACAAGGCTCAGAGTTGTAAAATTGAGGCATTGCCACCGTAGGTTAACAGTGATCAGGAACAATGGGTGAATGGAGTCACAGAGTTTCACAGTACAAAAAGAAGCTCTTTGGCCCATGGTGTCTGTGCCGACCATGAGAAACTTACCTATTCTAATTCCATTTTCCCGCACATAGTCCATAGCCTTGTATGCTGTGGTGTTTCAACTGCTCTTCTAAACGCTTCTTAAATGTGCTAAGGGATCCTACCTCTACCACCCTTTCAGGCAGTGAGTTCCAGATCCTCACCACCCTCTGGGTGAAAAAGGTTTCCCTCAAATCCCCTCTTAAATCCGCTGCCCTTTACCTTAAATCTATGCCCCCTGATTATTGACCCCTCTACGAAGGGAAAAGTTCCTTCCTATCTACCCTATCTATGTCCCTCATAATTTTGTACATCTCAATGAGATCCTCCCTCAACCTTCTCTGCTCGAAGGCAAACAACCCCAGCTTATTCAGCCTCTCTTTACAGCTGAAACGCTCCAGCCCCAGCAACTATTCTTCAAAAAGCTTGCATAGGACCTGTCACAGCCTCGAGATATCCCCAGCCAGATGAGATTCAATTCAGTATTTTGGAAGTGTTGTCCTGCAGGAAAGATGGGAACCAATTTACATGGCAGCAAACAGCAATGGGTTATTGACTAAATGAGCGTTTTGGTGATGTTTCGGTATTGTGTGCAAGTTTCTGTGGGAGGACTGGGACCCATCTCCTTCTGACTGAACAACAACAATCACTAGTATTTACATAGAGACTTTAATGTCATAAAATGCCACAAAGTGCCAAACGAGGAGGTTATTAAGCAACATTTGACGGTGAGCCACATAAGGAGGTGTTAGGACAGAGATGGTGGCATAATGGTAATGTCACTGGACTAATAACACAGAGGCTCAAGCTAATTCTCCAGGGGAATGGGTTCAAATCCCATCATAGCAGCTGGTGAAGTTTGAAGTCAGTGACAGAAAAATATATGGAATTGAGATCCAGACCATGAAACTATCAGTGATTGTTGTTTTTTTTAAACCATCTGGTTCACTAACGTCCTTGAGGGAAAGAAGAATAAATAAAACAAGAAATGTCTGAGACCGAAAGGGGTTGCAGGATTTCATCCGACTGTTTTGCAAATTGAATGCTATTTTTCCATAAACTCAGCCACCTTGGTAATGTCCCATGATGCCACATTGAAAAGAGAGTTTGGAAAGCCAATGCTATGATCTGATTGGTGAGGCATTCATCCCACCACCATAACCGAACCAAGTTGTGACAGGGACATCCATTACAGAGGGACTGCTTTGGTTGCTTCGATCATGCCCATGGGATTCGACTGGCTGTCCAGGCTCTATCTACAGTTTAACAGGGCCATAACTTAAGAGGGAAACAATCTACTTTACTTAAAAATGCCTTGCATTGTTTCAGAGTGACATAAGAGAAGGGGAGAGCAGTGATGCAGAGCAGAGGCACTGCAGCAAGGCACAATAGCTTCAATAAATCCCTCCTAACTGGACCACGGTTGATGACCTAATTAGTCACATGAGCCTATCTTAAATAATTGAGCGACTGCTAATTGCAGCTCCATAAAACTAGTATTACAGCCTTTATAACTTAGATCATTCCGAAACACGGGGGATGTGGGAGTCCAATCAGTAGCCATAACACCAGGAATAGCAAGCCTGAAGGATAGAGCTTGCTCGATGGAACAAGGATCGGTTGTTATTTGGTGTGTTCAATACCTGTCAAATCAGTGATTTGATAAACCCTGCCTGAGTTCAATGGATGTCCAAGCGCAGAGCACTTAAGCAGTGTACAGCCTGAGAATGTGAGTATTCCAAATGGATGGGGTTAGTCTGTCAGTAGCTCTGTTGCTCGGATGCACATCAATGTTCCTTCAGAGCTGGAGGTAATGCGGGCAGTCTATGCAAAACGTGGGACTAATCCCAGCCTTGTGTTACACTCAGGGTTAGGTGTATGGTGAGAAGATTCATGAATGGTTGTGAAAGATTATCTATTGATGCCACTTCATCTGCATGGCAGAGTGCCGCATAAGTGATGAGCAGTGTCTAACTGACAAGTGCTGTGTAACTCGGGAACACTATTAATAGGCCAGTGCTGATAGATGGGAAAGGGTGCTGCTGGGTCCATGAAACTGATGTGTGCCTTGTAAGAGCCATGCACATTGATGGAACCATCAATTCACGAGACACGTGCTTTCAGATATGAACAATGGTTTTAATCTACTTACTTCAGAGCCAGCCTGTTACCCGTTGAACTGACGATGAACTCAGGCTGGCTCTGGACACGGTTATTTGTACAGCAGTCTAGGGGGAGGAGTCGTGGGCGGAGCCAAGGGTGAAGCCCTGTACAAACTCCTGAGCATTTCCAGAGCTACTCCCCCTAGTGGTTGGATAACGCTACTGCGCTTACAATAGTATTGGTAAATACAGTGTGAATTACCAAGTTACATTTACCACACACATGCAACTGAAAAGCATTCTGTAAGGGACAGTATGATATAACTGAGGAGCTTTGTGCAGGGACCAACTGAACTACTGCTGTATAACAAGAATACAGCGTACCTGGAGTCAGCTCCATGCACCAATGCAAGAATTGCATACCTGGAGAGAGCACGCTGTACCTGAGGTGAGCACCGTGTATGTGGGCAAGTGCTGCCATACACTGCTTGGGCACTCTACATTGGGGAAGGCGTCATGTACCTGGAGTGAGCGGCGTGTACCTGGAGTGAGCAGCGTGTATTTGGATTGAGCGCTCTGTACCTGGAGAGAGCGCTGTGTACTTGGGGTGAGCGTTGTATACTGGAGAGAGTGCCGTGAACCTAGAGTGAGCGCGTGTACCTGGAGAGAGCACCGTGTACCTGGGTGAGCGCTGTGTACTGGAGAGAGTGCAGTGTACCTGGGGTGAGCGCTGTGTACTGGAGAGAGTGCCGTGTACCTGGGGTGCGCGCTGTGTACTGGAGAGAATGCCATGTACCTGGGGTGAGCGCTGTGTACTGGAGAGAATGCTGTGTACCTGGGGTGAGCGCTGTGTACTGGAGAGAATGCCGTGTACCTGGGGTGAGCGCGTGTACCTGGAGAGAGCACCATGCACCTGAGTGAGCGCTGTGTACTGGAGAGAGTGCAGTGTACCTGGGGTGAGCGCTGTGTACTGGAGAGAGTGCCGTGTACCTGGGGTGAGTGCTGTGTACTGGAGAGAGTCCCGTGTACCTGAGGTGAGCGCTGTGTACTGGAGAGAGTGCCGTGTACCTGGGGTGAGCGCTGTGTACTGGAGAGAGTGCCGTGTACCTGGGGTGACCGCTGTGTACTGGAGAGAGTGCCGTGTACCTGGGGTGAGCGCTGTGAACTGGAGAGAGTGCCGTGTACCTGGGGTGAGCGCTGTGTACTGGAGAGAATGCCGTGTACCTGGGGTGAGCGCTGTGTACTGGAGAAAATGCTGTGTACCTGGGGTGAGCACTGTGAACAGGAGAGAATGCCGTGTACCTGGGGTTAGCGCTGTGTACTGGAGAGAGTGCCGTGTACCTGGGCTGAGCGCTGTGTACTGGAGAGAATGCCGTGTACCTGGGGTGAGCGCTGTGTACTGGAGAGAATGCCGTGTACCTGGGGTGAGCGCTGTGTACTGGACAGAATGCTGTGTACCTGGGCTGAGCGCTGTGAACTGGAGAGAGTGCCGTGTACCTGGGGTGAGCGCTGTGTACTGGGGAGAGTGCCATGTAACTGGGGTGAGCGCGTGTACCTGGAGAGAGTGCCATGTACCTGGGGTGAGCGCTGTGTACTGGAGAGAGTGCCGTGTACCTGGGGTGACCGCTGTGTACTGGAGAGAATACCGTGTACCTGGGGTGAGCGCTGTGTACTGGAGAGAGTGCAGTGTACCTGGGGTGAGCGCTGTGTACTGGAGAGAATGCTGTGTACCTGGGGTGAGCGCTGTGTACTGGAGAGAATGCCGTGTACCTGGGGTGAGCGCTGTGTACTGGAGAGAATGCCGTGTACCTGGGGTGAGCGCTGTGTACTGGAGAGAGTGCAGTGTACCTGGGGTGAGCGCTGTGTACTGGAGAGAATGCTGTGTACCTGGGGTGAGCGCTGTGTACTGGAGAGAATGCCGTGTACCTGGGGTGAGCGCTGTGTACTGGAGAGAATGCCGTATACCTGGGGTGAGCGCTGTGTACTGGAGAGAATGCCGTGTACCTGGGGTGAGCGCTGTGTATTGGAGAGAATGCCGTGTACCTGGGGTGAGCGCTGTGTATTGGAGAGAATGCCGTGTACCTGGGGTGAGTGCTGTGTACTAGAGAGAGTGCCGTGTACCTGGGGTGAGTGCTGTGTGCTGGAGAGAATGCAGTGTACCTGGGGTGAGCACTGTGTACTGGAGAGAATGCCGTGTACCTGGGGTGAGTGCTGTGTACTGGAGAGAATGCAGTGTACCTGGGGTGAGCACTGTGAACAGGAGAGAATGCCGTGTACCTGGGGTGAGCGCTGTGTACTGGAGAGAATGCTGTGTACCTGGGGTGAGTGCTGTGTACTGGAGAGAATGCCATGTACCTGGGGTTAGCGCTGTGTACTGGAGAGAGTCCCGTGTACCTGGGGTGAGTGCTGTGTACTGGAGAGAGTGCCGTGTACCTGGGGTGAGGGCTGTGTACTGGAGAGAGTGCAGTGTACCTGGGGTGAGCACTGTGTATTGGGGAGAGTGCCATGTACCTGGGGTGAGTGCTGTGTACTGGAGAGAGTGCCGTGTACCTGGGGTGAGCACTGTGTATTAGGGAGAGTGCCATGTACCTGGGGTGAGTGCTGTGTACTGGAGAGAGTGCCGTGTACCTGGGGTGAGCGCTGTGTACTGGAGAGAGTGCCGTGTACCTGGGGTGAACGCTGTGTACTGGAGAGAATGCCGTGTACCTGGGGTGAGCGCTGTGTACTGGAGAGAGTGCCGTGTACCTGGGGTGTGCGCTGTGTACTGGAGAGAGTGCCGTGTACCTGGGGTGAGCGCTGTGTACTGGAGAGAGTGCCGTGTACCTGGGGTGAGCGCTGTGTACCTGGGGTGAGCGCTGTGTACTGGAGAGAGTGCCGTGTACCTGGGGTGAGCGCTGTGTACTGGAGAGAGTGCCGTGTACCTGGGGTGAGCGCTGTGTACTGGAGAGAGTGCCGTGAACCTGGGGTGAGCGCTGTGTACTGGAGAGAGTGCCGTGTACCTGGGGTGAGCGCTGTGTACTGGAGAGAGTGCCGTGTACCTGGGGTGAGCGCTGTGTACTGGAGAGAGTCCCGTGTACCTGGGGTGAGCGCTGTGTACTGGAGAGAGTGCAGTGTACCTGGGGTGAACGCTGTGTACTGGAGAGAATGCCGTGTACCTGGGGTGAGCGCTGTGTATTGGGGAGAGTGCCATGTACCTGGGGTGAGCACTGTGTACTGGAGAGAGTGCCGTGTACCTGGGGTGAGCGCTGTGTACTGGAGAGAGTGCCGTGTACCTGGGGTGAGCGCTGTGTACTGGAGAGAATGCCATGTACCTTGACTGAGCCAGTGTACCTGGAGTGAGCACCGTGTACCTAAAGTGAGCACCATGTACCTAGAGTGAGCATTCTGTACCTGGAGTGAACACGGTGTACCTGGAGTGAACACCGTGTACCTGGTGTGAGCGCCATGTATGTTGGTGAGAGCCATCTACCAAGTAAGTGTCGTGTACCTAGGCAAGCGGCATATACTGGAGTGAGCACTGTGTACCTTGGCGAGAGCCATATACTGGGGTCAATGCCGTGTACTTATCCCATATACTGGGTTGAGTGCTGTGTATCTAGGCGAGCGCTCTGTACCTAGGCGAACTTTGTGTACCTAGGCGAGCACTGTGTGTTGGGGTGAGCTGTGAGCATGGTGTAAATCTCTTCTGCATCCTTTCCAAAGCTGTCATATCCTACCGAACTAATAGTGCCCCGAACTGAATACATTTCAGAGTCTGGGCTGAATCAGAGTTTTATAATAGGTTTAACATAACTTCTGGCTTTTGTTCATTATGTCTATATTCTCTTCCTAAACATAAGAAATAGGAGCAGGAGCAGACCCGTACAGCCACTCCGTGCTAATCTCTAGTTTCTGCTTTATTTCCAGCCACCGCTGGACGACCCTCTGGCTTCTGTTCAGAGGCAAGAATCCTTTCGGAAAACCAAGAACATCGTAAGACAGCAGAGCAGTGGTGACTACTACAGGTCAATCAACGAGGGCCATAGGGAGTCACGTGACTTTCAGAAAGGAATGGAGAATGGCAAGGTACTCCTCCCAGCTGACCTGTGCCTGACGCCCGTCTTCAGAAGGACAGGTTTTCAAGTATCTTTATTTTCAGTCCCCTTTTAACGAAGGGCAAACTCGGGTTTATAGCATTCCCTCAGTCTGGACTGAGAGGGGTTAGTTCGTGCTCATGAGGGTGCAGGGCACAGATTTACAGTCAGCACCTGTGGTGGTATGATTAACATAGCTGCCTGCCATTGGTGCAGAACACCGGCTTACCATTGGCCCTGGTCGGTCATGTGCCTCTCGACCGATTGGTTGAGACCAGTCATGTGACGGCTCCCCGATTGGTCGAGAGGCTGAGTTAACCCCGCCTCCAGGGCGAGGTATAAATACCCAGTACGCCTGGCGGTTGTCCATTTACTGTAGTCGACCGCAGGGCTAACATCTAGCTTATTAAAGCCTAACTTTTGTACAGCAACTCGTCTCGCGTTCAATTGATGGTTCATCAGCACCTATCAATGATATGACTGATATGTTGTTTGAGCATTTGAAGGGACCATTGTTATCACTGACTGACCTTCATGGATGGAGATTTGCGGAGAGCTGACGTGCTTACCCTGTCATTGGCTGGTGGTTTAGTGAATGGTGAACTGCCTCTCACTCTGCGTGCAATTTCATTTCAGAGTACGATCCTGGAGAAACCTGAATCTGCTCAAATATCTCCACAGCTGCAGCCCCCCGAGGCCCCACCATTGTCGTCCCCAAAACAACCGGTGCCCCCACCAGCCCCAGAGCTGCCGAGGCAGAGCATTCAGAATTCAAGTGGCGAGTATGATTAGCTCTAATCTCCTTTTGTCTCTCTGTCTTTCCTTCTTCCTGTGTAAAGCAAAGGCAGTTTGGGTCCCATTGTCACTCACCCATGTGGGGTAGCCTTTGAATGCTTGCTCCAGTCAAATTGAAACTCACCCTGAAAACACTTGTAAGTGTTAAACAGATTTGGGGCATCCTGCCCTGCCTTTTGATTAAGAACAAATCTCAGTGTTGGCGGGGCGGGAGAGCTTTTTATTCCCATTCATTCAAGCGATATGGGCATCACTGGCTAGGCCAATATTTATTGCCGATCCAGAAACGTCCTTGGGAAGGTGATGGTGAGCCACCTTCTTGACCTGCTGTACTCCACGTGGTTCAGGCCAGCATCCCCAGCATTGAAGCTTGACCACGCTGGATCAGCTCCACTGGACCGGCCTCTACTCGGAGCTTCAACTTGGCACGCGAGCCACTGGAGGGCCGAGGAAACGCTTCAAGGACACCCTCAAAGCGTGCTTGAAAAAGTGCAACATCCCCTCCGACACCTGGGAATCCCTGGCTCATGCCCACCAGAAGTGGAGGAAAAGCATCCAGGAAGGAGCTGAATACCGAGTTTCGTCGGCGAGAGCAAGTTGAAGCCAAGCTTCGACAGCGGAAGGCGTGCGCGGTAACCCAACCACTGTGTGCCCCACCGGTGACAAAGACTGGACGTCACTGTTATGTATCTGGGAAGACATTCTTGCTGGTTCTGCATCACGTAATGTGGCAGTGACGTCAGCAGAGTGTTTACATGGGCTTTGGGCAGGTCGCCATCTTGATTGTATGAGCAATAACTTTAATATACCTCTAATCATGTTTTACAAGAATCCAGATGTGGGCACCTCGCTTTGCAGCAACAAAGAAATAGAACAGTCGTGCATTGGGCTCCTCAGTCACCTGTTAATTCACTTTTGGTGTGGAAGCAAGTTATCCTCGACTCCGAGGGACTACCTAAGCCAAGACACAGACAAGTAGATACGTCCGCAGCGCTATTAGGAAATGAAGCTTGAGACACATGTTGGCTGCAGGCATGAATTGGATCACTTGGTGACAAAAATGAGTTTAGAAATTTCTCAAACACCAAGCAATAAAATGAGAGCTGAGGTGTATAATTTTATAATTTAAAAATACTGCAAACATCACGGAGGCGCAGTGGTTGGCACTGCTGTCTGACAGCGACAGGGACCAGCGTTCGATTCCAACCTTGGGTGACTGCCTGTGTGGAGTTTGCACATTCGCCCCGTGCACAGGTTTCCTCCGGGTGCTCCGGTTTCCTCCTGCAGTCCAACGATGTGCAGGTTCGGTGGATTAGCCATGCTAAATTCCCCCTTGGTGTCCAAAGGTTAGATGGGGTTGCAGGGTGGATAGGGTGGGGTGGGAAAGGGGGCCTAGTTAGGATGTTCTTTTGAAGGGTCGGTGCCGACTCGATGGACTGAATGGCCTCCTTCTGCACTGCAGGGATACAATGGATTCTACGGATCCTTTGCTTTCTCCAGGTAATCCAGACTGTCTTCAAATGGCTTCCGGGATCTGAGGCCTCCTGTGGTCACACTGATGTAGGATTGCCTGCAGTGAGGCTGACTATCAGCATTCCTGCAACCAAGCTGAGGAGAGGCCTTCCTGAATCCTGACTGTGTTACAGCTTCCTGTGGCCAGGCTAACGGGAGGCCTCATGGAGCCAGGCTGAGTTTATACATTCCAGCTTCAAACTGAGCTATTTTCTGTTTTCTTTCTCTGTAGGTGGGAAGACCTTCAACATGGTACATCCCAACCAGAATGACAACACTGCCCTCATAGCGGAGCTCAAATCAGGAAAGACATTAAAACCCGTAGATGGTGGTACTGTGTTGGTTGGCACCACAGCACAGACAGTAAGTAATTCTGAGAAAGACTCCATTATCTGGGTCTTTGTCACTCTGTTATATACTACAGCACCAGCACTGAGACACATAGAACACAGGTATGTGGGCACACATCGACCAAGTCCTGGGTGAATGTGTAACTGTGGTTGACCGGATGATGCGACTTAACCTTTTGAATCATTTCTCTTATTCCCGACTGACCAGGAGAGTAACATTTCAACAGCTCTGAATGGGAGGGGAGAGGAGGTGTGGGGAAGGTCTGTCAGTGGGGCTTGCTGACTCAAACCAACCTATGGTTACCAGAGTGTATAATCAGTCATTGAGATTGAAGGCCATGTTTTTTTTCTTGTCAACAACCTGTGTCTGACAGCATACCTTTGACCATTGCTGCCGGGAGTGTTGGGGCTGGCCGCAAAAATGGCACGATAGTCCTCCGTGGTGGGCGGGTGGCCACGCGGCGCAGGTCTGGGGCAGCCTTTGGTCGGGGGTCCACGATGGGGTCGCGTGATCGGACGGGAACGCAGTTAGGCTTTGGAAAGCGACATCCAGCGAGGTCGCCAGTTTTACCGTGTCCTCCAGGTCCTGGGCCCCTTTCTCAAGGAGACGCTGCCGCACATAATTTGATTGGACCCCTGCAATGTACACGTCTCGGACGGTGAGTTCCATGTGCTGAGTGGCTGTCACGGCCTGGTAGTTACAGTTGCGTGCTAGGGCTTTGAGGTCGCGTAGATAGTCATCTTGTGACTCCCCAGGGCGCTGGTGATGTGCTGTGAAGATGTGTCGCGCGTAGACTTCGTTCACGGGCCGCACGTACAGGCGGTCAAGTAACGCGAGGGCCTTGGTGTAAGAGTTAGCTTCATCAAGTTGAGTAGAAATACGATGGCTCACCCGTGCGTGGAGAAGACTTAGGGCGCGATTCTCCCAAAACGGGAGAAATCGTAAAGCTGGCGTAAAACCCGGGCGGGTTTTACGGCAGCGCGCCCCTTCCCTAGCAGCCCGACGCCGTAGGCTCCGGCAAGACGGGCTTAACGAAAATCGTTAAGCCCGCTTGCCGGAGTTAGCGCCGGCTGACGCGTCATATGACGTCAGCCGCGCATGCGCAGTTTGGAAGACTCCAACCCGCGCATGCGCGAGTGACGTCATCGCGTTTTTGCGCGAAACCCGCGCATGCGCGGGCCGGGTTGCCCCTCAGCCGCCCCGCGAATGGATACTGCGGGGCGGCGGAAGGACAAGTAGTGCGCGGGCATCGGGCCCGCTGCCCGCGATCGGTGCCCACCGATCGCGGGCCCATGGCACCCTTGGCACCTTTGAGGTCGCGTAGATAGTCATCTTGTGACTCCCCAGGGCGCTGGTGATGTGCTGTGAAGATGTGTCGCGCGTAGACTTCGTTCACGGGCCGCACGTACAGGCGGTCGAGTAACGCGAGGGCCTTGGTGTAAGAGTTATGGCACCATGGCACCACAAATCGGTGCCATGGTTATTAATAGCGAGATAGTCACGGCGTTTTTACGAACGGCAAGACCAGGTGTGTTTGCCGTTCGTAAAAACGGCGTAAAGGGCTGGGACTTCGGCCCATCTAACAGCTGAGAATCGCTGCCGGCCGTAAAAAAATGGCGGCAGCGATTCGGGTCGGGACTTCGGCGGGGGGGGGGGGGGGAGAATAGCGGGAGGGCGGCAAAAATGTCGGGAAGGCCCTCCCGCTATTCTCCCACCCGTCGTGGGGGGCGGAGAATTTCGCCCTTAGTTTCTGTTCATCTGTAATGGAGGAAGTCGTCGACGCAGCCAGGTAGGCCTTGAAGCACCAAAGCCAGTGCAAAAAAATTTCCTTTGCCTCTGCGGCCTGTGGATTGAGTTCCAGTCGGTCAGGTTTAAGGGCTGATTCCATAGTAGTTCTTTAAGTCGATTAAATTGATGCAACCATCAATTCACTCTGAGACACGAGTTGGAGTAAACTGTGGCTTTAATCGGCTTACAACTGAGCCTGCCTGCGACTGTGCTGAATTGAGGGCAGACTCGCAGGACCGCAGCACTTATACTCCCTGAAGGAGGCGGAGCCTAGATGGAGCCCTGTTCATGCTCCTCATCTCCCCCTGTGGGCAGAGCCAGACAGTGACTCACAGATGGGGCCCACAGGGACAACAGTAAGGTACAGTGTGAATTACCAGTTACACATTCACCACAGGGGTATTACGGTACCCTGGACAATGCTGTAAGACCATTGGTGCGGGAGATACCTGAGACTGCTGTATCATTGGTGAAGCCTGCCTGCTGGTTCCGCCCAATAAGTCGGAGTATAAGAGCCCTTGTCTCCCCAGCAGCTGCATTCTGTACCTGCGCTGCTGGGGGAAACATCTAGTCCAATAAAGCCGTCAATAGTCTCCCAATCTCGCTTCTGGAGTCATTGATCGAGGATCAATTTATTGTACTAGATTTTAAAGAATGGAGCTCCGAATCAAGCGGGAATGTCTGCAACTGAGCCCCCACGCGGCAAATGCAGCAGCAACCTTCAAACACTGGCTGGCGTGCTTCAATGGGTACCTCAGGACGGCCACAACTGCACCCACGGAGGACCAGAAGGTGCAAGTTCTTTACTCGAGGGTGAGCCCAGAGATCTACACCCTCATCGAGGATGCGGAGAATTTCGAGACCGCGATGGCCCTGTTCAAAGGACACTACATTCGCCCAGTGAATCATGTCTACCCCCGACATCTGCGAGCGACGAGACGGCAAATCCCCGGGAATCACTGGAGGACTTCTACCGTACGCTCCTGGTGTTAGGTAGGAACTGTGACTGTTCACAAGTTTCAGCCAGCGACCACACAGAGCTTTTTATCTGGGACGCATTTGTTGCAGGTATACTGTCCTTCCAAATCTGCCAGCGGCTGTTTGAAAAAGTGACCCTAGGCCTCAAGGAGGCACGGGCCCTTGCTAGCTCCATGGATGTAGCCTCCCTTTAGCAGCGTGGAACTCCCCTGCGGCCGACTCCGATGCATCACCCGCTTGTGCGGCACGACTACCAGGCTACCCCGGGACACCCTGCTGCTATTTTTGCGGGCAAGCCAAGCATCCCCGGCGGCTCTGCCTGACCCGCTCCTCCATCTGCAAAGGGTGCGGCAAAAAGGGCTATTTTGTGGCGGTATGCCAGGCCCGGGCGGTCTCCGGGGGCGAAACAGGACCGCCACCCCAACCTTCTTCACGAGTCACGTGCGGCCAGCGGGCGCCGCCATCATCCTTTCCCTGAGGCACATGTGGGCCCGCATGCCGCCATCTTGCTCCCCAGGGACCACGTGCGACGGATGGGCGCCGCCATCTTGCACACCCCCAGCCATGTGCGACCAGTGGGCGCCGCCATCTTGGCTGGAGTCTCAGGACCCCGATTCGGATGACCACTCATCGGCAGAAGAAAATTTCCAGCTTTTGACGCGACTTGCCTCGGTGACCCTGGACCAGTCTCGGCCCCAAACTCTCGCGACCGCGACGACGACCGTGCTCATCAATGGGCATAAATCATCCTGCCTGATCGACTCCAGAGAGCTTCATACACCCCAACACGGTAAGGCGCTGTTCTCTTCCCATCCACCCAGTTAATCAAAAATTCTCCCTGGCCTCCGGGTCTCACTCTGTAGAGATCAAAGGGTTCTGTGTAGCAAACCTCACAGTCCAGGAAAGGGAATTAAAAAATTCCCGTCTCTACGTCCTCCCTCACCTCTGCGCTGCCACGCTCCTAGGGTTAGACTTCCAATGTAACCTCCAAAGATTAACTTTTAAATTCGGCGGCCCTATACCCCCCTCACTGTCTGCAGCCTCGCGACCCTCAAGGTCGACCCGCCTTCCCATTTTGCGAACCTCACCCCGGATTGCAAACCTGTCGCCACCAGAAGCAGACGGTACAGTGCCCAGGACCGGACCTTCATTAGGTCGGAAGTCCAGCAGTTACTGAAGGAAGGTATTATCGAGGCGAGCAACAGCCCCTGGAGAGCTGAAGTAGTGATTGTAAAGACCGGGGAGAAGCACAGGATGGTCAAAGATTATAGTCAAACCATCAACAGGTATACGCAGCTCGACGCGTACCCTCTTCCCCGCATATCTGATTTGGTCAACCAGATTGCACAATACAAAGTCTTTTCCAAGGTTTTCAAGTCCGCCTACCACCAGCTCCCCATCCGCCCTGGCGACCGCAGATACACTGCATTCGAAGCAGATGGGCGGCTCTACCACTTCCTAACGGTTCCCTTTGGTGTCACAAATGGAGTCTCGGTCTTCCAACGGGAGATGGACCGAATGGTTGACCGGTACGATTTGCGGGCCACGTTTCCGTACCTCGATAACGTCACCATCTGAGGCCACGACCAGCAGGACCATGACACCAACCTCTGTAAATTCCTCCATACTGCAAAAATCCTAAATCTAACCTGCAACAAGGGCAAATGCGAGTTCAGCACCAACCGTCTAGCCATCCTCGGCTACGTAGTGCATGATGGAGTTATAGACCCAGATCCCGAATGCATGCACCCACTCATGGAGTTCCCCCTCCCACACTGCTCCAAGGCCCTGAAACGCTGCCTGGGATTTTTTTCATATTATGCCTAGTGGATCCTCAATTATGCGGACAAGGCCCGCCCACTAATCCAATCCACGGTTTTTCCCCTGTCGGCAGAGGCCCGCCAGGCCTTCAGCTGCATAAAAGTGGACATCGCAAAGGCCACGATGCATGCAATCGACGAATCCTTTCCCTTCCAAGTTAAGAACGATGCATCCGACATAGCTCTGGCGGCCACCCTCAACCAAGCGGATAGACCCGTGGCCTTCTTCTCACGCACCCTCCACAGTTCAGAAATCCGCCATTCCTCAGTTGAAAAGGAGGCCCAAGCCATAGTAGAAGCTGTGCGGCATTGGAGGCATTACCTGGCCGGCAGGAGATTCACTCTCCTCACTGACCAACGGTCGGTTGCTTTCATGTTCGATAATGCACAGCGGGTCAAGATAAAGAACGATAAGATCTTACGGTGGAGGATCGAGCTCTCCACCTACAACTATGAGATCTTGTATCATTCCGGGAAGCTAAACTTGCCTCCTGATGCCCTATCCCGCGGCAGATGTGCCAACGCACAAGTGGTCCGACTCCGGGCCCTCCACGAGGACCTCTGCCACCCGGGGGTCACTCGATTCTTCCATTTCATCAAGACCTTCAACCTGCCCTACTCCATCGAGGAGGTCAGGACAGCCACCAGGAACTGCCAAATATGCGCGGAGTGCAAGCCGCACTTCTATAGGCCAGAGAAAGCGCGCCTGATAAAGGCTTCCCATCCCTTTGAACGCCTCAGTGTGGACTTCAAAGGGCCCCTCCCCTCCACCGACCGCAACACGTACTTCCTGAACGTGATTAACGAGTATTCCCGGTTCCCATTCGCCATCTCCTGCCCCGACATGACCGCAGCCACCGTCATAAAACCCCTCCACAGTATCTTTACACGGTTCGGTTTCCCCCCCTACATACGCAGCGATAGGGGGTCCTCCTTTATGAGCGACGAACTGCGTCAATTCCTGCTCAGCAAGGGCATTGCCTCAAGCAGGACGACCAGTTAAAACACCCGGAGAAATGGACAGGTAGAGAGGGAGAACGGAATGGCCTGGAAGACCATCTACTGGCCCTACGGTCAAGGACTCTCCCAGTCTCCCGCTGGCAGGAGGTCCTTCCTGATGCTCTCCACTCCATCCGATCACTGCTGTGTACCACGACCAACCAAACACCTCACGAATGTCTCCTTGTCTTCCCTAGGAGGTCCTCCTCCGGGACCTCGCTCCCGACCTGGCTGGCAGCTCCTGGACCCAACCTGCTCCGCAAACACGTGCGGGTGCCCAAGTCGGACCCATTGGTCGAGAGGGTCCATCTCCTTCACGCTAACCCTCAATACGCCTACGTAGCGTACCCCGACGACCGACAGGATACGGTCTCCCTTCGGCACCTGGTGCCCGCTGGATCCCCACCCACACCACCAACCCCACCACCACCACCACCCTCCCTCCCACCGGTGCACCCCACAGCTGCCCCCTTCCCAGGTGGATCGGTCCTCCCACTGGTCCCATCCAGGGGTGATGAAGCTACCGAAGAAACCAAAGCCATGCTCCCGGAGTCACGGATGCCGAGCCGGCGTCTGCATCACCGCCGAAACTGCGACGATCACAGAGGACGACCAGGGCCCCCGATCGACTAATTGCTTCATTCTGATTGTAAATAAATACTGTAAATAGTTGTGACATGGAATGAGGCAAAACACTGTGCTAATGTATACCGGGTTCCACCATAACCTCTACCTCTACCTCGCCGGACTCTTTTTTTTAACAGGGGGTGAAAAGGCAGTCGGTATTAGGGGTATTACGGTATCCTGGACAATGCTGTGAGATCATTGGTGTGGGAGGTACCTGAGACTGCTGTGTCATTGGTGAAGCCTGCCTGCTGGTTCCGCCCAGTAAGGTGGAGTATAAGAGCCCATGTCTCCCCATGTGGTAGTATGACTAGGGGTATTACGGTACCTTGGAAGTGAGCTGCTATTGGTGCAGAGGACTCGCTGCCCATTGGCCCGAGTAAGTCATGTGCCTCTCAGCCAATTGGCTGAGAGGTAGGTAGCTCCGCCTACAAGGTGGGATATAAGAACCCGTGCTTCCCGGCAGTCGGCCTTTCTTCCGTACGTCTGCTGCCAGGCACACATCTTGTGCATTAAAGCCTATCGTTTGGATACATACATTTACCCCTACTAATTTTTAAATATTTACAACACAATCCTCGTAGGCAAATGTCCCTCCCTCGCCCGCCCTCTCCGCACAGCACCAGTCCTCCCCACCACCACCCACCCCCCAAGTGCACCTTAACAACCAGGCAAGCCTACAGTTTCAGACAATGAGGCAGCGAGCAGGACTTGCCCTGAGTTACAGTCGTCATGTCCCCACATACGACCCTTGCTGGGCCCCCCCCCCTCCCTCCCCCCCTCACCTCCCCTCCCCCCTCCCTCCCTCCCCCCCTCCCCCCCATCACCCCCCCCCTCCCCCAACCCCCCTCCCTCCCCCCCTCCCCCTCCCTCCTCCTCCCCCCTTCCCCCCCCCCCCCCGGTGTGCTGCTGCCACGGACCCCGAACGTCTATCTCTGATCTAAAAGTCAATGGGAAAGGTTGGCACACCAGCCTGGCGAATCCCTGTACCGACCCTCTCAGGGCAAATTTGATCCTTTCTAGCTGAATATAGCTAGCCATATCGTTAATCCAAGTTTCAACGCTTGGAGGCCTCGCGTCCTTCCATTGAATTAATATCCTTCGTCGAGCCACTAGGGACGCAAAGGCCAGTATTCCGGCCTCCCTAGCCTCCTGTACCCCCGGTTCTACCCCGACCCCAAAGATCGCAAGCCCCCATCCTGGTTTGACCCTGGACCCCACCACCTTCGACACCGTCCTTGCCACCCCCTTCCAGAACCCTTCCAGCACCGGACATGCCCAGAACATATGCACATGGTTCGCTGGGCTTCCCAGACATCTGACACACCTGTCCTCACCCCCAAAGAACCGGCTCATCCTTGTCCCCGTCATGTGAGCTCTATGCAGCACCTTAAATTGAATGAGGCTCAGCCTCGCACACGAGGAGGAAGAATTGACCTTCTCCAGTGCATCCGCCCACGTCCCGTCTTCTATCTGCTCTCCCAGCTCCCTTCCCACTTGGCTTTCAGCTCCTCCCCTCATGCTTCTTCCGCCTCCTGCATTATCTTGTAGATGTCTGATATCTCCCCCCTCCGACCCAGACCCCCGAGAGCACCCTATCACTCGCCCCCTTACTGGGGAGCAGGGGAAACCCCTCCACCTGCCGCCTAGCAAATGCCTTCACTTGTAAATATCTGAACATGTTTCCCGGGGGGAGCTCAAACTTCTCCTCCAGCCCTCCCAGGCTCGCAAACCTCCCCTCTATAAACAGGTCCTTCAGCTGCCGTATGCCCACCCTGTACCAGCTCTGAAATCCCCCGTCGATGTTCCCCGGGATGAATCTATGGTTCCCTCTTATTGGCGCCGCCAACAGACCTCCCATTTCCCCCCTATGTCGCCTCCACTGCCCCCATATCTTGAGGGTGGCCGCCACCACCGGGCTCGTGGTGTACCTCGTGGGGGGGAGCGGCCATGGTGCCGTTACTAGGGCCCCCAGGCTTGTGTTGCCACAGGACGCCCTCTCCATTCGTTTCCAAGCTGCCCCCTCCCCTTCCATCATCCACTTGCGCACCATTGACACATTTGCCGCCCAGTAGTACCCCGAAAGATTGGGTAGTGCCAGCCCTCCACTGTCCCTACTCCGCTCCAAAAAGACCCTCCTCACCCTTGGGGTGCCATGCGCCCACACGTAGCTCATGATGCTACTCGTCACCTTTTTGAAGAAGGCCTAGGGAGGAAGATGGGCAAGCACTGAAATAAAAACAAGAACCTTGGGAGGACCGTCATTTTGATTGACTGCACCCCCCCCCGCCAGCGACAACGGTACCATGTCCCACCTCTTAAACTCCTCCTCCATCTGTTCCACCAGCCTGGAAAAGTTCAACTTGTGGAGGGTCCCCCAGTTCCTTGCCACCTGCACCCCTAAGTACCTAAAGCTCTTTCCTGCTCGCTTGAAGGGGAGTCTCCCAATACCCTCTCCCTGGTCCCCCGGGTGTATCACAAAAACCTCGCTTTTGCCCAAATTTAATTTGTACCCCGAAAAGTCCCCAAAACTCTGCTAATAGTTCCATTATCTCCGGCATTCCCCCTTCTGGGTCTGCCACGTACAGCAGTAGATCATCCGCATACAGCGATACTCGATGTTCCTCCCCTCCCCTAGTCAGTCCTCTCCACCCCCCTGACCCCTCAGTGCCATCGCCAACGGTTCAATCGCCAGTGCGAAAAGTAGGGGGGATAGGGGACATCCCTGCCTGGTCCCTCGGTGGAGCCCGAAATACTCCGACCTCCTCCCGTTTGTCACTACACTCGCCGTCGGGGCCGAGTAGAGCAACTTCACCCACTTAATAAACCCTTCCCCAAACCCAAACCGTTTCAACGTCTCCCACAGGTACTCCCACTCCACCCTATCGAATGCCTTCTCCGCGTCCAGCGCTACCACTATCTCAGCCTCCCCCTCCACTGCCGGCATCATAATTACATTCAGCAATCTCCGCACGTTCGTGTTGAGCTGCCGCCCCTTCACGAACCCCGTCTGGTCCTCATGGATTACCCCTGGCACACAATCCTCTATTCTAGCTGCCAGGATCTTTGCCAGCAACTTGGCATCCACGTTCAGAAGCGAGATAGGCCTGTAGGACCCGCACTGCACGGGGTCTTTATCCCGCTTCAATATCAGGGAGATCAGAGCCTGCGACATTGTCGGGGGCAGAACCCCCCCCTCTCGCGCCTCATTAAAGGCTCGTACCAGTACCGGTCCCACCAAGTCCACATTTTTCTTATAGAATTCCACCGGGAACCCATCTGGCCCCGGCGCCTTCCCCGCTTGCATCTGACCTATTCCCTTGACTAGCTCCTCTAGCCCTATTGGCGCCCCCAGCCCTTCTACCAGCCCCTCCTGGACCCTTGGGAACCTCAATTTGTTTAGGAAGTCCTCCATTCCCCCTCTCCTGTCGGCGGCTCAGACCGATACAACTCCTTGTAAAAATCCCTGAAGACCCCGTTCACTTCTTGCCCCTTCTGCACTACCTTCCCGCCCCTCTCCTTCACTCCCCCAATCTCCCTAGCCGCATCTCGTTTGCGAAGCTGGTGTGCCAGCATCCTGCTCGCCTTTTCCCCATACTCATAGACCGCGCCCTGTGCCCTTCTCCACTGCGTCTCTGCCTTCCTGGTGGTCAGCAGGTCGAACTTGACCTGCAGGCTGCGCCGTTCTTCCAGCAGCCCCTCCTCTGGTGCCTCCGCATATCTCCTATCCACTTCCAATAGCTCCCCCACCAGCCTCTCCCTCTCCTGCCTCTCCTTTCTTTCTCTATGCGCCCTTATGGAGATCAGCTCTCCCCTGATCACTGCCTTCAGGGCCTCCCAGACCATCCCCACCTGCACCTCACCCGTGTCATTCAAGTCCAGATAGCTCTCAATGCTCTTCCGGACCCTTTTACACACCTCGTCGTCCGCTAACAGCCCCACATCCAGCCGCCACAGCGGGCGCTGGTCCCGCGCCTCCCCCATTTCCACATCCACCCAATGCGGTGCATGATCAGAGATCGCAAATGGCCGAGTACTCAGCTTCCCGTACCCTCGGGATCAGCCCCCTGCTCAACACGAAGAAATCGATTCTGGAGTACACTCTATGGACGTGGGAGAAAAAGGAATACTCCCTCGCCCTCGGCCTACCAAACCTCCATGGGTCTACTCCTCCCATCTGCTCCATGTACCCCCCTCAGCACTTCTGCCGCTGCCGGCCTCCTATTGGTCCTTGCGCTCGATCTGTCTAGCCCGGGGTCCAGCACTGTGTTAAAGTCCCCCCCCATGATCAAGCCCCCTGCCTCCAGTCCCGGAATGAGGCCCAATAGGCGCCTCATAAAACCCGCGTCATCCCAGTTCGGGCATATACGTTGACCATCACCACTTTCTCCCCCTGCAGCTTACCCTTCACCATCACATACCTACCCTCCTTATCCGCCACCACCTCCTCCGCCACGAACGACACCCTCTTTCCCACCAGAATCGCCACCCCCCGGTTCTTTGCGTCCAATCCAGAGTGGAACACCTGTCCCACCCACCCCCTTCTCAGGCGAACCTGGTCCACTACCTTCAAATGGGTCTCCTGTAAATTGCTACATCAGCCTTCAGTCCCTTCAGGTGTGAGAATACCCTTGATCTCTTGACCGGCCCATTCAACCCCCTCACGTTCCAAGTGATCAGCCGGGTCGCGGGACGACCCGCCCCCTTCCCCTGCCGATTAGCCATGTCCTGTTCCCTGCTCGCCCGGGTCGCCCCTCCCCTTCTGGCCCGCTCCCCATGGCGATGTCCCCCTCCCCCCCCCTCTCCAGTCCTCCACTTCCCGTTTCTGGTCTTTTCAGCAGCAACCCGGTGTCCCTCCCTAACCCCCCCTCCCCCCCCCCCAGGCTAGGACCCCTCCTAGCCGCGATGTACCCTCCATCGTACTCCCGTAAGTCAGCTGGTTCACGCTGACCCGGCTGCTCCTGCCCCACTCCGACTCCCCCCGGCTCGGGGGGGCCTCCCCCCCCCCTTGCCACTCCTCCCTGGCCCCGCTCCAGCGCGGGAAAGGTCGCCATTGCTAGCCAAGCCCGCACTCCTCCCCTCCCCCCTCCCCTGCCCCGCGCGCGGGAAAACAGAGGAAAGCCCGCGCTTTCGCCCTGCCACACCCCACCCCGCCATCTTCAGTTCCACCCCCGTCCCCGTCCATGCCTGTAAAAGAACCCCCCCTAGGAGCCCAATCCCCGATCTGCTCTCCCCCCCGTCCCACCTCCCCAACTTAACATTATAAATAACAGATAAATAACAAATAACAATGTACTTAACAGTCTCGCCCTCTACCAAACAGCATAAATAACCATAAATAACCATGAATAACCACAATAACAATAACTAAGGGAAGTTGGCAAAGGGGGAAAAAACATCAGAAGAAAAACCACAGCAAGAGTTCAAAATCCAAACAAAGAATTCAGCTGAAAGTACCCGAGCGGCTACGGCCGCCAAGTATCCCCTGGGTCTAATTCGAGTCCAGTTTCTCTTCCTGTACAAAGGCCCACGCCTCCTCTGGGGACTCAAAATAGTGGTGTTGGTTCCTGTAGGTGACCCACAAGCGCGCTGGCTGCAGCATTCCGAACCTGATCCGTTTTGCATGTAGCACCGCCTTCGTCCGGTTGTACCGGGCCCGCCGCTTTGCCACCTCCGCACTCCAGTCCTGGTAGACCCTCACCGTCGAATTCTCCCACTTGCTGCTCCTTTCCCTCTTGGCCCACTCCAGCACTCTCTCACGGTCGCTGAGTCGCTGGAACCGCACCAGCACCGCCCTCGGGGGCTCATTTGCTCTTGGCCTCCTAGCCATGACCCTGTAGGCCTCTTCCAGCTCCAGGGGCGAAGGGACGGCCCCTGCCCCCATCAGGGAGCTCAGCATTTCTGCTACATATCCCGGGAGGTCTGACCCCTCCAGGCCTTCTGCCAGGCCCAAGATCCTCAGGTTCTTCCGCCTCATTCGGGTATCCAGCTCCTCAAAACGGCTCTGCCATTTCAGGTGGAGTGCCTCGTGCACCTCTACCTTTCCCACGAGGACCGTGGCCTCCTCCTCCCTCACAGTCATCTCCTGTTGCAGCTCCCGAATCGACGCCTCTTGGGTCGCCTGGGCTCCCATCAGCCTGGTGGTCGTCGCATTCATTGACTCCAAGAGCTCCATTTTCAGCTCCGTAAAGAAGCGCAGGAGAGCGGCCTGCTGCTCCTCCGCCCATTTCCTCCATTCCTCGGGTGCTCCACCGGCCGCCATTTTGGTCTTCTTCCCCCGCTTTTTTTTGGGAGCTGCTGTTGCTTTCTTTACCACCCCACTCCGGGTACCGACCATAAAGTTGGTCTGGTTCTCTTCAGGGAGCCTTCCCCCACCGGGATTTGTCCTTACAGCGCTGTTGGGGCCCTCCAATCGGCCCGAAAACACCTTTGTAGCAGGAGCAGCCAAACGTGCGACTTAGCTGGTCATAGCCGCAACCGGAAGTCTCAGCAGCGTCGGCCTTTCTTCTTACATCTACTGCGGGCACACATCTTGTGCATTAAAGCCTATCGTTTGGATCTCATCCTCGTCTCGTGTCCATTGATTGTGCATCACCCCAGCAGCTGCATTCTGTACCTGCGCTGCTGGGAGAAACATCTAGTCCAATAAGGCCTTCAATTGTCATCCAATCTCGCTTCTGGAGTCATTGATCGTGCATCAAAGGCTACTGTTATGTATTCCTGTCTTTTGGTTCCCATGTTGCTAACGATCATACTTCAAGCATGGAAAGATCAGAAACTCTTAAAGTTTAATGTTGCCTGGTATAACAAAGGACTGGATTGAACTGGTTCTGTAAAAATACTTCATATCAGTCTCTACTACAGCTGTGTAACATGACTCCTGGAACACATCCACATAACACATTCCTAGCCAAGTAGTTCCTCACTATTTACAAATAATACACCAACAGCTAGCAAACAGATCCAAACTGACACTTAAGGTGTAGCGAAGAATAATCCATTCTTTGTGAAATACTTTAGGGCATTTCTATGAGAAGGTTTCACATGAATGCAATTGTTCCTTATTGTACAATGCTTCAAATATGACAACAAGTAAGAAGCCAAAATTACTGGGTTTGGAAATCAATCCAACTTCTCTTTCTTATTGCCAAATTTCTCACTGCATTTTATTGCAATCACATTTTACAGAGCCAAAACGTAATGTCCAAAGAGGAGTTAAAAGAAAATGGATTAAATGTTGACGAGGTCACCGCTACTGATGTTGATTTGCTGGTACCCACACATGACGAGAAGGGATGCCCCATCCCGGAGTGGAAACGCCAAGTCATGGTACGAAAACTGCAGGCACGACTTAAGGATGAAGAAGAGCACCGGAGAAAGGTGAGGTGATGGTTTGCATGAGAAGTTTGCTGAGTATGTCTTTGTTACCTTGTGACTGTATGTATGTGTGTAATCTGAACTTCACGGTAGCATGGTAGCGCCTGGGACCCGGGTTCAATTCCGACCTTGGTTGACTGTCTGTGTGAAGTTAGTACTTTCTCCCTGTGTCTGCGTGGGTTTCCTCCTGGTGCTCCGGTTTCCTCCCACAGTCCAAAGATGTGTAGGTTAGATGGATTGGCCATGCTAAATTGCCCTTTAGTATCGAGGAATGTACAGGTTAGGCTACGGGATAGGATAAGGGAATGGGCCTGGTCGGCTGCTCTGGTTGGTGCAGACTTGATGAGCTGAATGGCTTCCTTCTGCACTGGCGGAGGTCCATGATCCTATGATTAATGGACTTGTGGATAATGGGCTGATAGGAATTTTCAACACTGAGATTGCTAGATTTTTGTTTGGTAAGCGAATCAATGGACATGAAGCAAAGATGGGTAAGTGGAATTTTAGTGTCGATTAGATACAACTTAAAGAAATGAACAAGATCAAGATGAACAATGGCCTACTTAGCTCCTGTCCCATTGGCATATAGGGCAGGATTTTCAAACCCGGTCCTGCCGAAAGTCAGAGGAGTTTTGGTTGGATTACCGAAACTCCCGCGGTGAGTCCAGCCACAACGGGGCCGGAATATCCCTGCCATAGTAACAGAGTACACCGCTGTGTGTTGGTGAGACCTGCTGTATTCGGATGTGTTACTGCATTTCCAGTTGATGATGCTGTGTATTTTGTAAATCTGCAGTATATTCGTGTGTAATGCTGTGTATTTTGTATGCCTGCAATCCATTCGCATTGCTGTCTGTTTGCACGTCTCCAGACTCCATGTACATCACTGTGTATTTTACAAACCTCGTGTGTTTTGCTGTGGACGTCGGGATGTGTTGCTGTGTGTTTCTGTCGGCTTTGCACTGCTGCAGTTCAGTGTGGATTTCTCAATATTGTGCAGAGCTGCAGTATCTGATTGTATTTGTATGGTTTGCCAGCCTGGTGTTTCAGTGGGGATTTCACCTTTATATAGATGTGCCACCTCCGCATGCTTGTAGACCATACAGAATTACACCCGGTGACAGTGTGAATTTCTGTGCATTTTGCAGATCTGCGGTGTGGGTGTGTTTCTATGGGTTTTACTGATCTGGAGTTTCAGTGTGAATTATGATTGCACTGTAATATATTTTTTAAACCCTTACTTGGTATTTGTACAAAACCGTTAAGGATAAGGCTAATCTTGCAACAACCAGAAAATTGGATTCTAAATGATTCAAACCAAAAATGTCTATCATTTTGACCTGCATTCAAGGAACTAGAAAATGCTTATTGAGCTTGGAAGGGTGTCAGTTGCTGGGAAATAGAACATTTGCAAGCTAGGCACGTGCTGATCAGAGTAATGATCCTTCTGCACTGTTCTATGAGCATTCCAGAGCAACAAAAGTGTAGGTTAGATAGAGTATCGCTCCTCGATACTGTTCTAAATTGAACACATGCATCCTCTGAAAATAACAGAGTAGACTGACCTAAGCGGTAAGAGTGTGAAAACAGTTTTAGAGGTGTGGAAAGTTATAATAATCCAGAATTATAATCGAGTCTTAGTCTGTTGGGTTAGATGGACCTTGGATTGACTTTAGATTGAAGTTAGACTGACTGAGTGGTTAAGAGTTCTTTGGGTTAGAATTGGGTTCGAGTGATTCAGCGGCATCAGAGTGATTGCCATTTTGGGGGTGGTGGAGAGGGGTAATGGTGGATTTAGTGACTCTGGTATGGTTAGATAGACTGAGCGGACGTTAGAATGAATAGAGGGGCTAGAGTGACTCTGGGCAGGTTCGAGTAACTGGGAGCATGAGGCAGTTAGAAAGCACCTTGCTACTTGGGGAGTTAGAGTGAGTCACGCCCTTGTGTTAGAGTGAGTCGGGGTTGGTGTGGGTGGCAGTGTGCTCCTTGTGGTAACCAGCGAGTTAGAGTATCCTATTACACAGCTCTGACACCTTTCACAAGCAGAAACAATAACATTGAACAAAAAGGAGGGTATGTTATCAATCAGGTAGGAAAAAGTCACCATTTGAAACTGTAAACTGTAAAAACTGGGAGAAACATAACTCAAGATCCTTACATATTAGAAAATAAAAATTGAACTTCCTGAGATAAAATGGATGACATCAACCAACCTCCTCTGGAAGCTCTGACTCTATTCCTAGTATTCTGTTGCATTTGAATTGGAAGACTGCCTTATCCTTAGTCATAGATTGTGTTGTGGTTTGCGGCTCTATTTCAAATCTTCTTTGCTCTATCAAGCACAATGGGAATGGTTATCTACAGTCGGAGATATGGAGGTATTCCCAGGAACACAATGCCATATTGGGTCCATTTGGAGAGCTTCTGACTGAGGATGACCTCGTCTACCTGGAGAAGCAGATCGAGACTGTCCAAGTGATGAAGAAGTGCCAAGAGTACGAGACGGAGTTGAACCAGTTGGCAGTACAGCTGCGAACCATTCTCCCTGCTCCCATTGTCAACCTAACTGTCAATACTCAACTTCTGCATGAGGAGGCAGGAAAGGGGGAACACGTGCCTTTGCCTGTGTGGTGCAACAGGATATCCGGCATTGTGAGGACTATGTCACTGCTCCTGGCGAATTTGAATGACAAGGATCGTGCGGAGTCCGAAAGCCGGGAAATGCAAAATACGGAATTGGCAGCAGTCTTCTCTCCAACACCTGCCCAAAGGTCCACGGGAATGAGCAAGAACAAAGTGGAAAATGAGATTCAGCAATTTGGTGTCTCTGTACGCACACTCAAAGCAAACTTTGAAAAGCAATGTTCGATGAAAGAAAAAGTATTGGTGTCCGGTGACACACAGGGAAATCAGCAAGAAATGGCAATGGAAGACACGAGCAGTGGGAAGTCTAACTCTAAGCCATCTGAATGTAGAGTTAGGACTCAAAGTGCAGAAGATACTCTTTATGGTACCATTATTGTTGAAGATGAATCTTGTCAAGAGGAGATCAACGGAGCTCAGCAGAGTGGGTTGAGTGATGGACGATTAACCAATCCTGCGTGGTCAGGCAGCAAGGAAGACGGAAGGGAGTCAGGAATTAGTTCGAAAGATGATTTAAACAGCATTGCACATTCGCTTGTGGCGGAGACAACAAGCCTGAGGAAAGAAAGAATAGTTGTGTTGTTCCTGGGTCACTGGAAAAAGTCAACGTACACCATGTCTTTGAGAATGAAAGTCAGAGACATGCGTAATGTTGCCAGCATTGAAAACAAGAGTGACACAACAAAAGATGGAGAGATGGCTGACACAGGGGAGAGCGGTCAAAGCCCAGAGTTGGAAACACAGCTGGAAACCCAATCTAAGCAATCCATTCAAAATGGAAAATGTAGGCATCTGTTCCTGCAGCAAAGAGCATCACCAAACTCATTGGCAAACTGGCGAAATATCATATCCCACGTCCCTTCCAGGCAATTAGACGGAACTGAATCGGCAGAGAATCACCTACTCGCCTGAACAGTTCTCCCCCGTGTCAATGGTGCCCCCGCTGATCACAATAGTCTGACCCTTGACCTTTTCATGCTGGGATACTTTCACATCCTTGAACTCGACCTGCCCCCAGATGAAAGAAAGATGAGGCATCTTCTGTGCTTTGAGGTGTTTGACCACTTGGGGAAGTTCAGTTGGGACTTGGTCCGTGCGTTCCATAAGGCCGTCATTGAGGAGATCGATGCCGGCAAAAGGGAATGGAAGGATGGGTTTGAAGATATTAAGCAAAGGTTCTTCAGCAACCCTGAGAACATGATGGCCTCAATGGACTCCACCACACAGCGTGTGACAGCTGTGAGACCAGTGCCCAAAGTCATCGTGCAAAGTGCCACACCTGAAGAGGATGAGTTCTCAATAGGACAAGGCTACTGCTCCGACCTCGGAGGTTTCAGCAATGATGAGATTTGCAAGTATATTGACAGAAGCTTTGCTTTCTGGAAGGACAAGGAAGCTGAAATTTTTGATTTTGAGGAGTAGCTACGGGGTGATTGTTCATTCTAATGGTCTGTGGTTAGAATTCCTCCAGCCGATTGGGAGAACAGGAGGAGTTCTGAATTCTCTGGCCCAGGTGGATTTGAGTTTCCTACAATTGTAACCTAGAACCAAAGAGGAGCCACATTTTCCGGTGCTGGGAAGGTCACTGACTACATACAAGTTGAATCCGACCAGTGGAAACATCAGTTATACCTAGTGTTGAAATCATTGAAGTGTCATCCATTAATCAGCAGAACCACTCATCCACTCTCCTCTCCCTAATGAACAGAACTCAATACTTCCCTTTCCATAATGACTCGACCATTACAGAAACCTTGAATCTCACCTAGGACTCCATCCATGTGCACCTCTAGCAAAAACAATTGTGTAATTCCTGATGACAGAAGTCAGGCTGGAGAAGTGTTTTTTAAAAACAAGTGATCCGATCAATTCAAATCTAATCATCAATGAGCTACATATATTAAAAAATAACTCTACATCTTTCCAAATATGTTGTTAGAGGTCCAACACATTCAACGCGCTGAACAGGATCACCTTGTAATACTGTACTACCAATGGAGTCAAGCTCATAGATAGCTTTCCTCAGTTGTTTTATTCTTGCACCTTACTCTACCCCTTGCAGTGTATAATCTAACCTATCTTGCACTTTACCCCATCCATTTATCTCTGTCTCTATGGAATACAATCTATCCTTTCCTAGATTCAATGGCATTTATTTAATTTCCTGCATTAGTAATCTATTTTATTATGGACTCTACCTAAACTCATTTTACTGCTCTATATCATATCCTCTGGAAAGCTTGCCTGAACCATACTCTGCACTAACTCTGACCTAGCCGCAGTTGTATCAATGTCCATCAATGTATTAGAATCCATAGTGCTGAAAGAGGCCATTCAGCTCATCGGGTTTGCACGATCATCTGAAAGAAACTACCTACGTTAACCACCCCATATCCTCCATAACCCCACCTAGCCCACACATCTTTGTGATTATAACGGGAAATTTTAGCATGGCCTGTTCACCTAATCTGCACATCTTCAGACTGTGGGAGGAAACAGGAAAAGCTAGAGGAAACCACTCAGACACAGGGAGAATCTGCAAACTCCACACAGACAGTCACCCTAGGCTGGAAGTAAATACGGGTTCCTGGTGTAACCACTGTACCACCGTACTGCCCATTAATAACTTGACAGTAACTTGTTTTGCTTTCACACTGCCCAAGGCACATAGTAATACTATCCTGAAGCAACACAACAAAAGAGATGCATCACCAATTCCAGCAGCAATAAGGTTTCTTGTTGCTGTACGGTATACACAAAAACAGTTTCTATGTAGTATCTTATAAATTATTATAAATGAGAACATTTCTTGCAGTGTGGTGAATGTTATTCAGGCAACTGTCCAAAATAATTTGCATGTAACAAGATGCCATAAACATCAATGCTTTGGGTGCCTAGTTAATCTATTTGGGGTTGAAGTATTTCAGGGAAATAATGTGGGTTAGGGCAGCACAGCACTGGCAGATGGTTGCTCAGATGAAATGCTTCATCTGAAACTCACAACTAGAACAGGACTTCAGGCAACGACCTTTCAACCCGGGCGCGAGTTCTGCCAGTTGAGCCAAGGATAAGCTAACACTGCATTCCAGAATAGTGATAGGTTCAGGATATCAGCAAAATGAGCTTTCTTCATCACGCACCACTGGTAGAACTTGAACAACTTTTCAAACTTTTCCCTTCTCTTACTTCCTTCCCCCATCTTACTATGGTTGGGAAGAGTTGCCGAGTTTTTCTGCGGGGTTTTTCGTTAAAAAGGTGGCTATTTTTCAGATCCACGGGGAGAAGAGCCACCTGACGTGCGACTGCTCAGCACATCGTCGTCACTAGAAGTCGAACTTAAACAACCTTTAACTTGACCAGTTGAAAGCAACTCATTTGAAACTGCCTTGAAATGTAATCATAGCTTAAAATGTGCCCGACCACTATTCCTTCACTTTGAAACCCTTCACCTCCATATAATAGTATGAGGAGTAAGTAAGGACGTAAGATAGTACGAGTCCTGATGAATAAAGAGAAAGGATGAATTAGAAAAGATATAATCAAAATCAATGTTCACGTTATTTGATTTGAACGTGAAAGCAAAAGTAACTATTGATTTGTTTGTCTCGATGGATGTGGTCTAGTCCAGCTCACTCTCTGGGGAGATGGAGTTTACCCAACACAAAGGTAAGAACAAAGAAGGGAAAGTATAAACTTGTGTTGATATAACGACTTTCACAATCACATGCATTCCAAATATAGCCGATGGACATGTACTTTGAAGGCTGTCACTGTTAAATGTAAGAAAGAGCAGCCAATGTCCACAAGGAAAATCCCAACAGCAATGTAACATTGACAGATATCTGTTACGGTCACTTTCGTTCTGATTGAAAGTACAGTGCAAATGTATCACAGCATTCTTTGCAGTTGAAATTTCATTCTGTCAGTGCTCCCTTTGCTTTACCCTCTCCACATGGAAAATCAAAATATATCTGATTAGTGACCTGACCCCACTCATCAAACCCACCCATCGAAGAGGCTGCATTTGGTCACCCAATCCACTGATCAAACGTTTTGGCTCTGGCAATGAGGCCATGAACAAGGTTGATGCCTTTAATCAACAACTGAGGATCACGTTCATTCTATCAACCTTTCCCAACTCCAGCAAGCGCCGTTGAAACTTGCATTAATTCGTCTCAGCTCCAAATCTTTGGGAATGCTGCAAGTGTAAATTTGGACGAATAGTTATTTCCAGATCCACCCCAGTTTGCCCCGAGCGATGAAGAATAGCCACATGGCTCTTTAGAAAACTCCCCTCGGCATTTAATAAGGACAAAAACTAGCCTTCAAATGTTGTATGCCTTCTTCAGGAAATATTGTCCACTTTGTTCATTAATTAAATCATAAGCACGCTAAAAATGTTTTTCTTAGCTCAGTCCTTTGGGGATCATTGTGAGGAGATCGGATTGGTTTCAGTGGAGGTTTAGCTGAAGCGGTGATGTCAGATATCTTGCAAGACACTGATATTCCTGTGTTTGTGTGTCACTGTTTGATTTGCTAAATTATTAAAGAAAAGTTAACGATTTTCAAATATTTGTCATGATTGGAATGAAATGCTGGTGCCTGTGAATGGAGTTTATCTGCCGCTGCATTTGCACTCACAGAAATGTGGCCTTCCTATGGCACGTAACCAACCTTTCTACACAAAACAGGCCCCCGTGACAGTCAACTGACCTCGGGCCAATTACGTGTTAGTATCAAAATGTATAATGATCTATGCATCTCAATACTAACAATCTGTGTCCTGTTAAATCTTTCACATTGGTGACAGCCTCGTCATGCCAATTCACATTCCTGCTTGTCTATTCGTGAGATTTGTCAGCTTCTGACACTTGAGATTGGGATTCCTCCCACTCAAGCTCTAGTTAATTCTGCCATCCAGTGCCTTTCTGTGGTCTTGGGTGGAAGATTGCCAGTGCTCAGCATTGGTAAGCTGCCAGCTTTTAATTCATTAAATACCAGCCATGACCTTGCACTCGTTTCACCTCCAATTGGCTCTACCAACCAGTGCCTAAGCTTTCAGGTCTTTGTGGGTGGCGAGGGGCGGTCAATGGCATCTATCCCTACAGCAAAAGAGAGAGAGAGAGCTAATTCGGAATCAGGTAAATAGAAGTCACAGATAGGTTGAGAGCCGATAGATTTAAAACTGAGATGAGAGGAACTATTTCTCGCAGAGGGTGGTGAATTTGTGGAACTCACTGCCCCATAGTGGGGTGGAGCCTGAATCATTAAATTATTTCAGTTTGGAGGTATATACATTTCTGATTTTTAAAAAACAGGTTGAAGGAACAGGCAGGGGTGTGGTTTTGAAACTAAGACAGCACGGTAGCACAATGGTTAGCACAGTTGCTTCACAGCTCCAGGGTCCCAGGTTCGATTCCTGGCTTGGGTCACTGTCTGTGCGGAGTCTGCACGTTCTCCCCGTGTGTGCGTGGGTTTCCTCTGGGTGCTCCAGTTTCCTCCCCACAGTCCAAAGATGTGCAGTTTCGGTGGATTGGCCATGATAAATTGTCTCTTAGTGACCAAACAGGTTAGGTGGGGTTACGTGGATAAGGTAGAGGCATGGGCTTAAGTAGGGTGCTCTTTCCAAGGGCCGGTGCAGACTCAATGGCCCGAATGGCCTCCTTCTGCACTGCAAATTCTATGATTCTATGAGGAAGAGATCAGCCATGATCTGATTTAATGGCGGAGCAGACTCAAAGGGCTTCCTCTGCTCCTAAGGGGATACATTTTTGACGATAGCATAGCATACAGTTTCTGATTGAGGCGAAAATCAAATCATGTAAGCTGATTTTTACGATTCTTCCATCTATCCGACATGGCTGCTTCTCCTGCAGTGATCGAGACGTTGATGGTAAGAATTTTGCATGTTGTGAGAACATTCTAAGATTCTAAGATTCTTGGATCTGACAAAGGAAGTCAACAGAGAAACGGATTTGTTTGTCATCATTTGGGAAAATTTATTCAGTATAAAAATTAACAAACCAGAGGATCGTTTAAAGGTTGTGACAAGTGTTACACCCATGTTACCCTTGGACATGGAGCATGCCACTTGCTGTCGACCTTGCTGTCTCACTCTCTTGAGCCTTACTGACGCTGCTTCTTTTTCTGTGTCTTGCTATGATGTCTGCATGCTGAGGTGAGGTGGTCCGCTGTGATGATCTTCCCCGACATGAAGATGGGCTCTTGGCTGTGATGCTCTTTTATCTAGTTTCGGACGTGAGGGTGACCGTCTGTGTGGAGTTTGCACTTTCTCCCCGTGTCTGTGTGGGTTTCCTCCGGGTGCTCCGGTTTCCTCCCACAGTCCAAAGATGGGCAGGTTGGGTGGATTGGCCATGCTAAATCGCCCCCTAATGTCCAAAAGGTTGGGTTATGTGAATAGGGTGGAGGTGTGGGCTTGGGTGGGGTGCTCTTTCCAGGGGAGGGTGCAGACTCGATGGGCCGAATGGCCTCCATTTTGCACTGTAAGTTTTAAATTCTAAAGAAATTCTACATGGCACTTTGGCCTGCCCTATTTTTATGCACAAACAGTTACACCTAATATGCCTTTGGAATGTGACTACATTCCCCTTTGTAATAGCCTGAGGTATCGATAAGGATGCTTCTTAAATAACAAAGTGATTTATTGGAATAACAACGAGGATAAAATCTGTACAGGAACAGCAATTGAAATACAAGTCTTCAGACTTCCGGTGGCAGCCATGGAGTGAGTGGTTGCCCATTTGGTGGCTCCCACTCGAGGCGGATTTGTTTGGTCCTTTTCCACCCTATTTACGGGTTTTGTTGGTGTGAGATGCATGATCACTGAGAGATAGAAGTGCACCCCTGGTGGGGCCGTTTTATGGCTTATAGGACGAGGAGTGTAACGGGCAGAAGGCAGCATCTGGCCAGTAGGTTTTTCGAAGTGCGACAGAGGGAACGATGGCGGAGGGTTCTGGGGCGTCATTGCCTGCCCAGTGGTCTACTGAGAAACTGGTGGACATCTTGAATGCTACGTTCCAGTAGCAGGGGCTAAAGAGTAAAGGGCCTCAGAGTACCTGGTTAAGGTAGTGGAGCCGCTCAGGTCGACTGTTGAGAGAGTGGAGCAGACAGAGGCGGGAGGTGCAGAGTTCAGTGCTCCAGAAGGGGAGTCAGCGGTGGAACATGAGGACCGCTGGCCTCCTTGGAGGCAGAGATGATGATGGAGGTCTAGAAGCGGCTGAGGGAGAAGGTGGAGGTCCTGGAAAATCGCTCCGGGAGACAAAATCTCCTGATTGTGAGGCTGCTTGAAGGGATTGAGGAAACGCAGGCCACAAAGTACATGGTGTATATGTTCGAGAAGTTGGTGGGGGAGGGTGTCTTTGACCATTCCACCAAGATGGATCGAGCGCACAGGGTGTTCAGGAGAAGGCGGGGGAGCAGCCGAGGGCGATGATGGTGCGGTTGCACCTTTTTCTCGAGAAGAAGATTCTGAGGTGGGTGAAGGAGTGCACCTGGGAAGTAAACGTGCTGTGGATCTACCAGGACTTGGGTACGGAGCCCCCAACCCAGTTGATTACGTGGAACATTCGAACGGCTCGGTTAATAGGCCTCGCGTTTTCGCGCATTTAAGAGGTTTGAAGGCAGACGTTGTGTTTCTTCAGGAGACGCACTTGAGGTTGGGGGACCAGACGAGCAAGTGGGCAGGTGTTCCATTCGGGGTTGGATATGAAGGCGGGGGCGTGGGGGGGGGGGGCAGACCTGTGGCGGTTTGAGAGGCGGAGGGCGAAGGGGTTTTCGTATACTGCCAGATTGATTTCTTTGTCTTAGCTAAGGTGCTGTTGGCGGGAGTATTCAGTGATAGTGGTATCGGACCATCCTTCGCATTGGGTGGACTTGCGGGTGGCGAAGGGGAATGCCCAGTGGAGGTTGGATGTGGGGCTATTGTCAGATATGGGGGTCTGCGAAAGGCCATCTGGAACTGTATGGTGCAGAAGAAGATGGGGAGGTTTCTACCTCCACGCCGTGGGAGGTGCTGAAGGCAGTGGTAATAGGGACCTTATTTCGATTCGGATGCATGGGGAGTTGGTGGAGAGGGCTGAGAGGCTGAGGTTGGTGAAGCCCATTCTGAGGGTGGACTGGAGGTACTCGGTGGCACCTGAGGAGGTGTTACTAAAGGAGACGTAGAGGCTTCAGATGGAGCTTGGGCTGGTGTCCATGGGAAAGGCGGTGGGACAATTGCGTAAGGCCACAGGGGCGGTATATGAGTAAGGGGAGAAAGCCAGCACAATGTGTGCGCACCAGCTGAGGAAGCTGGCAGTGGCGAGGGAGATTGTGAGGATAAGAGACAATAGGGGTACGGTGGTATCCGAGCGGGAGGAGGTGAACGAGGTTTGTGAGGCTTTTTATCGGAATTATATAGCTCAGAGCCTCCGGGGGAGGGGGCGGGGATGAAGGGATGGCACGGTAGCACAGTGGTTAGCAATGTTGCTTCACAGCTCTAGGGTCCCAGGTTTGATTCCTGGCTTGGATCACTGACTGTGCCGAGTCTGCAAGTTCTCCCTGTGGCTGCGTGGGTTTCCTCCGGATGCTCCGGTTTTCTCTCACAGTCTAAAGATGTGCAGGTTAGGTAGATTGGTCATGATAAATTGCCTTTAGGGCCACAAGAAAACGTTAGGTGGGGTTACTGGGTTACAAGGATAGTGTGGAGGTGTGGGCTTAAGTGGGGTATTCTTTCAGGGGCCGGTTTAGACTCGATGGGCCGAATGACCTTCTTCTGCACTGTAAATTCTATAACAAGCGGATTTTGGTTGGGCTGTTAGTTCTGAGGGTGGAGAAGTCAACGGTACAGGGGCTGGGGTCCCAATCGGGTTGAGGGAGGTGATGGATTGAGGTGGGGTCGGTGCAGGCGGGGAAGGCCCTGGGTCCGGATGGACTCCTGGCCGAGTTCTATAAGAAGTTTGGGTCAGATCTGGGACCCCTGCTAGCCGAGATGTAAAATGAGTCGATGGAGAGCTTCCCCTCACGCTGTCTCAGGCTTCGATCGATAAAGAAAGACAAGGACCCAGAGCAGTGTGGATCGGACCGCCCAATCCCGTTGTTGAATGTAGATGCAAAGTTGCTACCGAAGGTGCTGGTAACGCAGATAGAGGACTGTGTGCTGGGTGACAGCTGAAGACCAGACAGGATTTATGAATGGACAGCAGCTTTCGGCCAATGTGTGGAGGTTACTTAATGTAATTATGATGCCCTCGGAGGGCCGGGATATTGAAGTGGTTGTGGCGATGGACCCGGAGAAAGCTTTCGATCAGGTGGAGTGGGCGTACTTATCCGAGCTGCTGGGGAGGTTCGGGTTTAGGCAGGGATTTGTGGACTGGGTTTGGCTGCTCTATAAGGCACCTGAGGCAAATATTCAGGCTAACAAGGTCAGCTCAGAGTACTCTGGGTTGTACCAGGGGACAAGGCAGGAGTGTCCGCTCCCCCCCGTTATTCTTTGCCCCAGTGATTGAGACGTTGGCAATGGTGCTTAGGAGCTCGAGGGGGTAGAGGGGAATTGCGAAGGCGGGGGAGAGGCGGGGCAAGTACTGGTTTTCTTTGTGTGCAGATGAACTCCTGCTGTACATTTCGGACCCGGGGGGCTTCGACAGGGTCATGGGGATTTGGGGGAGGGGGGGGGGTTGCAACTTTTCTGGGTACAAGCTTAACATAGGGGAAAGTGAGATATTCACGATTAATGATTGGGGACAGGAGAGGAGGTTGGAGGAACTGCCGCTTCGGTTGGGAGTGGGGAGGTTTTGTTACCTTGGGATACAGGTAGTGCGGAATTGTGCCCAGCTCTATAAGTTGAACTTGGCACGGTTGGTGGAGGGAATGAAAGCGGACTTTGAGACCTGGAATTGTCGTTGGTTGCTCGGGTCCAGACGGTAAAGATGATGGTGTGGTAAAGGTTATGTTTGTGTTCCTCATTTTTGTACCCAAGTCTTTCTTTAGGAAGGTTAAAGGGATGATTTTGAGGTTTGTGTGGGCACGGTAGGCTTTGCGGGTTAGGAGGGTGTCCTTGGAGAGGGATCTTGCTAAACTACTATTGGGCAGCAAACATTGCAATGGTTAGGAAATGGGCGGTGGAGGAGCGGTCGGTTTGGGGGCTGATGGCGGCGGTCTCGCCGGTCAGATACTCCACAAGCTTAGGTGGTGGTATCAGCACTGAGGGTTTGGAACCAGTTTCGGCAGCACTTTGGTATGGAAGGTATGTCCCTGTGGGAACCGATTTGCTCCAATCATAGGTTTGCTCCGGCGGGGTTGGATGGGAGGTTCCAGAGATGGCGGCAGGTGGGGATTGAATATGTTAGAGATTTGCTTCTTCGAGGGAAGTTTGCAGACTTGGGGGATCTGGAGGGGGGGTGTACCAGTTGCTGAAGGGGAATGGGTTCAGGTATCTGTAGGTTAGCGGCTTCATGAGGAAGGAGGTGCCGTCGTTTCTGATGCTTCCGTCCCCCTGTGCTGCAGGACAAACTCCAGCCCGAGGAGGAAATAGGGGAGGGCAAGGTTGCGGATATATAAGGGATGCTGTTGAAGAAAGAGAGTGGCCCGTTGGAGAAGCTTAGCCGTAAGTGTGAGGAGGAGCTGGTGTGGTGCGCTGGGGGCTGGAGTAAGGAGTGAAGCTTTGCGGGGGTTAATGCATCCTCTTCATGTGCAAGACAAAGCCTCATCCAGTTTAAAATGGTGCGCAGGGCCCACATGAGGGTGTCCAGGATGATTTGGTTCTTTTTGGGGGTGGTAGACAGGTGTGGGTGGCATGTGGTGGGGGGAGGGGGCGGTGCAAATCACGTCCATATGTTTTGGGCGTCCAAGGGGGTTTTGGATGGGATTTGCGGACGTAATGCCAAAGGTTTTGGGGTAGCGGTAGCCCCGAGGTTGGAGGTGATGATATTTGGAGTGTCGGAGGATCCGGGAGTGCAGACAGGGAGAGAGGCCGATGTGTTGGCCTTTGCCTGCCTGATAGCCTGGAGACGGATTCTGCTGTGCTGGTGGGACTCAGGGCCACCGAGGACAGGGTGAGCAATTTGGCAGAGTTTTTGCCTTTGGGGAAGATAAAGTTTGCCATTCGAGGTGCAGAGGTGAGGGTTCATCTAATCGTGGAAGCTGTTCATCGACTTCTTTGAGGAGCATTGAGTCGTCAGTGGTGGGGGGGGGGTTCAGTTTTTTTTGTTTGGGCTGGGGATTTCTGTGAAAAACTAGAAAAGGAGGGGGGGGGGTGCATGTTGAGGGGTGTGTAGGGAGCAGGGTGGTTGTTTTTCCTGTTGCCGTAATTGTTTTTTGTGTTTATTTGTTATGTATCTATTTGAAAATGCCTTCAATAAAACGTTTTCAAGAAAAAGAAATACAAGTCTTTAATCCTTGACTCCCGTGTCCACATTCCCTGGGCTCCTGTTCTCCGGGCTCCGCCCTTTCTACCCATTGGCCAGGGTTCACATGTTCCCACGCCATAGTTCCCAGGCAGGTCATGTGGCCCACGAACGATCGCCCCAATTTTCATTTCCAATTGACATTCTGCCACTTTTGGAGGAAGCTGGCAGAAGCTGGTAGTTTGGGCTGTGGGTGAGAAGGAGGGGGAGGGGTGGGGTTGGGGGTGTGGGTGAGGTGGTTTGAAGGATGTGGCATGGGAGAGGAGGCTGGAGGGAGAGGGATTGGGGCAGTGGGAGAGGAGGCTGGGGGGGGGGGCTGGGATTGGAGCAGTGGGAGAGGAGGTTGGAGGGGAAGGGTGTAGGGGAGGAGGGGGGCTGTGGGTGCGAGTGAGGAAGTTGGAGGAGGTGGAGTGTGGCAGAGGAGGATGGCAGGAGGGGAACGGGAAAGGCAGTTGGAGGGGTTGGGTTGTGGGAGAGGAGGTTGGAGGGGTTGTGGGTGAGGAGGTTGGAGGGGTTGTGGGTGAGGGAGAGGAGGTTGGAGGGGTTGTGGGTGAGGGAGAGGTTGGAGGGGTTGGGGGTGGGGAGAGGAGGTTGGAGGGTTTGCGGGTGGGGAGGAGGTTGGAGGGGTTGGGGTTGCGGAAGAGGAGGTTGGAGGGGTTGTGGGTGGGGAGTGGAGGTTGGAGGGTTTGCGGGTGGGGAGAGGAGGTTGAAGGGTTTGCGGGTGGGGAGAGGAGGTTGGAGGGTTTGCGGGTGGGGAGAGGAGGTTGGAGGGTTTGCGGGTGGGGAGAGGAGGTTGGAGGGTTTGCGGGTGGGGAGAGGAGGTTGGAGGGTTTGCGGGTGGGGAGAGGAGGTTGGAGGGGTTGGGGTGGGGAGAGGAGGTTGGAGGGTTTGCGGGTGGGGAGAGGAGGTTGGAGGGGTTGGGGTGGGGAGAGGAGGTTGGAGGGTTTGCGGGTGGGGAGAGGAGGTTGGAGGGGTTGGGGTGGGGAGAGGAGGTTGGAGGGGTTGGGGTGGGGAGAGGAGGTTGGAGGGTTTGCGGGTGGGGAGAGGAGGTTGGAGGGGTTGGGGTGGGGAGAGGAGGTTGGAGGGTTTGCAGGTGGGGAGAGGAGGTTGGAGGGGTTGTGGGTGTGGGAGAGGAGGTTGGAGGGGTTGGGAGAGGAGGTTGGAGGGGTTGGGGTTGCGGAAGAGGAGGTTGGAGGGGTTGTGGGTGTGAGAGAGGAGGTTGGAGGGGTTCTGGGTGTGAGAGAGGAAGTTGGAGGGGTTGTGGGTGGGGAGAGGAGGTTGGAGGGTTTGCGGGTGGGGAGAGGAGGTTGGAGGGGTTGGGTTGCGGAAGAGGAGGTTGGAGGGGTTGTGGGTGTGAGAGAGGAGGTTGGAGGGGTCAGGGGTGCGGGATAGGAGGTCGGAGGGGTTGGGGGTGTCGGAGAGGAAATTGAGGGTGTGGAAGAGGAGGCTATTGAGGGTGTGGAAGAGGAGGGGATTCGGAGTGTGGGAGGGGAGTTTGGAGGGGCTTTGGAGTGCAGGAAAGGAGGATGAAGGAGCTGGGGATCCTGGAGAAAAGTTTAAACTTTTTGTTCTTGAGTTGAGTACGATTGGGGGGTGGGAGAGTAGGTTGGACGAAGAGGCACGTGGGAGAGAATTTTAGAGGGTTTGGGGCAGTGTAAGAGGAGGTTTGAGGATTTGAGGGAATGGGAGAGGATGTTGGAAGCGTTGGGTGTGGAGGAAGAGTAGGTTGGAGGGGCTGGGATGTGGGAGAGAATGTTGGAGGTATTGGGGGTGTAGGAGAGAAGGTTGGAGGTGGTTAGGGATGTGGGGGAAGAGGTTGTAAGGGTTGGGTGTGGGGGAGATGACGGTGAACAGGTTGGGGATACTGGAGAGAAGTTTGAATGTGTTGGAGAATGGTTGGGAGGGGTTGGGCGAGTGGGACAGGAATTTGGAGGAGGAGGAATGTGGGAGAGGAGGATGAGGGTGTGTGGGAGAGGGATTTGGAGGTGTTAGGGGTGTGGGAGAGGGGTTTGGAATAGTTGGAGGTGTGGGAGGGGGGTTTAGAATAGTTGGAGGTGTGGGAGAAGGGTTTGGAATAGTTGGAGGTGTGGGAGAGGAGGTTGGAAGCATTGGGGGTGTGGGAGAGCGTTTTGGAATAGTTGGGGGTGTGGGAGAGGAGGTCTGAAGGGTTGAGGGAGGTGTTTGGAGGGGTTGATGGTGTAGGAAAGGAGGATGGAGGAGTTGGGGGTGTGGGAGCGGCGGTTGGAGGGGTTGGGGTGCCAGAGAGGAGGTTGGAGGGGTTGGGGTGTGGGAGCGGAGGTTGGGGGGGTTGGGGTGAGGGAGAGGAGGTTGGAGGGGTTGGGGTGCTGGAGAGGAGGTTGGATGGGTTGGGGGTGCCAGAGAGGAGGTTGGATGGGTTGGGGGTGTGGGAGCGGAGGTTGGAGGGGGGTTGGGGTGCCGGAGAAGAGGTTGGAGGGAATGGGGCAGTGGGAGAGGAGGTTGGAGGGGAAGGGTTTAGGGGTGGATGGGGTGCTGTGGGTGCGAGTGAGGAGGTTGGAGGAGGAGGAGTGTGGCAGAGGAGGATGGCAGGAGGGGAATGGGAAAGGCAGTTGGGGTTGGGTTGTGGGAGAGGAGGTTGGAGGGGTTGGGTTGCTGGAGTGGAGGTTGAAGGGTCAGGGGTGCGGGATAGGAGGTTGGAGGGGTTGGGGGTGTCGGAGAGGAGATTGGAAGGGTTGGGGTGCCGGAGAGGAGGTTGGAGGGCTTGGGGGTGTGGGAGCGGACGTTGGGGGGGTTGGGGTGCTGGAGAGGAGGTTGGAGGGATTGGGGTTCCAGAGAGGAGGTTGGAGGGGTTGGGGTGCTGGAGAGGAGGTTGGAGGGATTGGGGCTCCAGAGAGGAGGTTGGAGGGGTTGGGGTTCCAGAGAGGAGGTTGGAGGGGTTGGGGTGCTGGAGAGGAGGTTGGAGGGATTGGGGTTCCAGAGAGGAGGTTGGAGGGGTTGGGGTGCTGGAGAGGAGGTTGGAGGGGTTGGGGTTCCAGAGAGGAGTTTGGAGGGGTTGGGGTGCTGGAGAGGAGGTTGGAGGAGTTGGGGGTGTGGGAGCGGAGGTTGGGGGATTTGGGGTGTCGGAGAGGAGGTTGGAGGGGTTGGTGGTGTCGGAGAGGAGATTGGAGGGGTTGGGGGTGTGGGAGTGGAGGTTGGGGGGGTTGGAGTGCCGGGGAAGAGATTGGAGGGAATGGGGAAGTGGGAGAGGAGGTTGGAGGGTTGGGGCTCCAGTGAGGAGGTTGGAGGGGTTGGGGTTCCAGAGAGGAGGTTGGAGGGGTTGGGGTGCTGGAGAGGAGGTTGGAGGGATTGGGGCTCCAGAGAGGAGGTTGGAGGGGTTGGGGTGCTGGAGAGGAGGTTGGAGGGTTTGGGGTTCCAGAGAGGAGTTTGGAGGGGTTGGGGTGCTGGAGAGGAGGTTGGAGGAGTTGGGGGTGTGGGAGCGGAGGTTGGGGGATTTGGGGTGTCGGAGAGGAGGTTGGAGGGGTTGGTGGTGTCGGAGAGGAGATTGGAGGGGTTGGGGGTGTGGGAGTGGAGGTTGGGGGGGTTGGAGTGCCGGGGAAGAGATTGGAGGGAATGGGGCAGTGGGAGAGGAGGTTGGAGGGGAAGGGTTTAGGGGTGGATGGGGTGCTGTGGGTGCGAGTGAGGAGGTTGGAGGAGGAGGAGTGTGGCAGAGGAGGATGGCAGGAGGGGAATGGGAAAGGCAGTTGGGGTTGGGTTGTGGGAGAGGAGGTTGGAGGGGTTGGGTTGCTGGAGTGGAGGTTGAAGGGGTCAGGGGTGCGGGATAGGAGGTTGGAGGGGTTGGGGGTGTCGGAGAGGAGATTGGAAGGGTTGGGGTGCCGGAGAGGAGGTTGGAGGGCTTGGGGGTGTGGGAGCGGACGTTGGGGGGGTTGGGGTGCTGGAGAGGAGGTTGAAGGGATTGGGGTTCCAGAGAGGAGGTTGGAGGGGTTGGGGTGCTGGAGAGGAGGTTGGAGGGATTGGGGCTCCAGAGAGGAGGTTGGAGGGGTTGGGGTTCCAGAGAGGAGGTTGGAGGGGTTGGGGTGCTGGAGAGGAGGTTGGAGGGATTGGGGCTCCAGAGAGGAGGTTGGAGGGGTTGGGGTGCTGGAGAGGAGGTTGGAGGGTTTGGGGTTCCAGAGAGGAGTTTGGAGGGGTTGGGGTGCTGGAGAGGAGGTTGGAGGAGTTGGGGGTGTGGGAGCGGAGGTTGGGGGATTTGGGGTGTCGGAGAGGAGGTTGGAGGGGTTGGTGGTGTCGGAGAGGAGATTGGAGGGGTTGGGGGTGTGGGAGTGGAGGTTGGGGGGGTTGGAGTGCCGGGGAAGAGATTGGAGGGAATGGGGAAGTGGGAGAGGAGGTTGGAGGGTTGGGGTGCCAGAGAGGAGGTTGGAGGGGTTGGGGTGCTGGAGAGGAGGTTGGAGGGGTTGGGGGTGTGGGAGCGGAGGTTGGGGGATTTGGGGTGTCGGAGAGGAGGTTGGAGGGGTTGGGGGTGTCGGAGAGGAGATTGGAGGGGTTGGGGGTGTGGGAGCGGAGGTTGGGGGATTTGGGGTGTCGGAGAGGAGGTTGGAGGGGTTGGGGGTGTCGGAGAGGAGATTGGAGGGGTTGGGGGTGTGGGAGCGGAGGTTGGGGGATTTGGGGTGTCGGAGAGGAGGTTGGAGGGGTTGGGGGTGTCGGAGAGGAGATTGGAGGGGTTGGGGGTGTGGGAGCGGAGGTTGGGGGGGGGGGGTTGGAGTGCCGGGGAAGAGATTGGAGGGAATGGGGCAGTGGGAGAGGAGGTTGGAGGGGCTGGGGTGCCAGAGAGGAGGTTGGAGGGGTTGGGGTGTGGGAGCGGAGGTTGGGGGGGTTGGGGTGAGGGAGAGGACGTTGGAGGGGTTGGGGGTGCCAGAGAGGAGGTTGGAGGGGTTGGGGGTGTGGGAGCGGAGGTTGGAGGGATTGGGGTGAGGGAGAGGAGGTTGGAGGGGAAGGGTTTAGGGGTGGATGGGGTGCTGTGGGTGCAAGTGAGGAGGTTGGAGGAGGAGGAGTGTGGCAGAGGAGGATGGCAGGAGGGGAACGGGAAAGGCAGTTGGGGTTGGGTTGTGGGAGAGGAGGTTGGAGGGGTTGTGGGTGTGGGAGAGGAGGTTGGAGGGGTTGGGGTGGGGAGAGGAGGTTGGAGGGGTTGGGTTGCTGGAGAGGAGGTTGGAGGGGTTGTGGGTGTGGGAGAGGAGGCTGGAGGGGTCAGGGTGCGGGATAGGAGGTTGGAGGGGTTGGGGGTGTCGGAGAGGAGATTGGAAGGGTTGGGGTGCCGGAGAGGAGGTTGGAGGGATTGGGGTTCCCGAGAGGAGGTTGGAAGGGTTGGGGTGCTGGAGAGGAGGTTGGAGGGGTTGGAGGTGTGGGAGCGGAGGTTGGGGGGGGGGGGGGGGGGGGGGGGGGGGGGGGGGGGGGTTGGGGTGCCGGGGAAGAGGTTGGAGGGAATGGGGCAGTGAGAGAGGAGGTTGGAGGGGAAGGGTTTAGGGGTGGATGGGCTGCTGTGGGTGCGAGTGAGGAGGTTGGAGGAGGAGGAGTGTGGCAGAGGAGGATGGCAGGAGGGGAGTGGGAAAGGCAGTTGGGGTTGGGGGTGTGGGAGGAGGTTGGAGGGGTTGTGGGTGTGGGAGAGGAGGCTGGAGGGGTCAGGGGTGCGGGATAGGTTGGAGGGGTTGGGGATGTCGGAGAGGAGATTGGAAGGGTTGGGGTGCCGGAGAGGAGGTTGGAGGGCTTGGGGGTGTGGGAGCGGACGTTGGGGGTGGGGGGGGTTGGGGTGCTGGAGAGGAGGTTGGAGGGATTGGGGTTCCAGAGAGGAGGTTGGAGGGGTTGGGGTGCTGGAGAGGAGGTTGGAGGGATTGGGGTGTCAGAGAGGAGGTTGGAGCGGTCAGGGGTGTCGGAGAGGAGATTGGAGGGGTTGGGGGTTTGGGAGCGGAGGTTGGGGGAGTTGGGGTGCCAGAGAGGAGGTTGGAGCAGTCAGGGGTGTGGAATAGGAGGTTGGAGGGGTTGGGGGTGTTGGAGAGGAGATTGGAGGGGTTGGGGGTGTGGGAGCGGAGGTTGGGGGGGTTGGGGTGCTGGAGAGGAGGTTGGAGGGGTTGGGGTGAGGGAGAGGAGGTTGGAGCGGTTGGGGGTGTGGGAGCAGAGGTTGGAAGGGCTAGGGTGCCGGAGAGGAGGTTGGAGGGGTTGGGGGTTTGGGACCGGAGGTTGGGGGGGGTTGGGGTGCCGGAGAGGAGGTTGGAGCGGTCAGGGGTGTGGAATAGGAGGTTGGAGGGGTTGGGGGTGTCGGAGAGGAGATTGGAGGGGTGGAGGGTGTGGAAGAGGAGGCTGGGGGAACTGGAGGGGCTTAGAGGGTTGGGTGTGGGGGAGAAGAGGGTGAAAAGGTTGGGGATACTGGAGAGAAGTTTAGATGTGTTGGTGAATGGTTGAGAGGGGTTGGGCAAGTGGGACAGGAATTTGGTGGGGGAGGAATGTGGGAGAGGAGGATGGGGGTGTGTGGGAGAGGGATTTGGAGGTGTTAGGGGTGTGGGAGAGAGGTTTGGAATAGTTGGAGGTGTGGGAGACGGGTTTGGAATGGTTGGGGGTGTGGGAGACGGGTTTGGAGGAGTTGGGGGTGTGGGAGAGAGGTTTGGAATGGTTGGGGGTGCGGGTTAGGAGGTTGGAAGAGTTGGGGGTGTGGTAGAGAGGTTTGGAATGGTTGTGGGTGTGGGAGAGGAGGTCTGAAGGGTTGAGGGAGGTGTTTGGAGGGGTTGATGGTGTAGGAGAGGAGGTTGGAGGGGTTGGGGGTGTGGGAGCAGAGGTTGGGGTGCCGGAGAACAGGTTGGAGGGGTTGGGGTGTGGGAGAGGACGTTGAAGTGTGTGAGGATATGCATGAGCAGTCATGTATATCGTGATAGACAGGACCTCCAACCAGCAGGTGGCAGTACAGAGCAAACATGTGACACTGGGTGCTCCGGTTTCCTCCCACAGTCCAAAGATGTGCGGGTTAGGTGGATTGGTCATGCTAAATTGCCCGTAGTGTCCCAAAAAGTAAGGGGGGGGGGTTGTTGGGTTACGGGTATAGGGTGGATACGTGGGTTTGGGTAGGGTGATCATTGCTCGGCACAACATCGAGGTACGAAGGGCCTGTTCTGTGCTGTACTGTTCTATACTGGTACCTCAGGGGGTTGAAAGAGGGTGTACGTCGTGGATGGTCACAATTTGTAGTAGCTCATAATTAATTAATTACAGTTAGTACTTTTTGATAATATTCTTATGCTTATTTCACCCATGCAATTGTTCAACAATAAAAGTCTGAGAACTAGACATTCTTTAGTCCATTTATTCCTACCGGCCAAGCACCAGAACATAACAGAGTGGTTGTGATTGGAGGAGAGGAGGTTGGATGGGTTGGGAGTGTGGGAGAGGAGGTTGCAAGGGTCGGGGGTGGGGAGAGGAGTTTGGAGGGGTTGGGGGTTAGGGAGAGGAGGTTGGTGGGGTTGGGGCTGGGAAGAGGAGGTTGGAGGGGTCAGGGGTGGGAAGAGGAGGTTGGAAGGGTTGGGGGTGCAGGTGAGGAGGTTGGAGGATTGGGGTGAGGAAGAGGAGGTTGGAGGGGTCAGGGGTGGCGAGAGAAGGTTGGAAGGGTTGGGGGTGTGGGAGCGGAGGTTGGAGGGTTTGGGGTCCGGAGAGGATGTTGGAGGGGTTGGGGTGTGGGAGCGGAGGTTGGAGGGGTTGGGGTACCAGAGAGGAGATTGGAGGGGTATGGGATGAGTGGGTGGAGATTGGAGGGATTGGGGGTGAGGGAGAGGAGGTTGGAGGGGTTGGGGTGAGGGAGAGGTGGTTGGGGGGCTTGGGGTGCCGGAGAGGAGGTTGGAGGGGTTGGGCTTGAAGGAGAGGAGGTTGGAGGGGTTGGGGTTGAGGGAGAGGAGGTTGGAGGGGTCGGGGGTGAAGGAGAGGAGGTTGAGGGGTTGGGAGTGTGGGAGAGGAGGTTGCAAAGGTCGGGGGTGAAGGAGAGGAGGTTGGAGGGGTCAGGGGTGAGGGAGAGTAGGTTGGTGGGGTTGGGGTGAGGGAGAGGTGGTTGGGGGGCATGGGGTGCCGGAGAGGAGGTTGGAGGGGTTGGGCTTGAAGGAGAGGAGGTTGGAGGGGTTGGGGTTGAGGGAGAGGAGGTTGGAGGGGTTGGGCTTGAAGGAGAGGAGGTTGGAGGGGTTGGTGTTGACGAACAGGAGGTTGGAGGGGTTGCGGGTGAGGGAGCAGATTGGAGGGATTGGGACTGAAGGAGAGGAGGTTGGAGAGGTTGGGATGAGGGAGAGGAGGTTGGAGGGGTTGGGGTTGAGGGAGAGGAGGTTGGAGGGGTCGGGGGTGAAGGAGAGGAGGTTGAGGGGTTGGGAGTGTGGGAGAGGAGGTTGCAAAGGTCGGGGGTGAAGGAGAGGAGGTTGGAGGGGTCAGGGGTGAGGGAGAGTAGGTTGGTGGGGTTGGGGTGAGGGAGAGGTGGTTGGGGGGCATGGGGTGCCGGAGAGGAGGTTGGAGGGGTTGGGCTTGAAGGAGAGGAGGTTGGAGGGGTTGGGGTTGAGGGAGAGGAGGTTGGAGGGGTTGGGCTTGAAGGAGAGGAGGTTGGAGGGGTTGGTGTTGACGAACAGGAGGTTGGAGGGGTTGCGGGTGAGGGAGCAGATTGGAGGGATTGGGACTGAAGGAGAGGAGGTTGGAGAGGTTGGGATGAGGGAGAGGAGGTTGGGGTGCCGGAGCGGAGATTGGATAGGTTGGGGGTGAGGGAGCGGGGGTTGGAGGGGTCGGGGGTGAAGGAGAGGTTGGAGGGGTCGGGGGTGAAGGAGAGGAGTTTGGAGGGGTCAGGGGTGGGGAGAGGAAGTTGGAAGGGTTGGGGGTGCAGGTGAGGATGTTGGAGGATTGGGGTGAGGGAGAGGAGATTGGAGGGTTTGGGGGTGGGAAGGGGAGGTTGGAGGGGTCAGGGGTGGGAGAGGAGGTTGGAAGGGTTGGGGGTGTGGGAGTGGTGGTTGGAAGGGTTGGGGGTGTGGGAGTGGAGGTTGGAGGGCTTGGGGGTGGGAAGAGGAGGTTGGAGGGGTTAGGGGTGGGGAGAGGAGGGTTTGGGGTGCCGGAGAGGACGTTGGAGGAGTTGGGGTGCTGGAGAAGAAGTTGGAGGGGTTGCGGGTGAGGGAGCGGATTGGAGGGATTGGGACTGAAGGAGAGGAGGTTGGAGAGGTTGGGATGAGGGAGAGGAGGTTGGGGTGCCGGAGCGGAGATTGGAGAGGTTGGGGGTGAGGGAGAGGAGGTTGGAGGGGTCGGGGGTGAAGGAGAGGAGGTTGGAGGGGTTGGGAGTGTGGGAGAGGAGGTTGCAAAGGTCGGGGGTGAAGGAGAGGAGGTTGGAGGGGTCAGGGGTGAGGGAGAGGAGGTTGGTGGGGTTGGGGTGAGGGAGAGGTGGTTGGGGGGCTTGGGGTGCCGGAGAGGAGGTTGGAGGGGTTGGGCTTGAAGGAGAGGAGGTTGGAGGGGTTGGGGTTGAGGGAGAGGAGGTTGGAGGGGTTGGGCTTGAAGGAGAGGAGGTTGGAGGGGTTGGGGTTGAGGGAGAGGAGGTTGGAGGGGTCGGGGGTGAAGGAGAGGAGTTTGGAGGGGTCAGGGGTGAGGGAGAGGAGGTTGGTGGGGTTGGGGCTGGGAAGAGGAGGTTCGAGGGGTCGGGGTGGGGAGAGGAAGTTGGAAGGGTTGGGGGTGCAGGTGGGGAGGTTGGAGGATTGGGGTGAGGGAGAGGAGATTGGAGGGTTGGGGGTGTGGGAGTGGAGGTTGGAGGGCTTGGGGGTGGGAAGAGGAGGTTGGAGGGGTCAGGGGTGGGGAGAGGAGGTTGGAAGGGTTGGGGGTGTGGGAGTGGAGGTTGGAGGGCTTGGGGGAGGGAAGAGGAGGTCGGAGGGGTCAGGGGTGGGGAGAGGAGGGTTTGGGATGCCGGAGAGGACGTTGGAGGAGTTGGGGTGCTGGAGAAGAAGTTGGAGGGGTTGCGGGTGAGTGAGCGGATTGGAGGGATTGGGACTGAAGGAGAGGAGGTTGGAGAGGTTGGAATGAGGGAGAGGAGGTTGGGGTGCCGGAGCGGTGATTGGAGAGGTTGGGGGTGAGGGAGAGGAGGTTGGAGGGGTTTGGGTGCCGGAGAGGTTGGAGGCGTCGGGGTTGAAGGAGAGGAAGTTGGAGGGGTTGGGGTGAGGGAGAGGAGGTTGGAGGGGTCGGTGGTGAAGGAGAGGGGGTTGGAGGGGTTGGGGTGAGGGAGAGGAGGTTGGAGGGGTCGGGGTTGAAGGACAGGTGGTTGGAGGGGTCGGGGGTGAAGGAGAGGAGGTTGGAGGGATTGGGGGTGAAGGAGAGGAGGTTGGAGGGATTGGGGGTGAGGGAGAGGAGATTGGAGGGGTTGGGGGTGAGGGAGGAGATTGGAGGGGTTGGGGGTGAGGGAGAAGAGGTTGGGGGTGTTGGGGTGAGGGAGAGGAGGTTGGGGATGTTGGGGTGGAGGGAGAAGAAGTTGGAGGGGTCAGGGGTGAAGGAGAGAAGGTTGGAGGGGATAGGGGTGAGGGAGAGGAGGTTGGAGGGATCAGGGTTGAAGGAAAGGTGGTTGGAGGGTTCGGGAGTGAAGGAGAGGAGGTTGGAGGGATTGGGGGTGAGGGAGAGGAGGTTGGAGGGGTTGGGGTGGGGAGAGGAGGTTGGGGGTGGGGGAGAATGGGGTTGGGGGTGAGGGAGAGGAGGTTGGAGGGGTTGGGATGAGGGAGAGGCGGTTGGAGGGATCGGGGTGGGGAGCGAAGGTTTGAGGGTTTGGGGGTGAGGGAAAGGAGTTTGGAGGGATTGGGGGTGAGGGAGAGGAGGTTGGAAGGGTTTGAGTGGGGGAGAGGTTGGAGGGGTTGGGGTGAGGGAGAGGAGGTTGGAGGGGTTGGGGTGAGGGAGAGGAGGTTGGAGGGGTTGGGGCGAGGGAGGAGGTGGAGGGGTTGGGGTGGGGGAGAGGAGGTTGGAGGGTTGGGGTGGGGGAAAGGAGGTTGGACGGGTTGGGGTGGGGGAGAGGAGGTTGGAGGGGTTGGGGTGGGGGAGAGGAGGTTGGAGGGGTTGGAGTGGGTTAGAGGAGGTTGGAGGGGTTGGGGTGAGAGAGAGGAGGTTTGAGGGGTTGGGGTGAGGGAAAGGAGTTTGGAGGGGTTGGGGGTGAGGGAGAGGAGGTTTGAGGGGTTGGGGTGGGGGAGAGGAGGTTGGACGTGTTGGGGTGGGGGAGAGGAGGTTGGAGGGGCTGGGGTGGGTTAGAGAAGGTTGGAGGGGTTGGGGTGAGGGAAAGGAGTTTGGAGGGATTGGGGGTGAGGGAGAGGAGGTTGGAGGGGTTGGAGTGAGGGAGAGGAGGTTGGAGGGGTTGGGGTGAGAGAGAGGAGGTTGGAGGGGTTGGGGTGGGTTAGAGGAGGTTGGAGGGGTTGGGGTGAGTGAGAGGAGGTTGGAGGGGTTGGGGTGAGGGAGAGGAGGTTGGAGGGGTTGGGGTGAGGGAGAGGAGGTTGGAGGGGTTGGGGTGAGAGAGAGGAGGTTGGAGGGGTTGGGGGTGAGGAGAGGAGGTTGGAGGGGTGGGGTGGGGGAGAGGAGGTTGGAGGGGTTGGGGGGGGGGGAGAGGGGGTTGGGGGTGAGGGAGAGGAGATTGGAGGGGTTGGGGGTGAGGGAGAGGAGATTGGAGGGGTTGGGGTGAGGGAGAAGAGGTTGGGGGTGTTGGGGTGAGGGAGAGGAGGTTGGGGATGTTGGGGTGCCGGAGAGGTTGGAGAGGTCGGGGTTGAAGGAGAGGAGGTAGGAGGGGTTGGGGTTGAGGGAGAAGAAGTTGGAGGGGTCAGGGGTGAAGGAGAGGAGGTTGGAGGGGTTGGGGTTGAGGGAGCGGAGGTTGGAGGGTTCAGGGTTGAAGGACAGGAGGTTGGAGGGTTCGGGGGTGAAGGAGAGGAAATGAAGGGATTGAGGGTGAGGGAGAGGAGGTTGGAGGGGTTGGGGTGGGGGAGAGGAGGTTGGAGGGTTGGGGGTGGGGGAGAGGGTGTTGGGGGTGAGGGAGAGGTGGGGTGGAGGGGTTGGGGGGTGGAGAGGAGGTTGGAGGGGTTGGGGTGGGTTAGAGGAGGTTGGAGGTGTTGGGGTGAGTGAGAGGAGGTTGGATGGGTTGGGGTGAGGGAGAGGAGGTTGGAGGGGTTGGGGTGGGGGAGAGGGAGGTTGGACGGGTTGGGGTGAGGGGAGAGGAGGTTGGAGGGGTTTGGATGGGTTAGAGGAGGTAGGAGTGGTTGGGGTGGGGGAGAGGAGGTTGGGGGGGTTGGGTGAGGGAGAGGAGGTTGGAGGGGTTGGGGTGAGGGAGAGGTTGGAGGGGTTTGGGTGGGTTAGAGGTGGTAGGAGGGGTTGGGGTGGGGGAGAGGAGGTTGGAGGGGTTGGGGTGAGGGAGAGGAGGTTGGAGGGGCTGGGGTGGGGAGAAGAGGTTGGAGGGATTGAGGTGAGAGAGAGGAGGTTGGAGGGGCTGGGGTGGGGGAGAAGAGGTTGGAGGGGTTGGGGTGAGGGAGAGGAGGTTGGAGGGGTTGGGGTGAGGGAGAGGAGGTTGGAGGGGCTGGGGTGGGGGAGAGGAGGTTGGAGGGGTTGGGGTGAGGGAGAGGAGGTTGGAGGGGTTGGGGTGAGGGAGAGGAGGTTGGAGGGGTTGGGGTGGGTTAGAGGAGGTTGGAGGGGTTGGGGTGAGTGAGAGGAGGTTGGAGGGGCTGCGGGTCTGTGTGTGGGGGTTTCTACAGACAGGAGATGCGGAAGGAGGATAGAATCTTACAGTTTTGGGAAGGTGGTGATGAGCAGCTTTGAAGAGGACACATAATTAGCATTAAATTTGGGAAAGACAAAATAAAGAATTGGGGATTATCAGTAAACAAATGGACATATTCCTGGACCAAAATGTTGCTTTATTTTTCAGTTTGGTTGGACGTGGGAGATTTATCAGACGGAGCTCAATGATAAAGTTTATTTTCAGCTCAATGTTTAACTCATTGGTTTCACTCATTCTCCGCAGGAAGTGAAAGAAACAGTGCTCTTCGGCGATCTTCCTCCGTGGAGAAGAGAAATGATGATTCAGAAACTGAACAGAGAAAAGTACGTATCATCAGAACATAGGTTGAGCAGCTGAGTCAGCAATTATTATTGAAGCGCCCAACTTCAGATCTCATTTATCACGGGAAGTCTATGAAGCTTAAAGTGAGGTGGGAAATGCACATGTAGGCTCAAGGGGTGCCCCTACAGAGTAATTTATTGTGACCTACTTCAAGAGTGGTTTACATTGACTGCACCCACAATGACCTCCACAGAGAATGACTGAAATGTATGTAATGATATGTATGCAGGGTACACCAGTGAAGGGTTAATTATTACATCTCAGTGTAAATCAAACACTAGAGGGCGCCACCAGTTCCCAGTATAAATATCAGATCTCATAGACTGCTGGGTAGAAGATTAGTAGCAACCAGCACATGGAGTAGTTTAGATTAGAGAGAGAGTTAGCATGAGGGCATCATTAGTAAATACTAGATTATATATGTGTATTCTTGTTAATCAGATACAACATTACTTTCTTAATAGATATAGCTCAGTCGAGTGTTTTAACTCTATTTAATTAATCGTTATATTCAATAAGTTAGTTTTGCTTTAATGCAATGATTAGTGGTTTCTTTATCAACTCAATGGACCATTCTGGATCAAAAGGGAAAGAATAACGACATATTAACACAAAAGGTAATATAACAATCCATTTTCCATCTCCATTGCCTCTCCTGGTACTACCTTATGGTCACTGACCATCCCCTCCACACCTCACCCGGGTCGGCAGCCAAGACAAGTCCATCCAACTGGTGGACACAGATATCTAGTTGGGACAGTGGAATATGATCGGGAGAGAAAACGTGACTGTGTTATAGGCTCACCCTAGCCTGGGAACATACAAGTCAGCATAAATATCCTAACTCATTCATCAGCTGAGATTGTTAAACTCACACGGAAACCAGGATTTGGGCCTGGAACTGTGTGAACACCTTTTAACCACAGTTCTAACTGAGAGTGCGGGTCGCGAATCGTTTTGCACCTTTCTCAATCCAATTCTGTTTCCCTGGTCAGGAACACTTGAATATATATCCTGCTAAATCTCAGCCTTTTATTCGCTTTTGTCAATGATGCTTTTGGTGAGTTCGGCAACATTTCTTTAACACATTCTCTTATTTTGGTTCTCAACAGGAAGAAGCAAAGGTGAGTGTTGCCCCTGGAGTTGGAATCGATTTGAGTCAATTGAGACTGTTGGGTTAATTCAGAAGCAGCAGAGTAAGGTAACAGCTGCACCAGAACTCTCAAGATCAGTGAAGCAGCTCCCAGCCAGGCAATGAGAGAGCTTTGTCACAGTGACATACGCTCTAGTAGGAACATGGGGCGGGATTGTCCGACCCTCCCCACCGGGTCGGACAATCGCCGGGGGGGGGGGGGGGGGGGGGGGGGGCAGCGTTAATCCCACCCTCGACGGCCACCGAATTTTCCGGCGCCGGAGAATTGGCGGGGGCGGGAATCGCGCCGCGCCTGTCGGCGGCCGCTCGCAGCGGTCCCCCCCAGCGATTCTCCGACCGGCGATGGGCTGAATTCCCGCTCGTTCCCGCCGGCGTAAATTAGAGTTGGTCCCTTACTGGTGGGAACTGGCGGCGTGGGCGGCCTCCAGGGTCCTGGGGGGGGGGGGGCGCAGGGCGATCTGGCCCCGGGGGCTGCCCCCACGGTGGCCTGGCCCGCGATCGGAGCCCACCGATCCGCGGGTGGGCCTGTGCTGTGGGTCACTCTATTCCTATGTGCCGGCCGTGTAAGCCTACGTGATGGCCGGCGCAAAGGTGAACTCCCCCTACGCATGCGCGGGGATGATGTCAGCAGCCGCTGACGCTCCTGCGCATGCGCAAACCCACGCCGGCCGGCGAAGTCCCTTCGGCCCCGGCTGGCGCACCGCCAAAGGCCTTCCAGGCCGGTCAGCAGGGCGCAAATCACTCCAGCGCCAGCCTAGCCCCTGTAGGTGCGGAGGATTCCGTACCTTTGGGGCGGCCCGCGCCGGAGTGGTTCAGCCACTCCGTCCTACCGGGACCCCCCGCCCCGCCATTTACGGGAGAATCCCGCCCCGATCCCTCACAAACTTGGAACAAGATTCTGCATCAACGCAATCAACCTGACCAGGTAGTCATGTCACTCAGTCCAACCCCTTTCTCAAACACTCCAATCTCCTCCCCTTCCTCAGAGACACACTCCAACCCCTTCCTCAGGCACTCACTCCAATCTCCTCCCCTTCCTCAGAGACACACTCCAACCCCTTCCTCAGGCACTCACTCCAATCTCCTCCCCTTCCTCAGACACACTCCAACCCCTTCCTCAGGCACTCACTCCAATCTCCTCCCCTTCCTCAGAGACACACTCCAACCCCTTCCTCAGGCACTCACTCCAAACTCCTCCCTTTCTTCAGACACTCACTCCAATCTCCTCCTCTTCCTCAGAGACACACTCCAACCCCTTCCTCAGGCACTCACTCCAATCTCCTCCCCTTCCTCAGAGACACACTCGAACCCCTTCCTCAGGCACTCACTCCAATCTCCTCCCCTTCCTCAGACAGTCATGAGAACCTCTTCCTCAGAGACCCCAACCTCCTCCCTTCCTCAGAGACACACTCCAACCCCTTCCTTAGGCACTCACTCCAAACACCTCTTCCTCAGGCACTCACTCCAATCTCCTCCCCTTCCTCAGATACACACTCCAACTCCTTCCTCAGACACTCACTCCAAACTCCTCCTCTTCCTCAGGCACTCACTCCAATCTCCTCCCCTTCCTCAGAGACACACTCCAACCCCTTCCTCAGACACTCACTCAAAAAAGCTCCTCTTCCTCAGGCACTCACTCCAATCTCCTCCCCATCCTCAGATACACACTCCAACCCCTTCCTCAGACACTCACTCCAAACTCCTCCCCTTCCTCAGAGACACACTCCAACCCCTTCCTCAGGCACTCACTCCAATCTCCTCCCCTTCCTCAGAGACACACTCGAACCCCTTCCTCAGGCACTCACTCCAATCTCCTCCCCTTCCTCAGACAGTCATGAGAACCTCTTCCTCAGAGACCCCAACCTCCTCCCTTCCTCAGAGACACACTCCAACCCCTTCCTTAGGCACTCACTCCAAACACCTCTTCCTCAGGCACTCACTCCAATCTCCTCCCCTTCCTCAGATACACACTCCAACTCCTTCCTCAGACACTCACTCCAAACTCCTTCTCTTCCTCAGGCACTCACTCCAATCTCCTCCCCTTCCTCAGAGACACACTCCAACCCCTTCCTCAGACACTCACTCCAAAAACCTCCTCTTCCTCAGGCACTCACTCCAATCTCCTCCCCATCCTCAGATACACACTCCAACCCCTTCCTCAGACACTCACTCCAAACTCCTCCCCTTCCTCAGAGACATACTCCAACCCCTTCCTCAGAGACACACTCCAACCCCTTCCTCAGACACTCACTCCAAACTCCTCCCCTTCCTCAGAGACATACTCCAACCCCTTCCTCAGAGACACACTCCAACCCCTTCCTCAGGCACTCACTCCAAACTCCTCCCCTTCCTCAGACACTCACTCCAATCTCCTCCCCTTCCTCAGAAACACACTCCAATCTCCCCAGACATGTGCTCCATTCCCTCCCCTTCCTCAGACACATTCAAACCACTTAACATAAGAACATAAGAACTAGGAGCAGAAGTAGACCATCCGGCCCTTCGAGCCTGCTCCGCCATTCTAGAAGATCATGACTGATCTTTTCGTGGTCGCAGAACCACTTACCCGCATTCTCGCCATATCCCGTAATTCTTTTATTTTTCAAAAAAACATCTACCCTATCCTTAAATATATTCAATGAAGTAGCGTCTACTACTCCTTTCGGTAGGGAATTCCATACTTTAACCACCCTCTGAGTGAAGGTTCCTCCTTGATTCAGTCCTAAATCTGCTCTCCCTAATCTTGAGGCTATGCCCTCTTGTCCTACTTTCACCTACCAGTGGAAACATCCTTTCTACTTCTATCTTATCCATTCCCTTCAAAATTTTATATGTTTCTATTAGATCTCCCCTCAACCTTCTGAATTCCAGTGAATATAATCCCTTCTTCCCCTTCCTCAGATGATAATTCCAACCTCCTCCCGTATCTGACACTCACAACATCCCCTCACAGACATTCTCTTCAACCTCCTCCTCAGACACTCACGCCAGCCGCTTCCCTTTACTCAGGCACTGACTCCATCCCCTTCCTCAGACATTCACTCCAACCTCATCCCATTGATCAGATACTCACTCCAACCTCCTCACATTCACTCCAACCCCCTCCTCTTCCTCACACTAACACAACTTCCTCCTCCTCACACACTCAATCTCGTAATTCATCTCACTCATATCTTTCCTTACTCCACTCTCTTTACTCTGCTCCTTACTCCATTCCCAAACCCTCTGCCTCTTCCCCCTCATTTTAATCCTCATCCCAATCCCTAACACCCTCATTCTTCTCTCATCTTGTTCCTCGCTCCATGCACTCTAATCTCTTCCACCTCAGCATCCTCACTCTAATCTTCTTCCTCACCGTACTCACACACCATGGACTAATCTCTGGTCCCTACTCAGAGGATATGACAAATCCTTCCCATACTCCTCCTTCCGCTGTGATTGATCCTTTGTTCACTGCTGAACATGTTGAAAACTATTGGAAGATTCATAATTGGTGAGTTCATTTCCAGCAGTTGACCTCGCCCCCACTCAAGTAATTTCTTTGCAAACTCAGCTGCACTCCGTATGATGTGGCTTGGTGGCACAGTGGTTACCACTGCTACCACACAGTACCAGGGACCCGGTTTCAACTGTGCAGAATAAGATGGTGTGAGCCCAATCGTCTGCCAATTGCCACATTTGTCCAGCTGGAGTTCTTAGATGATAATTAGAATCATAGAATTCCTACAGTGCAGGAGGCCATTCGGCCCATCCAGTCTCCACCAGCCCTCTGAAAGAGCGCCCCACTTATGCCCACCTCGGCCCCCTCCCCTATCTTCATAACCCCATAACCCCAACTAACCTGCATATCTTTGGATACTAAGGGGCAATTTAGCATGACCAATCCACCTAACCTGCTTATCTATGGACTGTGGGAGGAAACTGGAGGAAACCCATGCAGACACGGGGAGAAAGTGCAAACTCCACACAGTCATCCAAGGTCAGAATCAAACTCGGGGCCCTGGCACTGCAAAACAGCAGTGCTAACCACTGTGCCACTGTGGCACTCATTAGTTCTGCCAATGTTCCCCCTTCTAACATGGCACAGTGCCTCCAACCAATGCTTCAGCTGAGTCTATCCAACAACAGCTGGGAAGCCAATCTGGGAGCTCTTTAAAAAAAAAACTAATTTCCAATTAAGGGGCAATGTAGCGTGACCGATCCACCTACCCTGCACATCTTTGGGTTGTGGGGGTGAAATCCACGCAGACACAGGGAGAATGTGCAAACTCCACACGGACAGTGACCCGGGGCCGGGATCGAACCTAGATCCCTGGCAGTGTTAGGAATCTGGGAGCTCTTAACCTTGAAGGGTTCAGTGCTACATCCAGCAGTGCATTTACCCACTATGGCACTTAACTGATCTAACACCAGTTGACAACTAGTTGGCAACAAGTTATTCTGGGGTTATGGGGTGTAGGGTGGGGATGGAGTTCATTTCAGCTGTGCCACTGGGGTGGGTTATATGATGGGAGGGAAATCCACTTTGATTAGAGTCAGCGACCCATGATGTTGAAAAATAACTCATTGTTCCACAGGATACTGGAAGAGAGAAGGAAGGAAATAAAGAATCAAGAGATGAGTGAGCAGTCTGCAGTCTTCAGGCAGCTCGGATATGATGAGAACCAACTGCTGCCATGGCAACGGCATGCCATCCTTATCAACTCCAACTTCCTGAAAAGTGAAAAATCTCAGAAACAATAGGCCTCACCAGGGAGAAAAGAGACTTTGATGCTGTGAAGATCACTTCCACATATTGCATTTCAGTTGGGGACAAGAGAATTGTCAGAACCCTTATGACATTTTTGAGGTGTCACCAATCTCGATCAAATTATCGTGAAAAACAGGGGGTGGGATCCTGTGTCCCACCGCACCCGCTTTCTGGTGCGGCGCGCCTCCGCCGACCGTGGGATTCTCCGTCCCGACAGCCAGCCAATGGAGTTTCCCATTGTGGGCACCCCCACGCTGTCAGGAAATCCGCGGGCGTGGGTCCGCTGCCGGCGAAACGGAGGTTCCCACCAGCGGAGAATCCAGCCATGAGAGTCCGATCAGCACCAGGTCCAATCTGTTTGCTCCTCTCATCCTGCAGTGTTTGTGTGTGGAATTCTTCACACACCTGTGGAGGGAGAATTCAAGTTAACGTTTGTGATCATTGACCTTTAGTGAGAACCGGGAAAAAGTTTGAGATGTAACCGAGAGTGGATAGAAACTGGTGGGTCTTCCATTCAAGGAAGAAGCAGTAAGCCTTCAGCTCACCCTGGTTGGGGGCGGAGATGGAGAGAGAGTGGACATTCGATAGGATTGGGAAACTGGAGACTGTTAAAGTAGCGGGGAAGAATGACAAGTCCTTGATATAGGGCATGAAGAGATTGAACAAAGTGGGGTGAAAGAAGTGTCGAGTTAGGAAGAAAGCAGTTTTGGGGTTAAGAACTGTCTGAAATAATGCTTTTACTGGGTCTTCTTCACACTCATATCATTACATTCCTAGGCCTTTCTCACACTCGTGTCCTCACACAGGCCTTTCTGACAATGATAGCATTGACTCACAGAAGAAGAGAGTTTGGTCTTTGTCTTTTCCAACTCTTGCAGCATCTATCCAATTAATCCCACTTCCTTCCTCATCCCCAATAGCCCCGTACATTTTGTTCTTTCAAGTTTTAACCTTTCCTTTAGACTTTGTCGGCCCTTTCAGCTGTGAGGCCTTCCCGACACTCTCTCCTCACAATAGACTTCCTTTACACAACAAGGCTTTCATGCCTCACAGTCATATCCTCACAAGGCCTTCAGTACACCAGGCCTTTACCACATACATATATCTGGTACTATTTCAAAGAATGGCAGGGGAGTTATTTCCGATATCCTAATCAATACTTATCCCTCAATCAACATCAAAAAAAGATTATAGATCATCATCACATTGCTGTCTGTGGGAGCTTGCTGTGAAGAAACACGTTTCCTATATTACAATAATGAACACTTCAAAAGTACTGTATTGGTTGTAAAGCACTTTGGGACATCGTGAGGTTATGAAAGGTGCTATATAAATTCAAGATTTTCTTTCCTTCACATTAATATTCTCACGTGGCCTTTTTTACCATTACAGGGACTAGCTCACGCTTATATCTTCAGACCATGTCTTCATCTCACACATCCTGACAAGGCAACATTATTTCCTTGCGAATCGTCACACTGCTATTCTCATAAGAATTATCCTTGCATTTTTATCCTCATGCAAGGCCTTCCTAAGACTGCACATCAGCGGTTTATCACACTCATACCTTCATAAAAGGTCTTCCATTCATATCCTTCCACAAGGCTTTCCTTGCACGCCTATCCTCATCCTCACACCAGGTTTTCCTTACACTAGACCTTCCTGCGTACAATCATATTGTCACAAGGCCTTGCACCACACCCATATTATCACACCAGGCCTTCCTCTCAGTCAATCTCACTGAGTGAACAAACGTGAACAAGATATTCTTCCTCTCTTTTACCCACCTCCTCTCTGGTTCCGAGGGAAGCTTTTCGCGTTGCGATTCATTGAATATCATTGTAGCCCTGTATCAACGTGGCAAACTGGGTTACAACATCTGAACTGATCACACCTTACAAATTATTGTTTGTTGATTAAAGTCCAGCAGTATAATTCATAAGTATTGTAATGTAATAATTATCATACAAATAAAATACTTTTGTGAAAGTTGATTATTTATGAATGGGTTACATCACAGGGTGAATTTTATGTGGGGCATTTGCAATGAGTCATTTACAAACCAAAATACTTTTTAAAAAAAGGCCACCCCGCAGCAATAACCCACTGCCAGCAGCTAAGACAGACCAAGGGTGGGACTTTCTCCCTCAGAAGAGTCATACAGTCGTAGAGGTTTACAGCATGAAAACAGGCCCTTCAGCCCAATGTGTCCATGCCGCCCAGTCTTTACCACTAAGCTTGTCCCAATTGGCCACATATGGCCCATAACCCTCTATACCCAGCTTTCCCATATAACTGTCTAAATGTTCTTTAAAAGACAAGATTGTACCCGCGTCTACTACTGTCTCTGGCAGCTCGTTCCAGACAATCACCACCCTCTGTGTGAAAGAATTGCCCCTCTGAACCCTTTTGTACCTCACCCCTCTTACATTAAACCTATGCCCTTTTGTTTTAGACTCCTTTACCTTTGGGAAAAGATGTTAACTCTCCACCTTATCTATGCCCCTCACTATTTTTAGACTTCTATAAGGCCACCATTAAGACTCCTACACTCCAGGGAAAAAAGTCCCAGTCTATCCAGCATCTTCTTATAACTCAAACCATCAAGTCCTGGCAGCATCCTAGTAAATACTTTCTATAATAGGGTAACCAGAAGGAGAAAGTCCCAACCTCAGGGGCCACCAGCCAATCTAGCACTCCCAGCAGTGCCACAACTTAGAGTTTCAAGAGCATGATTATCATCAGCCAGGCACACTTCTACAAATCCTATCTCCTTCAGGTCAGTGCAATCCTGTTATTGTAGCTTTCCAGGATTCCTTTTCAACTGACCAACCGACGGTTCACGTTTTGGCCACCCCTGGGAAAGCTCCCAGCTCTTTAACATCTCGGAGCTATTCACACAGCTTTCCATGTTTCCTATTCCGCCAGCTCGCACAGTGCCTCCAAAAAATCCTGCCTCCTTTTCTGTCCAGCAGAGAAACCAGGGTAACCAGATTTTCATCAAAATGGGGACAAATTGAAAAGCCTTGGGAAGGTGGGGGTCTGTGATGATTGACATGTTGGGCGGCCAATGATAAGAGTCTGGGGGAGGGGCACAGGAGGGAAACAGAGCAGGCAACCCGATTAAGGCATGCAATTATTGAAGGTAGCAGTTACAAACCATACTTTCTCCACCACTGATTTAGTTGTTCGCTGAGATTACAGCGTTGCCTGGGGAACTCAGCAGCTGGGGAAATCCACAGCTGTCGGTTTCCAAATTACTCTGCTGTAAAGATTGTCATATTCTAGCAGTTATTTGCAATCCACATGAAAGATACCTTCTGAACCAAGCCTTTCACAGTCAATTGTCAGGATAATATCTGGTGACAATGGACCATAAAAGCCTCGGTTTGGAAGCTTTCTTGTACATAGATTGCAAATACTTGCTGGAATACCACATCATCTACAGTAATTTGGAGTGAACAGCTGTTGATTTCCCCAGTCGACTATGTAATCACGTCAGTAATATTTACAGAACCTGTAGTGGAGATTTATTTCTTTTTAACTCGAGAATCGAGATGGACAATTGTACATTTCAAAGGCTATACCTTAACATAGAAGAAAAAGAAAAGGGGCAATTGGATTCCAATCCTCCATCAACATTTTAACCTTGCTGTGAGGTGGGGGTATGCCCCATGGTTAATTGGGCAGGAGGGTGTGGGGCATGGTAGGGGGGCACAACAGCATTATTATCAGCAAATACAAAATTGTGGGAACATTTAAAAGCCTCATTGTTTTTATTGATGTACATGCACGATACGTTCTGACAATGAAATAGACTTTCTCAGCTGGAAACTCGCGAATGTACCTCAAATGGGAGAGAAATGTGTCCAGAGCTGCGAACAGGAAAGAATGCATTCTTCCAAATGATGATAATAATATAATTGCTTATTGTCACAAGTAGGCTTCAATGAAGTTACTGGGAAAAGCTCCAAGTCGCCACATTCCAGCACCCGTTCGCGGAGGCCGGTACAGGAATTGAATCCGCGCTGCTGGCCTTGTTCTGCATTACAAGCCAGCTGTTTAGCCCACTGTGCTAAGCCAGCCCCAGAGAATTCTGGTTGCCTGCCATGGCTCAACCATTTTGATGGACGGGTTGGCGGACACCACTGTCAATCTTCTGTCCTACAAATAGGTCCTGTAAACTAGGTCTAGATGTTTTCCCAGTCCAGGCCAGAGCTGTCTGTGGCCCCTTTATACCTTTGCCTCCACTTCCCAAGTCACATCTCAATCAAGACAACAAACTGGGCTCCTCCTGAGAGTTAAACCCCAAACCTGGTCCTGAATTAATTCAATTCCTTTCATCATTCATCGATGCATCCTCCCCTTTTTAAATTCAGCATTGAACATTCCTTTGCTATGAGCCAAGGGCTGGCTTCCACTTTTAACCACATTCCTAAGACACAAAAACGCAAAGTTTGAAGGAGACAAGTATGACTGGGGAGTCTGGTTTGAGGTGGAATAGAGAGTGGGTGGATGCACAGAATAACACACGCTGACTGCTTGCAACTTTGCATGCATTAAACAGGCAATTTCAAAAAGGGAGATTCAAACTTCACATGCTACATGTTGTTGCTGAGTAGCATTAGGGTTTCATACAGATTAGAATTATAGGCTATAATTATGAGAACTATGAGTTAGGACCAGGGCCACTGTAAGGAAAAACGGGCCGCAGACCCCATTTCTATCTTTTTCTGTTTGGCATTTGACTGTAGTTCTTTCTCTAGCATGGTAGCACAGTGGGTAGCACTGTTGCCTCACGCCACAGTCCCAGGTTCGAATCCTGGCTTGAGCCACTGCCTGTGTGGAGTCTGCATGATCTCCCTGTCTCTGCGTGGGTTTTCTCCGGGTGCTCCGGTTTCCTCCCACAAGTCCCGAAAGACGTGCTGTTAGGTAATTTGGACATTCTGAATTCTCCCTCTGTGTACCCGAACAGGCACCGGAATGTGCCGACTTGGGCTTTTCACAGTAAGTTCATTGCAGTTTTAATGACAATAAAAATATGATGATTATTATATTTTAGTTAAGGACTGGAGTTTACCCTCTCAAGTTGTCTTGCCCTCATCTCCTGACCCACGATATCAATTCTCTATCCCCGACTTCTGTGAATCTCAATGCTCCAAACTGGTCAGTTGGGTCAGTGCTTCTACAATAGGGAGAGATAAATCAGAGCCATACCTACTCAGGACAAACTTGCCTGTCCACTGTTTCGACCCAGCTAATTGCCTCACAGCTCTGAGCGTCAGGAAGGATTTCTGTGCACGCGGGGGCATTTCTGCGCAGCCTCTTAAAGGTCGGCCATTGGTGGCGTTCAAACTCAACCCCAAGAATTCCTAACATGGTGCTGAAGAAGGAGCCCCAAAAGCTCATAAGCTTAGAACAAGACCAGAACATGTGCGTATGATTCATCGAACCCCTAGAACACCGCTCACACCTATTATCTACTTCCGAGAAGAACCCACTCATCCAGGCCCTGGTCAGATGTTCCCTATGAACCACATTAAACTGAATCAGGCTAGGCCTAGTGTATGAGAAGGTGGAGTTGACTGTGTAGAGCCTTGCTCCACACCCACCCTCAAACACCTGGCCCAGCTCCCTCTCCCACCTCTTAGTGACCTCATCCAGTGGAACCTGTTTCATCGACACAAGCCGATTATAAATATCCTACATCTTTCCTTCCCTTGCATCAACCACCAAAATAACCCTATCCATCAATGAGAGCAATGGTGTCAAGAGGAAGGAAGAAGTCTCCTTGTGTACAAAGTCGAGCACCTGCTAATATCGAAACAGATTATCTTTCGGAAGCTGGTATTTGTCCAACCATTGGGCATTTAAATGGTCATTGGATAGACTTATGGATGTTAATGGAATAGCGTAGATGGGCTTTAGAGTGGTTTCACAGGTCGGCGCAACATCAAGGGCCGAAGGCCCTGTACTGCGCTGTATGTTCTATGTTCTATGTTCTATGTTCATTCCTCAAAACGAGCGACCTTCCCATCTACAAACAAATCCCAGAACCGCTCCAGCCTCTCATCCCTACATGCCCCAAACGACAAATTCAAGTTAGAAAATGATGATTTTCATAGATTGGGGCCAGCAATGGCAGAGCACCGAGCTTAAAATGCTACCCAAACTGTCTCCATATTCTCACGGTGGCCACCACCACTGGACTGGAGGTCCATTTTGTCAGGGAGAATGGAAGGGGATATGTAACCAAGGCTCTCAAACTGGAACCGATACAGGCACTTCTCCCCATCGTGGACTCCGGCCCCCTGAACCACCCCCACACCTTCTCAATATTCGCTGCCCAATAATCAAGCAACAGATTGGGCAATTACCAACTGAACCCTAACCACCAAGGTCAGCGGGAGGTTTTCAGATCACATTAAAAATCAATGTGACAACAAAAACTAAACAAAAATAACGAAGAACAGTAAAATTCAGTATAAAATTATTATTAAAGTTTGCTGTTATCGATCGAAATATAATAGCATCATATATATAAAAATCTGTGATGAAAATCCCAGGCCTTCAGTAACCATGCCATAGATTCCTGATGAACCCAGCAATCTGACTGCCCCCAGCATCCTGACCAGCCACCTCCCTGCAAACCACCCAATGATCCACCACTGCCAGAACCCCCACAGGAAACATATAAGGCTGCTCAAAAGCCTATCATCTTCAGATGGAAGCCCAGGCAACTGGTTCAGAGAAGGCGAGAACTGAAATAGTGAATTGTGCTATAATTTTGATATTGAACATTGAGGACATTCACTTTGATGTTGATAGTAACTTTTCATTTCCTTTCACAATGCATAAACTACCAATAGATATTGTTAGGTTTGGAATCTTTGCATCCCACGAAGGAGAGATGTTGTGAACATTTGTATGTCATGACCTAAACTCAATACTAAATCGTCTTCAGCATGTCTGAAAAAAGGAGTCTTGAAAGATCAATTGAACAGACGCTAACTTAACATGGCTTTTCTATGGACACATTCCAAAAGACCACAGATGATCAATCATTATACCAACAAGCCAGGCAAGCTGAGAATTATTTGGAATACCCAGTTAATTTTTTGCTGAGGGCACAGAGAATTGTTATGCATCAATTGATGGTGGATGTGTTGACAAGTCACCATCCCAGAGGTGTGCTTTAAGGTTAAAAAGGGTTATTAAAAGACAAGACACTTTAGAGTGTAAGGAGAAATGGCTTCACAGCAATTCATCTTTCGCTTCCTGGTGGTGCCACCATCTTGGCTGCTCGCTGCCAATCTTTCCAACAAGCTTGAGCCAAGTTTGGGGGATGCGGTGGCATAGTGGCACTGTCACTGGACTGGTAAAGCAGAAACCCAGGATAATGGTTTGGGAACCCGGATTCGAATCCCACCTCTGTAGATGGTGAAATCTGGAATTAAAAGTCTAATGAGGATCATTGTCGATTGTCGGAAAAACCCATCTGGTTCATTAATGTCCTTTAGGGAAGGAAATCTGCCATCCTTACCTGGTCTGGCCTACACGTGACTCCAGACCCACAACAATGTGGTTGACTTTTAACTGCCCCCTCAAAGGAAATTAGGGACGGACAATAAATGCTGGCACAGCCTGCAATGCCCACATCCAATGACCGAATGAAAAAAAGTCATAAGTACATGACTTTCATTATGGGATTAGGCTAATATGAACATTAGGGATCATGCATTTTGGAAGTTCAAAATGTGTATCATTTTAACCACTCTAAGTCGAGCATGAATCCATGATATTACTTGAACTCCAGTGTCAATTTTCCAATGGATTAATAGTGAAATTATTGTTTTCTCTATGAAACAGCATGGTGGCACAGTGGTTAGCACTGCTGCCTCATAGCGTCAGCGATCTGGGTTCAATTCCGTCCTCAGGTGACTGTGTGGAGTTTGCACTTTCTGCGCATGTCTGCGTGAGTTTCCTCCGAGTGCTCCAGTTTCCTCCCACAGTCCAAAGATGTGCACGTTAAGTGGACTGGCCATGCTAAATTTCCCCTTAGCGTGAGGTTCCAAGAATAGGGCGGGGGATTGGGCCTAGGTAGGGTGGTCTTTCGAAGGGTCGGTGCAGACTTGATGGGCTGAATGGCCTCCTTCTGTACTGTAGGGATTCTGTGATTCTATGAAATCATGGTCTGTGAAGGAGAGACTATTCAGTTAAAAATGGAATTAGATCATTCAGAGATCAATAGGTAATTCTCAAAATTAAAGTGTAAAATCAATTTGCACCTTTTTGCAGAAATGGCTGTTGGAATGTGAAGATTGATGACAATCTTTTTTTTGACAACATTCAATACATTCTTTGGCCGATACCAATCCATGTGTCTACCCTTTGGCCTTAAAGTGAGCCAGGGTGTGTTCCAGCAGAAAGTAAACGGGACATACAAAAGATGTCAAGAGCAATCGGCAGAGCTGATGGATATCCAGATCTATGGTGTAAATTGAAAATGATCATGACCACCACCTACATTAAGCCCTGGTGGGAACTAGACAAGCTGGGATTAGACTAAATGCAGACAAATGCATTGGGCTAGATTCTCCAGCCCCCAGCCACGTGTATCACGATGGTGCACCGTTCGCTCATGGTGGGATTCTCTTTTCTGCCGCTTATCAATGGGATTTTCCATTGCAGCCACCCCATGCACCTGGGAAACCTGGGGATGGAGGTGCACTGTGGGAACAGAAAATCCCGCTGGCAGAGAATTCTGGCCATTATGAAGTTGGCAAAATGCCAGTGCTTCAGAATGCTGCCGGAGTCAAGCTGAGGCATATGAACAAACAAATTAAAGACATTCTACCCCGTGAGCCTGCCCAGCCATTCGGTAAGATCGTGGCTGATCTTAAACAGTCACACCACCATCTCCGGGATGGAGCTCCAAGAAACAGAGAAAGAGTTGAGAGGTCTCCTTGATTTGATCAAGTACTTGAGTTCTTTCATACACTGGGGGATGGGTTTCTCGGTGGTCGACCATTTACTGGCAGTGGGATTCTCACCTCCTGCCACTTGTCAGTGAGATTTCCATTGAAGCCAACCCAGGCCGCCGGTAAACTGAGGGTGGGGGTACACTGCCAGCGACAACAGAGAATCCCAACAACCAGAGAATTCCGGCCCACGTGTCAAAACGCACAGCATATAACTCTAATAGAACTCTGTGGATAACTCTAATAGAACTCTGTGTACAACTCTAATAAAACTCTGTGTATAACTCTAATAGAACTCTGTGTATAACTCTAATAGACGTACTCTAGTAGAAGTTACTCTTGAGGCTTCAGAGTTATAATTTCACTCTGAAACACAATCCAGGAAGAGAAATGGTCCCTAATTGCCCTTGAGGGGGCAGCATTGCTGTGGGTTTGGAGTCACATGTCGGCCGGACGACAGATTTCCTTCCCTAAAGAACATTGCTGAACCAGATGGGTTTATATGACAATCGATAATCGTTTCATAGTCATCATTGGACTTTTAGTTCCAGATATTTTATTGAATTCAGATTTCACCATCTGCAGTTGCGGGATTTGAACCTAGATCCCCAGAGCATGTGGTAGTCACCACTGTTGTATTATATTGTATATACTGGTATTGCGGTAAGGCCCCTGTACTACAAGTGCGGGGGTAGATCCCTGCCTGCTGGCTCCGCCCAGTAGGTGTAGTATAAATGTGTGGGCTCTCCGAACAGCAGCCATTTCACCAGTTGCTGTAGGAGGCCACACATCTCTGTGTAATAAAGCCTCGATTACATTCTACTCTTGTCTCATCGTAATTGATAATGCATCAGAGCATTATGCCATCACCTCCCCTTCCACAGGAGAACATGAAAGAGAACATCGAAGTATAAAGATCCACCACCAAGTGAATATAGCACCATTCAAAATTAGTCAAATTAGAGATGAGACCAGCAAAGATGCGGAGATACAGATTATATGAAAGGGGCCGGTTTAGCAAGTGGGCTAAACAGCCGGCTTGTAATGCAGAACAAGGTCAGCAGCGCTGGTTCAATTCCTGTAACGGCCTCCCCAAACAGGCGCTGGAATGTGGTGACTAGGGGCTTTTCACAGTAACTTCATTGAAGCCTACTTGTGACAATAAGTGATTATTATTATTATCTCAGCATGTGATCCAGTTATGGCCTGATAAGATACAGCAAACACAGCCAGCAATAAGGCAATCCTGATCCACCAGAGATGCCATCTCATTCGAAGATGTTCTGCCAGCAGGATCTAGAATAATAATTCCCAAAATGATGCAGGACGAACTTCTACAGAAGATACATGAAGACCGCATGGAAATGAAGAAGTGTAATCTCCGAGTCAGATCAGCTGTGTACTGAATAGACATTGACAAAGACATTGAAAGAATGGTGTCCATGTGCAACATATGCCAAAAGTACAGAAATTCAACACAGAAAGAGGAGGTGATAGCGACTGAAGTACCCCCCGCCCTTCCCCCGACCGTGGCAACTGTGGGAGCTGATTTATTCTCACACAATCAAGAATGGTATCTTATTGTTACAAGCGACTACTCAAAGTTGCCTTTTATCCAAAAGGTGAAGGATTTGAGTGCTACACAAACGTCTCAGCACTATGAGTTCTGTTCGCTGAGCAAGGGATTCCTGAAAGAAGAATGCACAATTCACCTCCCGAGGGATTGAAGGAATTTGTTAAACAGTAAGGGTTCAACATCATCACCTCATCACCACATTCCCCAAGGGACACAGGGTCATAGAAAAACAAATTGGATGGTCAAGAGAACTCCCATGAAATGCTGAGAGACAAAGGAAGACCCAAAGCTTGTCATATTGTCACTTCAGTCTGCACCTCTCAATGCTGATGTGAAATCGCCTGCAGACCTGTTCAATGGAACAAAGTACGAAACAACTCTGCCAAGGCAAGATATACCAGAAGGAAGTGACCGGAAAGGAAGAATAACTCACTGATACACAAGTGAGAGGTACAGTTTAGAGGCACATCATTCTGCACAATGCACAAGGATACAGACCAAGTGCCAGTAAATGGAATTGGAGCATTTAGATGCTTGATGGCAGGCCCACACACGATGGGTCGAAGTACCTTGTTTTGTGCTGTGAAACTCTATGACTATTCTGCTACCTAAGCAATGAAGTGAACAATATTTTTAGAGAAGAAAACAAGCTACAACTGGCACTAAAGGTGTACAGTTTAATTATAAAAGTCATCAGCACGGTGGCACAGTAGTTAGCACTGTTGCCTGACAGGGAACCTGGACCGATTCTGGCCTTGGGTCTGTGTGGTTTTTGCACATTCTCCCAGTGCCTGTGTGGGCTTCCTCCAGGGGCTCCAGTTTTCTCCCACTGTCCAAAGATGTGCATGTTATGTGGATTGGCCATGATCATTGCGTGAGGTTACGGGGATAGGGTAGGTATTGGGCCTTGGGGTGCTCTTTCGGAAGGTCAGTGCAGACTCAATGGGCCAAACAGCCTCCTTCTGCACTGAGGGATGCTATGGATTCTAGATTTTAAAGGAAGAGGGAGGTTATATTGTTATATTGTTTGTAACGAGCTAGGAACCAATAGTTATGTGAATAGATATTTTGTGACATTTGACATGTGATATGTAAGTGACATTTTATCGCTGCCCTGGACTAATGTGCCAAGCAACAATTTATCTGTCTATCCATCCACCAGCCACATGGAGAGTAAATACACTCAATGAAGCTCCAGTATTTTGAGACTAAAAGTGTGATTATTTTGAACTCTGGGAACCAAAAGACGTAACAATTACACTGAATGGGGCAGGGTCTAGTTGCCATGACAGGCTGACACTCTGAACTTTCATCTCCGGAGCATGCAGGTATTTTCATGCTATTTTTGACCCAGCCCCATTAAAAATACACTGGCCATTAGGGTCATGAAGGGTATTTTCTCCTCTTGGCTCTGCCCGCAGCCTCAGATGACTATTATCCATGTCTGTCTGCAGGTTATGTAAACAGGTGGCCATTACAGTGAAACCTGATCCTATGCTCTGTCAGCATCCTCACTGGCACCTCTTCCCTCAAGGGCCACTGATTACTAGACAGGATTATAAACTTTAGCTGACTTTTAACCCTTCAAAGCCCAGTGGAGGCTGGGACAATTGCAACGTCCATATCAGCAGCCGAGTTACTTGCAAACCTGGGACTTCTACTGACTGATTTGACCCAGGGCAGGGATGGACCCCCTAACATGTGAGTTTCCTCAATGCCTTGACAGCTATCAGTGACGGATCCGCCATTGGCCGGCAGCGGAGCTGGCTTCAAGGAGGACACTGACTGTCAGTTTGACAGTCCACGCATTGAATCTGGAGGATGTGGCAGAGACATCGCTGATGGAATTTCTCACACAAAAGGTTAGTAAACAAAATTAGAGCAATTGGGATGAGGGGAATATACTGGCATGGATTGAGGATTGGCGAACTGACAGAAAACTGAGAGTAGGGTTAAATGGGTCATTTTGACTTTGATAGGCTAGTGGGGTCCTACAAGGATCTTGTCCCGCAGCTATTCGGAATCTACAAACTATTTGGATGTGGGAATTAAACATAACATTTCCAAGTTTTCAGATGCCATGAAACTAGGTGGAAGTGTGAGTTATGAGGAGGACGCAAAGAATATTCAATTAGGTTTGGAGAGGCTAAGTGAGTGGGCATAACCTTGGCAAATGGAATACAATGCGGAGAGATGCTAAGTTATTCACTTTGGTTGGAAAAACAGAAATAGAATATTTCTTAAATGGGGAGAGGCTAGACAATGTTGAACTGTTTTTTATGTTCTTATGAAGCTTCCTCAAAGTGCGGAAGCATTGATGTTTGTGAGGAACTTGTCACCAGCTGTTCAGAAAGGGGACAATTTACCCATCAAGCAGCATCATGTCCTGAGTCACAACATTTTAATGGTGAGGTAGGGAAGAAGGAGAAGGGAAGAGGAGATCCCACTGCCTGGTGGGATACCCTGCTTCATGTGTCCAAAGATCTGTGGATCAGAAATCAGTCTGTTCAGTTACATGAAGATCCAGGGCAGATGGCCGTGACCAGGACCAGATATTATCTTCGAATTGAGGGACAGCTGACAATACTAGATTAGTCCAGCTGGGTCCTTACCCAGCGTCCACATGCTTCTAATTTGCAGTACGAGTCACTATGAGGGTGGCATAAGAACCTAAGAAATAAGAACTAGGTGCAGGAGTAGGCCATCTGGCCCCTCGAGCCTGCTCCGCCATTCAATTAGATCATGGCTGATCTTTTGTGGACTCAGCTCCACTTTTCCGGCCCGAACACCAAACCCTAATCCCTTTATTCTTCAAAAAACTATCTATCTTTACTTAAAAACATGTAATGAAGGAGCCTCAACTGCTTCACTGGCAAGGAATTCCATAGATTCACAACCCTTTGGGTGAAGAAGTTCTCCTAAACTCAGTCCTTAATCTACTTCCCTATTTTGAGGCTATGCCCCCTCGTTCTGCTGTCACCCGCCAGTGGAAACAACCTGCCCGCATCTATCCTATCTATTCCCTTCATAATTTAAATGTTTCTATAAGATCCCCCCTCATCCTTCTAAATTCCAACGAGTACAGTCCCAGTCTACTCAACCTCTCCTCATAATCCAACCCCTTCAGCTCTGGGATTAACCTAGTGCCAGGTGCCAGGGACCCGGGTTCGATTCCTGGCTTGGGTCACTGGCTGTCCGGAGTCTGCATGTTCTCCCCGTGTCTGTGTGGTTTCCTCGGGTGCTCCAGTTTTCCTCCCACAAGTCCCAAAAGATTGCTTGCTAGGTGAATTGGACATCCTGGCCACGATCTCCCAATCCCGTTACGCTTGCGCTCAAGCGTAGCGAGGCCGGTGAATAGTGGTAGAGGCCAAAACCGAGATCCACACTGTGCGCCAAACAGTTTGCGACGCACGGCCCACAGTAGCGTCGCAAGAAACCAATTATCACCACTTAAGCCCCATTTCCATACAATCAACGAAAGCGAACCCATATCCACCGGCCTCGAGTCATTCATTGCCCTCCCCAACAAGTGCTCGCGCAAGTGCCGATTACTACTCCTTTTGAAAAATGTGAACCTGGCAGAAAGGCTTCTGTGGGGAGCCGAGGAGGTGGGTAGCAGTCTTTGCTCACAGGCAAAGAGCCTGGGTGTGCTGGGCTTTCAACCCCAGTGCACGGCGGGGGGTGGGAGACCCTCCGCAGGGGTGGGCTGCCATGGGAGGGTGGGGAGGAGGCGCTGGGGGAGCAGTTGGGGGGGGGGGATAATCGCTTGCGGCACCACCATGCCAAACCCTGAATCCCAGCCCCATTCCGGGGGCAACCCTTGTCCCTACCCGCCTGCCCCACGATCACCCATAACCCCCACCGACCGCTGAGGAGTCTGGCTGCGCGGCTGAAGGCTATCGCTAATAGGGAATTGTCAATCATGGTTAAGTGAGCACTTGACACATGCCAAGTGGGTTCCCGTGGGTAGGCGGGCCATGCAGCACGTGGGAGCCATTGTCTAGCATTCCAATCGCACCTAGATGCCTGGACACTGTCCCTGAACACTGCGGAGGCAACACCACACACGCAACAACCGAACACCCAGGGGACATGTCCACACCCAGAGGGTAGGTGAGGGGGGTGGGGGGTCGCCTGGTGAGATGGGCAAAGGGTCCGGGAGTCAGCATTTCATAATGGAAGACATTGACAGAGGCAACATAATGGTCGTGCAAAAGGTTGTTTAATGTGCTGTACAATACCCCATTCCTGATCGCGCTGCCCCCCCCCAGCTGCAACCCCACCCCTTCCCCACCCCCCACCTAACCTCCTAGCTCTACCACTCTGTCTTAGTGTTTCCCCAGGATGCGCACCTGAGGTGGAGACAGCCAACTGCTTACCTCGTCCCGTAGCCCTCGATGCCCCTGGCGGTCGTCCTCTGGGGGCTCTGGGACCAGAGGGCCCCGGTCCACTTGTTGGCAGCACATGCACAGCCGTGCCACCCTGTCCCGTGTTTTGACCCTGAGACGCGGTCCCACCAGAGGGTTGGCACTCAGCGTCCCCTTCTCCCGTTCGATTGCCTTAGGGCACTGGGATTTGTGGTGATATGCATCATTGTAAATACACATGGATTAATGTAAATACACGTAGACTAGCTAGACACTAGAGGGAGCACCAGAGACATGACACACAGACATTCAACCAATAGGCCAGTAAGATAGGACACGACCAATGGGCATTCACGACACACACAGAGGTGACACTACCACAGGAAGGCATTACACCAACCCATATAAAAGGACACAGCACACATGATCTTCCTCTTTCCAGTGGAGATACTTAGCGAGTACGCAGATTTGAAACACATCACACCCACCACGTGGATCGCTATAGCAGGATTAACAGGAGAGTCGAATCCAAGTAGGAGAATTGTTTACAGTTTAATAAATGTGTTAAAGCTATCTCCAAGTCTGAACCTTCCTTTGTCAGAGTGCACATCAAGGAAGCAGCTTATGCTTCGTCAAGAGCATAACAAAACAGGATTCAGCTTGGGATGGAGGACCAGCAGGTTCGAGCCCCTGCTGCCCCTGCATCGTCTGGCTCTGCCAGCACTGCCGTTCCTCATGGTCTGCACCATGGTGCCGATGCCCTCAGCAATGCTCCTCAGTAAGTGGGACATGCTCTGCAGTGCCTCAGCCATGCCCACCTGTGACTGGGGCAAGCCCTACAGCACCTTGGCGATGCCCATCTGTGAGCCGGACATGTCCCGCAGAACCTCATCAAGGTTAGCTTGGTACTGGGTCACAGCCCCAAGTGAGGCGGACACACTGCCGAGAACCTCAGCCATGGCCGTCACCGATGCGCGATGCCTTGGACACCTAAACTCATGGTGCCGACGTCGTGCATCAGGCTCTCCACTGCGGTCGCTACACTAGCAATGTTGGCCTCAGTGCCACTCATTGCCGACACCATCTCCTGCGCCTGTAGCCTCTGGGATTCCTCCAAACGGCTATGGATCTGCTGGAGTGGCGCTGACATCTCCCTCTAAACGACCCAGCCACTCCCTATCATCTCCATCAGCTCAGGGTAACCCACTTCCGGAGGCTCAGGCTGGGCACAACTGGGTCCTGGGATCCAGCAGACCTCCGACGGGGAAACAGGACATCCCTCCTGGGCGGCACCACATTCAGGCACCTGCCCAGGTCAGCATCCCCGAATCTTGGGGCCGGTCTCCTCAGCGCCATTGTTGTGATCTGGTTGGTGTTGGCTAAGCAAGCGCAGTTTAAATGCTGTTCGACCTTGTTGGGGCGGGGCTGGAGAGTGCGATCCCAGTGAATCGGCTGGTGAGGAGTTATTTGTGGTGAGAAGCCTGTGAGGCCTCGTTTAGTGGACCAATTAACATTGAATTGCATTGCTGGTTTCGCTGGTCCGAGCGCCAGGAATTCCCACTCGCTGCAACACTTGCCTGTACCCGAACAGGCACTGGAGTGTAGCGACTAGGGGATTTCACAATACCTTCATTGCAGTGTTAATGTAAGCCTACTTGTGACACTAATAAAGATTATATTGTTAGATAGTGATGCAAACACTGGATTATGGGCATGATTCAACTCAATATTTTCTACGTCCGCTTTTGGGTGTGTTTGGCAGTTGCAGTGTCGAGATTGACACCGCTATTCAATGGCACTTTGCTATTTTGTTTGGGTCTTGGGGAGTTTCTCCCTGATGAGGCCACATTTAGCCAGTTTTCCTGCCCTGGGAAACTGAGCTCGCCAGCAGGACTGGCTCCTCACAGATCGGGGCGCCATTTTGAATGGCTACCTCACCTCTACAACACCTCCTTTCAGGATCCCACCCTCCACTCTTTCAGGAACCCCCTTCACCCCGAACCTTTCTTAGTCCTCTCAAACCCCTGAGTTGTCAACACATTTGGTCCACATTTGCAGAAACCAGTGCTAAATGGTGCCAGGTTGAGGCCTTCTAGACGTGATGGACTATCAATGACGAGATTACGAGAGTAGGGTGTAATCGAGGCTTTATTACACTGAGATGCGTGGCCTCCTACAGCAGCTGACGAAATGGCTGCTGTACGGGGAGCACACACATTCACACTCCGCCTACTGGGCGGAGCCAGCAGGCAGGGAACTACCCCCGTACCTGTAGTACAGGGGCCTTACCGTAAAACACATATATATATATACAGTATATACATCAGTGGTGACTACCACAAGGCGCGGCCATTGACTCCTGGGCACCTGACACATATGGCATCTGGGTTTTTAAATCATTATCTGGATCACTCACAGTGGTGTGATCTAGACCGCACTGGGCATAACGAGTCGGGTGACTTGCAATCAGCCCAGCATGAAGCGCAATTTGGGTCTGTCCCAGGATTCACCTGCTCGCTGAGTCGTGCCCAATGTTTCTTTAGCACAGGAGCACTAAGTCAATATTTTAACCTCTTTCCTTATCCCGACTAAGCTCAACTTACTCAGTGCAGGCCAGGGAGTGCTGCTGCGATGTCAGAACCAAACTGAGGGAGTGAGGGGAATCTACCGATTGAAGGACTTGCCAGTTTAATGCAGGGTTTTGCAAACTGGGGGTTGCGACCTGCGGGTGGGTCACAGGTGACTGTCGGTAAAGTCACGGAATGATCGATTTTAAGAATGCCGGCTATGAGCAGTTCCCGATTGGCTGAACAATTCATTAAGAAGAAACTAGAACAAAATCAGGAATAAAGCAGGGTAAAGATGATTTCTTGAGGGATGGCTTCGTTAATTGTGTCAATGCAGATCAGGATGCAAAGCCCTTGTGTGTTATTTGCAGGGAAGTACTGGCAAATGAAAGTTTAAAACCCTCAAAATTTCAAAGGCATTCGAAGACTAAGCATGGCAAGTTTGAGGACAAACCTCTTGATTTTTTTCAATGGGCGCAGCGAGAACTTAAATTGTCAGCTTAAGTCCTCAGCAGAAATGGAACATTGAATAACAAAGCAAGTAAGATTGTGAGGACCAACCAGGCTCATCTGTCGCATTAAAGGTAAGCAATATGGTGTGTCTCAAAGGTTAGCCAACGTTGGTTGGGAAGGTCGGTGGCGTGGGTAGCGAAGGTCAGCCAGCATGAGTCGCAAAGGTTGGCCGGCATGGTTCCCGGCTGGTTAGTAAAAGTGGGTCCCGGGAAAGAAAGTTTGAAAAACATTGGTTTAACGCACCTGCTTCTCATCTCCCTCTTGGCCTATTGCTGGCAAGAACAATGGGTTAAACATTCCCTTGTGTGGAACCACTGGCAGCATTACAGAAGCTTACTGCTACTTTCCAGAGGCCCACAGCACCACTAACGGTTTAATAATAATCTTTTATTGTCGCAAATATGAAGTTACTGTGAAAAGCCCCTAGTCGCCACATTCCGGCGCCTGTTCGGGGAGGCTAGTACGGGAATTGAACCCGTGCTGCTGGCCTTGTTCTGCATTACATACCAGCTGCCTAGCCCACTGAACTAAACCAGCCCAGTTTCCAGCAAGACCTGCACAGCCTCACCAGCTGATACGATCCCTAATTTAAGCAATACTGCTCCAGGCCTCAAATTAGTAGATCGCTCGGTAATAACCGACATTTTGCTGCTGGTTAGACCTATTGAAAGGCCAGGCTCCTCCAGGAAAGATCATTTTTTTAAAGAACAAAAAGTTCTTTGTTGTAAACGTTCTTATTGCAAAATGTCTGCAAGCACTATTGAGTGTTCTGGTGCCCTCCTGAAATATTCTCAGGGATGCTACAGATGCTGTTGCAGGTGGCCCCATGATATGGGAAACCAGCTCCTCCATAGGATTCAGTGCAAAGTGGCAGGTTTGGAGGATGAGCATGGTCATGGGTAGAGAGGGGGGCCATCTTGGATGGACCCGGTTCACAGTGGGATTGGAGGAGGCAAAACTGAAAGGGGATGATGGCATGTATTTCCCTTGGGGTTTGATTCGAAGTCGAATGTGGGGTGGCCAATTTGCAGAGCAAGAAATCAGGATTTGATGAGGCCAGAGAAGTGCGAGTTCCAGGGGGGAGGTTTGTGATAGTGAGTGGGGTGTTAAAGGGGACGCTGGTAGTCACAGTCGATGTGTACATGTCTAACTGGGATAATGTGCGGTTTGTAAAGAGGTTACTGGGGGCGAATCCGGACTCTGATATGCACCAGCTGACCATGGGAGGGGATTTTAACTATGTAAAGGAGCCAAAGGTGGACAGGTCGAGCCCCAAGCCAATGGGAAGGTCGGAAATGGCGAAGGAGTTGGGAGGGTTTATGAAGCACATGAGGATGGTGGATCCATGAGGTTTAGGACCCCGGGAGGGAGGGAGTATTCCTTCTTCTCGCACATGTATAAAGTGTACTCCAGAATTCTTTGTGGTGAGTCGGGTGGTGCTGATGGGTGTGGTAGGAGCGGAAGATGCAGGAATTGCGATTTTGGGCGACGTGCCACATTGGCTAAATGTTAGGCTTAGTTCAGGGCTGGTGCAGAGGCTGTGGTGGAGGTTGGATTCAGGACTTCTGGCGGATAAAGCATTTTGTGAGGAGGTGAGACTGGCAATTACGAATGATATGGAGCTTAATCAAAACACGGAGGTGTCGGCCGCCAGGTTTTGGAAAGCTTTGAAGGCGGTTATTCGAGGTGAGATTATTTTGTTTAAGGCTCATAGGGATAGGAGCAGCGGGGAGGAGCACAGGCGCTGGGGACGAGATGGTTGAGGTGGATAGGAGATACTCGGGGAACCCCACAACGGAGTTGCTGGCGAAGAGGAAGAGGTTGCAGGGGCAGTTTGACAGGTTGACGATGAGCAAGGCGGTAGGGCAGCTGCGGAGGGCGAGGGGGGGGGGTGCAGTATGAGTATGGAGAGAAGGCGAGTCGAATGTTGGTCTACCAATTGCAGCGGCAGATGGCCTTTAGGGAGACTTTTAAAGGTGAGGGCGAAAAAGGGGGAGGTGGTGTCGGAGACGGAAAAGATAAATGAGGTGTTCGAGGGGTATTACGAGAAGTTGTATTTGTCCGAGCCAGGTGGAGAGGTGGGAGATGTGGGACAGTTTCTGGATGGGTTGGAGTTCCCAGAGCTGGAGGAGGGGAAGAGGCAGGTATCAGAGGAGCCATTGGGGCTGAGAGGGTGATGGATAGTATCAGAGAAATACAGTCAGGGAAGGCCCCAGGGCCAGACGGATTTCCAGCGGAGTTTTATAAGCAGTTTGTGACAGAATTGGCCCCCCACTTTTGGGGATATTCAGTGAGGTAGTGGAGAGGGGGAAGTTGCCAGCAACATTAATACTGGCGTCGGTTTTGTTGATCCGGCCCATTTCTTTATTAAACATGGATGTGAAAGTACAGCCGAAGGTGTTGGTGTGTAGCTTGGAGGGGTGTGTGCTAGAGGTGGTCTCCGAGAATCAAACAGGTTTTGTGAAGGGTAGGCAGTTCTCCAGCAACAATTGGAGGCTGTTGAATGTAGTTATGACTACGTCAGGGGGGCGGGCACCGGAGGTCATTGTATCCATGGATGTGGAGAAGGGATTTGATCGGGTAGAGTGGAGGTACCTGTGAAATTCTAGGCCGAAGTTTGTGGCTTGGGTGTGTCTGTTGTTGCATCCCCAGTGGCAAAAGTGCTTACCAATGAGATGAGTTCAGCGTATTTCGGGTTGCACAGGGGAAAGAGGCAGGGGTGCCTGCTATCGCCACATTATTTGCACTGGCAATCAAACCCTTGGCAGTGGCCCCTCGGGATTGGCCAAGTGGTGAGGGATTGTGGGGGGGGGGGGGGGGGGGCAGGGAGCACCATATGTTGTTGTACACAGATGACCTGCTGTTGTTCGTGTTGGACCCACTGGAGAGTATGAGCCTGAGTATGAGAATCATGAGCCTGCTGGAGAGGTTCAGGGCCTTCTCCAGGTATAAGCTGAATGTAGGGAAGAGCGAGTTGTTTCCAATGAATGCGGCAGGGGGCCAGTTTGGGGCCAATACCGTTTAAGGTGGCGAGAGAGCGGTTTAGGTATTTGGGGATTCAGGTGGCCGCATGAGTGGGCCAGATGCATAGGTGGAAGATGCACTAGTTAGTAGAGGAGATGAAGAGGTGGGACACTTTCCCCTTGGTGTTGGCAGGGAGGATACAGGTGATAAGAATGACTGTACAGCCACGTTCCGTTTGTCTTTCAGGCCCTCCCGATCTTTCTCCCAAAGGTTTTCTTCCAGAGGGTGGAGTCACAGAGTTTATATGGGCGGGGAAGGCGCCAAGGGTGAAGAGGGCTCTGTTGCAAAGGCAGAAACAGAAAGAGGGGTTGGCGCTCCCGAACCTGATGTATTATTACTGGGCAGCGAACATGGAGAAGGTGAGGCGTGGTGGGGGCAGAGAGGGTGGAGTGGATCAGGTTGGAGGAGGAGTCCTGTATGAGGTCTAGTCTGAGGGTCCTGGTGATAGTCCAATTTTAGGTTAGCCTTGGGCAAGTATACAGGGAGTGGGGTGATGCAGTCAACGATCAGGATATGAAACTAGTTGAGGAAGCATTTCAAGCTGGATAGAATGGCGGTGTTGACACCACTATATGGAAGCACAGGTTTAAGCCAGGGGAATGGATGGAATAAATGAGAAGTGGGGGGAGGCGGGGCTGGAGCGGCTCAATGATATGTTCTCGGAGGGGAAGTTTGTGAGGCTGGATGAGTTGCGGAAGAGGTTTGAGCAGCTGACAGGCAGTGAGTTTCGGTATATGCAGGTGCGGGACTTTGCGCACAAGAAATGGCAGACATTCCTCAAGTTACCAAAGTACACATTGTTGGAGCAACGCTGTTCACTGGCGATTTGTGGGAGGGTGGGATTGGGGACATATACAGGTGGTTGGGTAGAGTAGGGAAAGGCACATTGTTTATGACAAAACTATTGATCAAATGAAGTTCACAAACTCTACTGATCTACAGTTAATAATTAAGTAATGTTGAATCTGTCTAGCTGTACTCAATAATCTAAATAGTCACAAACTACATTATGATCTAACCTCGTGTTAACTCTGTCTAATCTAAACTTCTCCTAATTGTTGTCACTATGCTTTCTCCTTCAGCTACTTCTTACACTATACCCAGAATTACCACAGGATCTAACTTATATACAGAGAAGTGGTGGTGCCTTTAGTGTTTGAATCGCATAGAGATGTAATAATTAACCCTTCATTAACCTGACTATATACATATCATTACAGTGCGTGCATCAAATTTACATGCTGCCCACCTAAATCTGAACGGGCATGGGCAGATCACAATTGTGGCCCCATGCCCAGAAATTAGGGTAACCCACTTTCTAGCCTAATGAATCCTTTGAAGGCTAATCATCAGGGAACAGCAGTTTTTAGATTATACTGCTTAAATCTGACCCCATATTTTCTCTGCAGCGTCTCTGCCCCTGCCTCAGCCTATGCTGCATGATTAAACTCCTGTTCACACCTTTGTCACCTCCAGGCCTGACTAATCCAGTTCCCTCCAGGCTGGCTGCCCATCTGAAGGATCTACACCATCCTTGCCCTGAGTACATTGCATATCATCCTAAATCTGCTGTACGTTTTCTTATCCCAAATCAAAAACTCCTCGTCCATCAACCTGATTTTTACACTCAGCTCCTTATCATGCCCCCGGTTCTTCCAACTTAAGATTCTCAGCTTCATGTTTAATTCTCTTGCCTCTTCCTCCTTCTGTAACCTCCTCCAGCCCGACACCTCGCCACGCACCCCCCCCCCCCCCCCCCCCCCCCCCCCCCCGCCCCACAACCCGCCTATCTCTCTATTCCTCTGGTCTAGCCCTTTGTGAATACTACTCACCTTGCCACTTCTGGTTGATAATTTTTGGCCCTGCTTCAGCTTTCTAGACACCGTGCTCCACAATTCCTTCATTAAACTCCTCAGCCTCACTCCTTCCTCATCTCCTTCAACACCTCTGTTAAAAGCCTCTTTGAACAAGCCTTTGATCATCCCACCTAACATCTCCTCCTTTGGTTGGACGTCCGTATGTTTCTGTATAGTGCCTGCACATTAAAGGTGACAGAAAAAGGTTGGCTCATTGATGGTTGTCTGTCCTGCATCAGTTTGTTTTCCAGAGCTCCTGCTCCTTATTGCTATCCAGTGACATATATGTGGGTGCGAGCTGCACAGAGAATTAAGATTGACTGTTTCCCCTGAATATTGAGTGGAATGAAGGGCAGTCAGCAGCTGAGAGGACAAGAGGCGAATCTGGCAAAGTAAAACTCCATTTGTCTCTATTTGCCACAGTATATGCCACAATAAGTGGCTGGAGAGGCTATCTGCCGGGGTGAAATTATATTCCTTGACTGCAGTGTTGCTTTAATAACAGGTGGCTGGAGGAGAAGGCAGATAGCCAGGGCAGTGCTGTGTTCCCAGAGTGGATAAATATAGCTCCACAGAGAAGGAGTATAACAGCTTATGTGAAGACACAAAACCCATACTAGAGCCCTGAGCTCAGTTCCTGTACAAGTCTTCTGCGTTATTTGAAGTCAAGTCTTTAATTCGTTGGTGAATTGTGGTTTTTAAGATTAACAGGAGCCAATTGAAGTGCTGGGTAAGTTTGAAGCATTGTGTTCAAATGGAGACAGGAAGATTTAGAAGGTTAAAGAGTCACCCTGGTCTCTGCTAACCGTGAGAGATAGCAAACAAAAATCCAGCTGCTCGTTTATAGAGCAGAATATTTCAGAAGTGTTGTCAGCCTTCACCATTGTGTGACTAAAGGTACAGAGTATGAGCAGCAGGTTAATGTCAAATACCAACTAGGCCTAAATGTTATGCTGGTATTTCCCCTCCCCCTGCCCTTTAGGATCTTGTTTCCATTGACTCTGTTCTCTTTGTAATTTGCTTTGAATCACATGCATATATGAAACTGGCTGCCATGAGAGGGGCTGGGGCAGGGCATACTCTGTGTCAGGACGCTGTGTGATTTAGGGCACTCTGGGTGTCAGGGAACACTCTCTATGTGACAGGTGATGTGTTCGGTACTCTGGATCCGTGGAGACTGCGTTTACCTCAGCAGACTGGTCTATATTATGACATCCCTCCTTTTATAAAAAAAAATGTATGATTGTGGCAATAAATAATGTGTGGTGAGAATGTTCCTAACTACGTGTGGAGTGCGAAGACATATTTACAAGACTATGTACATACGAACTAAGCTATTTACATGGGAAGGTATCTGGTGCAGATCAACATTATATACAAACCAGGGAAATGATCAAACAAAGCAACAAAACAATTCAGAGAGTCCATAAATTCAAAAAGTTTCTAAATTTAGTCTCTGAGGTGGGCGACAAATCCTGGTTGACCACCTCAAGGGTGGGTCGAGAGCCACCATTTCAGGAGCGGGCTGGACTGCGTCAGAGTCAGGGGGAGGCAGATCGACAGGGAGCTCTGCAAAGTCCATGGTGGGGTTGTCATGACGGCGTGGCGAGACCTGAAGATCACGTGGCGAGCGTGGAACGAGACGAAGGGCATGTCGATTGCGGCGCAGAAGAGATCCATCCGGTAGACGAACCAGGAACGAGCGGGGGGCCACTTGTCGGAGGACAACAGCGGTTGCATCCCAGCCACCATCCGGAAGATGGATGCGGACGTTGTCATCGGGAGCCAGAGCAGGGAGATCAGCTGCACGGGAGTCATGAGCAGCCTTGTGCTGTGCACGTGACAGCTGCATCCGGCGAAGGACCGGAACGTGGACGAGGTCTGGGACATGGATGGACGACACCGTCGTCCTCAGCGTGCGATTCATGAGTAGTTGGGCTGGCGACTGGCCAGTGGACAGTGGGGCGGAGCGATGGGCCAGCAAGGCAAGGTAAAAATCAGACCCAGCATCGGCAGCCTTGCATAGGAGCCTTTTGACGATATGCACTCCCATCTCTGCTTTGCCGTTGGATTGGGGGTACAGGGGACATTACATGGGCAAAATTGTACCGATTGGCAAAGTTGGACCATTCTTGGCTGGCGAAGCAGGGGTCATTGTCGGACATAACTGTGAGCGGGATGCCGTGTCGAGCAAAGGTTTCTTTACATGCACGAATGACTGCAGACAAGGTGAGGTCGTGCAACCGTATCACCTCCGGGTAATTCGAAAAGTAGTCCACGATTAGGACATAGTCTCTACCCAGCGCATAGAACAGGTCAGTGCCCACTTTGGTCCAGGGTGACGTGACCAACTCATGGGGCTGCAGGGTTTCATGTGGTTGTGCCGGCTGGATTCGCTGACAAGTGGGGCAGTTGAGCACGGTGTTGGCTATGTCCTCATTAATGCCGGGCCAGTACACTGCCTCTCGGGCCTGTCGGCGGCACTTCTCCACTCCAAGTTGCCCTCGTGTAGCTGTTCCAGGACGAGCTGGTGCATGCTATGCGGGATGACAATACGGTCCAGTTTTAGAAGAACCCCGTCTACTACCGCCAGATCATCTCTGACATAGAATTGAGGGCATTGGCCCTTGAGCCACCCGTCCGTTAGGTGGAGCATGACACGCTGTAGCAAGGAGTCAGCAGCCGTCTCGCGACGAATTTGGATGAGGCGTTCATCCGAGACAGGTAGATTGGAGGCCTCGAATGCCACATGGGCATCAACCTGGCAGACAAATCCCGCTGGGTCATGTGGAGTGATGACTGACCTGGAGAGAGCATCAGCAACGATGAGCTCCTTGCCCGGGGTGTATACCAGCCGGAAGTTGTATCGCCTGAGCTTGATTAACGTGCTCCTGTGGGGTGGTGGACCATATGATTATGTCATCGACATAGACGCGAACGCCTTCAATACCTTCCATCTTCTGTTCCATAATCCTATTCTTCATGGCCCTCACAAAACTTTCACTGTGGGTCGACACTATCCTAAATAGTCTATGCACTCAGCACATGGTGAAGATCTGAGCTACAAGCTCTGAGCTCTGTCCTTCTTAGAGGCTGCAGCCCGAATGAGCGGGAAAACTAGTGCCCTCTGTCTTTATAATCTTTCTAACCTCCAAAGTCTTCATGTCAAACCAGCCATCCTGCCATCAGCCTGCCAGCTATTAGATTATAATGGCAATGCCATTGCTGCCAGTGGCTCATGCCAATTTGAAGTGATGCACAGGTCACGCAAAGCCATCCTTCCCTTTGAAATTGTGGGATCCTCGAAAGCCTCCCTGCTTGGCGCGCAGGCATGAAAGATGTTGAACCTAGTTCAGAGGGTTCACTCTCTCTCTCCTGCTGACGCCTTTCAGGACACTGATTTTAGGGCGCAGCTCGACGCCATTATCAACGAATACCACACGTCTTCGAGGGCATGGGCACACTCCCGTACACCTAGAAGATCTTATTGAAACCGAATGCCACGCCTGTGGTGCACGCACCTCGCAGGGTCCCAGCACCCCTTAAGAACCACCTCAAGCAGCAGCTGCAGGACCTCCAGGACCAAGGAGTGATTTCCAGAGTCACGGAACCGACCGACTGGGTCAGCTCCATGGTATGCGTAAAACAAACCTTCCGGCGAACTGAGAATATGCATTGATCCCAAGGACCTCAACTGCAATATTATGAGAGAGCACTATCCCATTCCAAAGCGCGAAGAACTCACCTGTGAGATGGCTCGCGCCAAGCTCTTTACCAAACTCGACGCCTCAAAGGGATTCTGGCAAATCCAGTGCAATGAATCCAGCAGGAAACTCTGCACGTTCAATACCCCTTTTGGCAGGTATTGCTACAACAGGATGCCGTTTGGGATCATTCCTGCATCAGAAGTGTTCCATAGGATTATGGAACAGATGATGGAAGGTATTGAAGGCGTTCGCCTCTATGTCGATGACATAATCATCTGGTCCACCACCACGCAGAAGCATGTTAATCGCCTCCAGCGCGTAATCAGACGAATACATGAGCATGGCCTCCGCCTCAACAGGGCCAAATGCTCCTCTGGTCAGACAGAAATTAAATTCCTTGGGGACCACATCTCCCAGTTGGGTGTGCAGCCGGATGTGGACAAGGTAGCTGCCATCAAAGCTATGAAGGCACCGGAGGACAAGAAGGTGGTCCTTCGCTTTTTGGGCATGGTCAACTTCTTAGGGAAATTCATCCCTAACCTCGCCTCTCACACCACGGCTCTCAGAAACCTGGTCAGGAAGACGACAGACTTCCAATGGCTCCCTGCCCACGAACACAAATGGAGGGAACTCAAGGCAAAACTGACCACGGCCCCGCTCTTAGCTTTTTTTTGATCCAGCCAAGGAGACCAAAATTTCTACCGATGCCAGTCAATCTGGCATTGGAGCAGTGCTCCTTCAACGTGATGAAGCCTCGTCATGGATCCCCGTTGCGTATGCGTCACGTGCGATGACCCCCACTGAGCAGCGCTATGCGCAGATCGAAAAGGAGTGCCTGGGCCTTCTGACTGGTGTTGTTAAATTCCACGATTATGTCTACGGCCTCCCTCAGTTCACCGTCAAGACAGACCAACGCCGGCTGGTCAATATCATACAAAAAGACCTGAACGACATGACTCCTCGCCTCCAGCATATTCTTCTCAAGCGATACAATTCTAAAACTGGACCGCATTGTCATCCCGCACAGCATGCGCCAGCTCATCCTTGAACAGCTACACGAGGGCCAGCTGGGAGTGGAGAAGTGCCGCCGACAGGCCCGAGAGGCAGTGTATTGGCCTGGGATTAACGAGGACATAGCCAACACCGTGCTCAACTGCCCCACTTGTCAGCGATTCCAGCCGGCACAACCACATGAAACCCTGCAGCCCCATGAGTTGGTCACGTCACCCTGGACCAAGGTGGGCACTGACCTGTTCCATGCGCTTGGTCGAGACTACGTCCTCATCGTGGACTACTTCTCGAATTACCCGGAAGTGATAAGGTTGCAAGACCTCACCTCGTCTGCAGTCATTCGAGGCTGTTTAGCACAGAGCTAAATCGCTGGCTTTGAAAGCAGACCAAGCAGGCCAGCAGCACGGTTCGATTCCCGTAACAGCCTCCCCGAACAGGCGCTGGAATGTGGCGACTAGGGGCTTTTAACAGTAACAGAAGCCTACTCGTGACAATAAGCGATTTTCATTTAATTTTTTTCATTTTCGTGCATGTAAGGAAACATTTGCTCGACACGGCATCCCGCTCACGGTCGTGTCCGACAATGACCCCTGCTTCGCCAGCCAAGAGTGGTCCAACTTTGCCAGGCAGTACAATTTTGCACATGTCACATCCAGTCCCCTGCACCCCCAATCCAACGGCAAAGCAGGAAAGGGAGTACATATCGTCAAAAGGCTCCTAAGCAAGGCAGCCGATGCTAGTTCTGATTTCTACCTTGCCTTTCTGACCTACCGCTCCGCCCCCTTGTCCACTGGCCAGTCGCCAGCCCAACTACTCATGAATCGCACGCTGCGGACAACGGTGCCGTCCATCCATGTCCCAGACCTCGACCACGTTCCGGTCCTTCGCCGGATGCAGCTGTCTCGTGCCCAGCACAAGGCTGCTCATGACTCCCGTGCAGCTGATCTCCCTGCTCTGGCTCCCGATGACAATGTCCGCATCCATCTTCCGGATGGTGGTGGCTGGTCTGCAACCGCTGTAGTCCTCCGACAAGTGGCCTCCCGCTCATTCCTGGTTCGTCTACCGGATGGATCTCTTCTGCGATGCAATCGGCGTGCACTTCGTCTCATCCCACGCTCGCCACGTGATCTTCAGGTCCTGCCTCGCTATCATGACAACCCCGCCATGGACTTTGCAGAGCTCCCTGTCGATCTGCCTCCCCCTGACTCTGACGCAGTCCAGCCCGCTCCTGAACCGGCGGCTCTCGACCCACCCTTGAGGCGGTCAACCAGAATCTGTCGCCCACCTCAGAGACTAAATTTAGGAACTTTTCGAATTTATGGACTCTCTGAATTGTTTTGTTGCTTTGGTTGATCGATTCCCTGGTTTGTATATAATGTTGCTCTAGTTACTACTTTGGTGCATACTGTTGATCTGCACTAGACACCTTCCCATGTAAATTGCTTAGTTTTTATGTACATAGTCTTGTAAATATGCCTTCACACTCCACATGTAGTTTGGAACATTCTCACCACACATTATTTATTACCACAACCAGACATTTTTTTATAAAAGGAGGGATGTCATAATATACACATCAGTATATAATGGTGCAGAGACATACTGATTGACATACTGCAAGACCAATCAACACACACAACGCAGCAGCCAATCAGCAGTTAGAGCACACTCACTATAAAGACAGAGGGCACTAGTTTTCCCGTTCATTCGGGATGCAGCCTCTAAGAAGGACAGAGCTCACAGCTTGTAGCACAGATCTTTACCATGTGCTGAGAGTGTAGACTGGTTAGGATAGGCATAGGTCTTCAGTTTAATCTAACATAGTGTCGACCCACAGTGAAAGTACGTTCAACAGTTTCTAGCTTAATAAAACAGTGTTGTACTATTTCAAGTGTTGGTAGCCTGTATGTGTTACTGCTGAGGTAAACGCAGTCTCCACAGATCCAGAGTACCCAACACATCAGAGCCTGAATCTGTACTCACCCAACATGCCTTGTCTAATTGGGGCGACTTGACACTTATAAATAGGAACTCTGGCTGTTTTGTCGCTCTCTAGTCTGGGTCTAAATATAAAAGAAAAACTTGCAGTTATGCAGTAACTTTCATGACCAGTGGAGATCCTCAAACTACTTTACAGCCAACAAAGTTTTATGGGGTAAATCATTGTTATAATGGAGCATTGTCAGTTAAATTGCTCACAGCCCTCACTCAAAAATACCAATGTGATAATTAGCAGGTAACTTTTCTATGTTGGTCAACGGATAAATATTCCCTATGGACAACTTGTCTGCTGTTAGAAACATGGAAAATAGGAGTAGGCCACATGAGCCTGTTCGACCATTCTTTACGATCATGGTTGATCATTAATTTAGTGCAATGGAATCTTTTAAATTCACCTGAGAGGGTAGGTGGGGCCTTGGTTTAAATGTCTCAACTGAAAGACAGCACCATCAGTATTGCATTGCACAGTTAGCTTAGATTTTATACTGAAATCCCTGGAGTGGGACTCGAACCCAAATCCTTCTGACTTAGAGTAAAGAGTGCTTCCAGCTGAGCCACCGCTGTACTGTCCTAAATGCTGCCCCGGCTGAAATTTAACTGAGTGCAGGCAGAACTTGGGACCTCTGCTCAGTTACCCAGCAAATAGACAAAACTTGGGAAATTCAATCCGTAAAATTCACTTCTCTGCTTCTGTCCAGGGTCAACTTTGCAATCGATTGCTCCCATGAGTCTCTGAAAAGCAACGGACTTCCCAAAACAGCCCGCGCAATGGTGCGGAATGTGGACGACTTTGACTTCTGCCTCCCATCTCACCCTCAGAGTCTGCTGGAGGGTCTCCGAAACCTCCGCTCCAATCCCAAACTCTCCGATGTCACCCTGCTGGTGGGCGGCCAGGAGTTTCTCTGTCACCGGAGCGTCCTGGCACTTTGCAGCGTCTACTTCCATGCCATGTTCACGGGGGACTTTGTCGAGAGCATCTCGGCGCGGGTGGAGGTGAAGGAGGTGGATCCCGCGGGGATGGAGACGCTGCTTGACTTTGCCTACACGGGGAAGCTGACCATCAACCAGCAGAACGTGGAGACCCTCACTCAGACTGCCACCCTGCTGCAGTTCAGCACTGTCCAGAAGGTGTGCAGCCGCTATCTCCAGCAGCAGATTGACCCCACAAACTGCCTGGGGATCTACGAGTTCGGGGAACTCCACAGCTGTCCAGAGGTCATAGCCAAAGCACGTTCCTTTCTCCTGGAGAACTTTGAGGCAGTGTCCCAAAGTGAAGAGTTCCTGTTGCTGGACAATGAGCGGCTCCTGGGCTACCTTGGTGCAGAGCTGTTGCAGGTCCAAGAGGAGCAGATCCTGGTCCAGGCTCTCCTCAGGTGGATACGATACGATGAGGCGGAAAGGAGCTGCTTCCTTCCTGAGCTCTTTGAGCTGATTCACCTTCCATTGTTGTCCGTGGAGTATCTGAGAGACCAGCTCTTGCCTGACAAACTCATTCAAGGATGTGAACACTGCAGAAAACAGATCGAGGGATTTCACAGCAAGGTATGGGCTAGTGAGCACTGTGCTTATCCATCCAATTATCTGTTTAATGCTGTATACTTCCTAATTAAAGCCAGAAGGACCAATAGTTTGAAGAAGTGCTGGTTTATATGTAGAATACTGGACTATTCCAAAGCTTTGATGCTTGAAATCCGGCTTCCACCCTCCATTAATTCTAGCTTATCCAAAAGCCTGCTGCAAGAACCCTGTGCTGACTGACCTACATTAGCTCCCTGTCTAGGATCACCTCGATCTTGAAACTCAGTCTTATTTCCATAGCCCTTCATAGCCTGGTCCCTCCCCATCTCTGCAAACACCCCCAGCTTTACCACCCTCTCAACATTCATCTAATTCTGGTCTGTTGACATCTCCGATTTTAATTGCTCTATCGTTGTTGGCTGTGCCGTCAGCTGCCGGAGTCGTAAGCTCAGGGATTCCTTCATTTTATAAGGCAATGAAGGAGTGCGCACTGAGTAATTCAAAGAAATTTAGTTTATTTACAATCACCATGACAGACATCACATGGTAGATCATAACTGGGTCTGCCTTGCCGGTGCCTAACAGGCCAGCTTTATATACCCTACAATTGTACATTCTGTAGAGGTCCTCCGTCCCCGTAACGCGGGAGCACGTATTCTGCAAGGCTCATGCGGAAGTTAATTGTTCCCACCCCGTACGATACTTGCAGGTTCCAATACCTCACTAAACCTGTCTGACTCTCTCTTGTCCCCTACTTTGCTGTTTAAAATATAGCCCCCTGACCAAGCTGTTGGCCACCTGCCTGACATCCCCTTTCACGACTTTGTATCAAGTTTTATTCTGATAACACTCCCTCTGTACCACTGCTTTCCAAATGCAAGTTCTTGATGCACTGTCTCAAGAGAATGGCAAATTAAAATCTAATCGAGAGATTCGGATGATTTATAGAATAATGGATGCTCAGCTGTGTGTTATAGGCATTGTAATCAAGCAGAGTGGTTCGGATGGTTTATATTTGAATAACGGATAACTGGGAATGAATTCCCCGCTGGAATATGGATGGTTTTTGTGAGAAGAATGAACACCTGGGGGTTAGTCATGGACTGGAATTTAATCAAGCTGTCTTGATGGGATTTACACCCAAACACACGAGTTAGAAGCAGAAGTAGGCCTCTCAGCCCTGCCCACCTGCTCCGGCATTCAATAAGCTCACAGCTGATCCAATTTTAACATCTATTTCACATTCTTGCTGACATCCTACAGCCTTTCACCCCTTGCTTATAAAGAATCTATCTACCTCTGCCTGAAAAATTTTGTGAAACATTCACATTTTGAGAAAGACAATTCCAAAGTCTCACAGCCCTCTGGGAGAAAAATGTTTCCCTCAGCGCTGTTCTAAATGGGCAACTCCCTATTTTGAAAACAGCGACCCCCGAGTTTTCGATTCTCCTACAAGAAGAATCATTGGGGTGAATTCCTCATCCAGTCAAGTCTCCTTGGGACTTTAAATGTTGCAATCACGTCGCCTCTTACTCTTCTAAACTCTAGTGTCTTTTACCCTAGCATGTTCAACCTTTCCTCATAAGCCAACCCACCCATCCCAGGCATTAGTCTGGTAAATCTTCATTGAACTGCTTTTAATGCATTTACATCCTTCCTTAAATAAGGGGACACAGCAGTCCAGATGTGGTCTCACAATGCCCTGTACAACTGAAGCATAACCTTCCTACTGTTGCCCGGGATTCTCCGTTGCGAACCCACCCCTCTATTGTTGCTAGTGAGGACAGATAATTTGACGTTCAGCCTAATCTCCCATTCACTGTAGCAATACCGGAGAATCCCGCCCGTTGTATTCAATTCTTCTTGCAATAAATGATGATATTCTATTAGCTTTGCTAATTACTTGTTGAATCTTTTGCAATTCATGCACGAGGACACCCAGATCCCTTTGCATCTCAGAGCTCTGCAATCTCTCACCGTTTAGCTAATATGCCTCTTACTTTATTGTCACACATTACCACATGTTACTCCATTTGCCAGATCTTTGCCCAGTCACCTAACCGACATATATACTTTTGTAGCCTTCAATGTCCTTGTCACAACTTTCTTTCCTACCTAGCCTTGTGTCAGCAGCAAATTTAGCAAACATATCTTCATTCCCTTCATCCACTAAAATGTTTATATTTGTTGTAAAGAGTTGATGCCCCAGCACGGAGCCTTGTGACACACCATTTGTCACATCCTGCCAAGCAGTAAATGAGAAATCTATGCCTACTCACTGTTTCCTGTTCACTGGCCAATATGTTACCCTCTTTGATTTTCTGAAATAACCTTTAAGAAGACACCTTATCAAATGCTTTCTGGAAATTTGGAAGGGGGGGGGCAATGGGAAGCAGCATGCCATCAATGCGAGGGGTGGCGGGGGGGAGTGTCCCAATGCCCCTGAGTTGGGGGGGGGTCTTTAATTTTAATCTCTGTGAAGCCGGCCGCGCCGATGTGTTTAGGGCCCGCAACTCACAATGACGGTACAAGACATGAAAATCACTTATTGTCACGAGTAGGTTTCAATGAAGTTACTGTGAAAAGCTCCCAGTCGCCACATTCCGGCGCCTGTCCGGGGAGGCTGGTACGGGAATCGAACCGTTCTACTGGCCTGCTTTCAAAGCCAGCGATTTAGCCCAGTGATCTAAACCAGCCCCAGGCAATGTATGGGAAGATCTTGTTGAGATACCTACCTGTTTCTCTGGAACAAGCCGGTTTTCTGACTGAACCTGACACATAGCCACTTTTTGGGACAATCCCACCCAGCACCTTAATAATAGTTTTTACCATTTTCCCTGTGGCAGATGTTCAGCTAGTTTCTTGCTTTCTGTCTCCCTCCCTTTTTGAATAAGGAGTAACACTCACTATTTTCCAATCTAATGGAACCGTGCCTGAATCTAGGGAAGTTTGGAAAATTAAAACCAATGCATCAATTGTCTCATGAGCCACTTCTTGTAACATCCTCGGATGAAGTCCCATCAGGATCCAGGGATTTGTCAGCCCATATGCCACTCCAGAAATTTTCCAAGTACCACTCCCCTGGTGACTGAAATTTTCCTGACTTCTGGGATGTTACTTGTATCCTCTATAGTGAAAACCAATTCAAAATAATTTAATTCAATTTATCTGCTACTTGATTACCATTATTAATTCCCCGGATTCACTTTCTCTTGGAGATTGAAATTTTGTTCTGAGAGCTTTGGATGACACCTTAACTGCAACATTTGATTTCTTCCTGTAGTTACTGTCTGCTTTTTAAAAAATATTATTATAGTGCTTTAGCTGATGTGTAACCTTATACTGTGTTCAGTGAGAGGCAGGACAGAACAGTGTGTGCTATTCAAATACTGGGAATATTGCATAATATGCTGTAAGTATCTTGAAATCATATATGTGCATTCACAACACATGACTAGCTGGATGTTTATATGGTAAATCATTAGGCTAAGAACAAAACTAAGAGAACAAGCGTCGTACACATTTAACCAGCAGCCAGAGCAGATCTACGCAAAGACAGAAGTGTATCTCTATGTAAGATGGATTTACTCAAATTTTGGATAGGATACTGGAGGAAAAGAGACACGATTGTGAGGTGATGCTCCCAACCAACTCAACCACATGACCTAAGATTTCCTTCACCAACTCCTGCTGGCTCCACCTACCTGCTAAATGCACAAGTCTAGGGATGGGGGCCAGTTACGGCTAAAACTCCCACCTCTCTGCCATTGATTCCTTGTGCCTGGGACTGCTGGTTGGACCCTGACAATAGACCTGGTGAGAATGGACCCACGATTATCAATTGGAGGGAGAAGGTCCAATGGAGGCCTCCTCACCTCTGATTGTTTATCTGCTGAAGGCCTCAGTCTTGGCTGAGATTTCATTCATTGTCTTGGGTCAATATTTAGGAGGCCTTGACGCGGATTATAATCCTAGTCCTTTGCTGGGACTATATCAGATCAGACATACACCTTGGATGATCACTCTCACTGAAGGTTGAGAAAGACAGACCTCACAGATGCTTAAATGGCTCTGAAGAACTGATCTAACTCTTCGGTTTTAAAAAATATTTGTATTCTCCTCCCTTTTCACATTTTCTCCCAAATTTACATCCAACAATAAACAATAATCAGAAATGAATGCAATGTCAATCCCCATATCGATAACAACGATCCCATCCTCCCATCAAACCCCCAAACATTAGCCCGCATGTTAACACAAACAAATGACATAAAGGAATCAGGAATCACCCACAGTCACCATTAACACAGACAGTCCCCCTCTCCCAACCCTCCCAGCCCCACCCCCCCACCCCCCTCCCCTCCCAATGTTCGACGTAATCCAATTCTCGAAAGTGAATAATGAATAACCCATGAATTGTAGAATCCCTCCATCCTTCCCCTCAGTTCAAATTTGACCTTTTCAAGCGTCAAGAATTCCAGCAGGTACCCCCCCCCCCCCCCCCCCAACCGCCACGCCAGGGCACAGGGTGGAGAGGTTGATCTCCACCCTAACAGGATCCGCCTTTGGGATCAACGAGGCGAAGGCTACAACATCTGCCTCCACACTCGTTTCCAACCCCGGCTGGTCTGACGCCCCGAATATGGCCTCCTGAGGGCCCGGGTCCAGTTTCACGTGCACCACTTTAGAAATTCTGATCTAACTCTTTTTGAATGAAAGGAAACACCAGAGAATATTGCCATCCTTCAGGTAGCCTTTTTAACAAGTTTTAGCCAGATTACAACAAATCATCTATGTAAATTGTGAACAATTGTGGACCCAACACTGATCCCTGAGGGACACCACTAGCTACTGATTGCCAACCAGAGAAACACCCATTTATCCCCACTCTTTGCTTTCTATTAATTAACCAATCCTCTATCCATGCTACTACTTTACCCTTAATGCCATGCATCTTTATCTTATGCAGCAACCTTTGTGTGGCACCTTGTCAAAGGCTTTCTGGAAATCCAGATATACCACATCCATTGGCTCCCCATTGTCTACAGCCTTGGCAATGTCCTCAAAGAATTCCACTAAATTAGTTAGGCATGACCTGCCCTTTATGAACCCATGCTGCGTCTGCCCAATGGGACAATTTCCATCCAGATGCCTCGCTATTTCTGCCTTGATGATAGATTCCAGCATCTTCCCTACTACCGAAGTTAAGCTCGCTGGCCTATAATTGCCCGCTTTCTGCCTACCTCCTTTTTTAAACAGTGGTGTCACGTTTGCTAATTTCCAATCTGCCAGGACCACCCCAGAGTCTAGTGAATTTTGGTAAATTATCACTCGTGCGTTTGCTATTTCCCTATCCATCTCTTTTAGCACTCTGGGATGCATTCCATCAAGGCCAGGAGACTTGCCTACCTTTAGCCCCATTAGCTTACCCATCACTACCTCCTTAGTGATAACAATCCTCTCAAGGTCCTCACCTGTCATAGCCTTATTTCTAATAGTCACTGGTATGTTATTTTTGTCTTCCACTGTGAAGACCGAACCAAAAACCTGTTCAGTTCCTCAGCTATTTCCTCACCTGCCATTATTAAATCTCCCTTCTCATCCTCTAAAGGACCAATATTTACCTTAACCACTCTTTTTTGTTTTATATATTTGTAGAAACTTTTACTGTCTGTTTTTATATTCTGAGCAAGTTTACTCTCATAATTTATTTTACTCTTTATTGCTTTTTTAGTCGGTTTCAGTTGCCCCTAAAGATTTCCCAGTCCTCTAGTCTCCCACCAATCTTTGCCACTTTGTATGCTTTTTCATTCAATTTCATACTCTCCCTTATTTCCTGAGATATCCACGGTCGATTTTCCCTCTTTCTACCGTCCTTCCTTTTTGTTGGTATAAACCTTTGCTGAGCACTGTGAAAAATCGCTTGGAAGGTTCTCCACTGTTTCACCATAAAGTCTTTGCTCCCAGTCTACCTTAGCTAGTTCTTCTCTCATCCCATTGTAATCTCCTTTGTTTAAGCACAAAACACTAGTATTTGATTTTACCTTCTCACCCTCCATCTGTATTTTAAATTCCACCATATTGTGATTGCTCCTTCCGAGAGGATCCCTAACGATGAGATCATTAATCAATCCTGTCTTATTACACACAACCAGATCTAGAACCGCTTGTTCTCTCATTGGTTCCATTACATACTGTTCTAGGCAACTGTCGCGGATACATTCTATAAATGCCTCCTCAAGGCTGCCTTGACGGACCTGGTTAAACCAATCCACATGAGGCAGCACGATGGCCTAGTGGTTAGCACAGCTGCCTCACGGCACTGAGGTCCCAGGTTCGATCCCGGCTCTTGAGTCACTGTCCGTGTGGAGTTTTCACATTCTCCCCATGTCTGCGTGGGTTTCGCCCCCACAACCCAAAAATGTGCAGTAGGTGGATTGGCCACACTAAATTGCCCCCTTAATTGGAAAAAATAATTGGGTAATCTAAATTAAAAAAAAAAAAAAATCCACATGTAGATTAAAATCCCCCATAATAACTGGTGTACCATTTCTACATGCATCAGTTATTTCTTTGTTTATTGCCTGCCCCACCATAATGTTACCATTTGGTGGCCTATAGACTACTCCTATCACTGACTTTTTCTCCTTACTATTCCTGATTTCCACCCAAATGGATTCAACCTTATCCGATGTCATCTCTTACTATTGCCCGGAAATCATCCTTAAATAACAGAGCTACACCAATTAGGCAATTAACTTATGCCATGAAAAAGTGTCCAATAAGAACATTCAGCCAATTGTAAAATCTGAAAAGTAAACAGTATGGTAACATTCCTGGCATTGCTGTCTCATGGCGCTGAGGACCCAGATTCGATCCCAGCCCTGGGTCACTGTCCGTGTGAAGTTTGCACATTCTCCCCGTGTCTGCGTGGGTTTCACTCTACAACCCAAAGATGTGCAGATTAGTGGATTGGCATGCTAAATTGCCCTTTAATTGGAAAAAAAAATTATTGGGTATTCTAAATTTAAAAAAATTCAACATTCCTGGCTCTGGTCTTTATCTCCACTGAAGAATGTACAGAGATGGGTTTTCAAGTTTGGATACAGAAAACTATAGGCTGGATTCTTCCGCCCCTCCTGGCTTAAGATCGCCATGGGCGTGAAGTGGACCATATAAAGTTCCATGGGCGAAATTCTCCGACCCCCACGACGGGTGGGAGAATAGCGGGAGGGCCTTCCCGACATTTTTGCCGCCCTCCCGCTATTCTCCCCCCCCCCCCCCCGCCGAAGTCCCGACCCGAATCGCTGCCGCCGTTTTTTTTACGGCCGGCAGCGATTCTCAGCTGTTAGATGGGCCGAAGTCCCAGCCCTTTCCGCCGTTTTTACGAACGGCAAACAGACCTGGTCTGGCCGTTCGTAAACACGGCGTCACAAACTCGCTTTTTATAACCATGGCACCGATTGGCACGGCAGTACCACGGCCATGCCAAGGGTGCCATGGGCCTGCGATCGGTGGGCACCGATCGCGGGCAGCGGCCTCGATGCCCGCGCACTACTTGTCCTTCCGCCGCCCCGCAGTATCCATTCGCGGGGCGGCTGAGGGGCAACCCGGCCCGCGCATGCGCGGGTTTCGCGCAAAAACGCGATGACGTCACCCGCGCATGCGCGGGTTGGAGTCTTCCAAACTGCGCATGCGCGACTGACGTCATATGACGCGTCAGCCGGCGCTAACTCCGGCAAGCGGGCTTAACGATTTTCGTTAAGCCCGTCTTGCCGGAGCCTACGGCGTCGGGCTGCTAGCCCCGACCGGGGACCAGAATCGGTCCCCGGTCGGGAAGGGGCGCGCTGCCGTAAAACCCGCCCGGGTTTTACGGCAGCTTTACGATTTCTCCCGTTTTGGGAGAATTTCGCCCCATATATCTCAGGCAGGAAATTCCGGTCGCCGAGCGGTCATGGCCGGAGAATCCCGTCCTCTATGAGAGAGTATATTTTCTAAATTATAGAAAAGTTTATTTGAAGAACTGAGCATGCATTTCATATTTGATGGTAATCGCAACATTGACAATTCTAGGAGTGTAAAGTATATTCTTGTTTCGAATAGAGAATCCAGATTTAAACAATGTTTCCAAGAGATTCATTACATTTAAAGGAGTATTTACCTTAAATTCCTGAGAAGAAAGCTACCGCTATTTTAAAAAGAACTGCCCAGAGGATATGACACAAGCTTTTGGTGTCCATGAGCACACAATTATGTCCAGGCATGTTCATAAACTCCTGAACTTTTATCCAGCAGATGAACTCTGCTTTTAATTTTTCACCCCTACTTCATAGGAGAATCACTTGGTTGGAATTTCCACCCCCACACCGTCGCCCTGCGGAGTGTTTACCGGTGGTAGAGGTAGCTGGTCATTGGCCGACAACTGGATCTTTGGGTTCCGCTGATATCAACAGCATTTTGCGTTGTTCTCCGGTCACGTCTCTTTGATCCCAGTTTTGGTCACCTGTCTTCGTGCCTCCTTCTTTACCTCACTGTGAAATTGAGTTTGAATATGCTCACTTGTGAGCATAAACACCTTGTGATATATTTATTAATGCGCTTTATTAATGTAAGCTGTTACTGTTCGGAAGGATATTTGATCATCATGGAATAACCATTAAATGCACGATTGTTTGGACCAAAAGTGAATGGAATATAATCCATAAGTTTAGAAAGGACAAAATTGATGACACTAAGAGATAGACTGATGCAATAACCATTCCTGAATAACATTATAATCATGGATTGAGGAAGAAGACAATACCTGGATCAGTCGTCCACAAATAGACGGTGGAATTCTCAGAAAATAACTGAGGATAGTTTATATCCCAGAGTGCGAATAAAACTAAATGTCATGTCTTGCAATTTTCTCTGATAGAAAATAATTCTGAGTATCAACTTGATTAGACATTACAGAAGAAAAGTTGGGAGTTTCCTGAGAATAATTCCTGCTTTGCACCAAGTGCAGCAGAATCCCCCCTTATGTGTTTGACTAGAACCTTTGGTGAAGCCATGATGGGAAAGTGGGAGAAATTCCAAGGAAAGTTCTGGTGAAAGCGTATATGTGAGAATCTTAGGCCCTGCTACAAAAGGGAAGGTGGGAAGGGAGTGGGAGAGCATGTTTGAGGAGGGGGGATCCTGGACCAGCAGAGGTCTGAATTGAATGATATGACCTTATTATCATGTTTTAAATTTCATTTTCCATCCAGCAGGCAGTCAGTGTGTAATTTCAGTGGGTAGAAGGCCGTATCCGAGACAGTTGGAATGATCCCCCGGCAACCTGCAAAGTTCAGGGACTGATGATAAGGGGTCAGACTGGCAATCAGAAAGAATAGGGGGCTCTGGGAGAGATTGTGGGCGAAATTCTCCGCCCCCCACGACGGGTGGGAGAATAGCGGGAGGGCCTTCCCGACATTTTTGCCGCCCTCCCGCTATTCTCCCCCCCCCCCGCCGAAGTCCCGACCCGAATCACTGCCGCCGTTTTTTTACGGCCGGCAGCGATTCTCAGCTGTTAGATGGGCCGAAGTCCCAGCCCTTTACGCCGTTTTTACGAACGGCAAACACACCTGGTCTTGCCGTTCGTAAAAACGGCGTGACTAACTCGTTATTAATAACCATGGCACCAGGGTGCCATGGGCCCGCGATCGGTGGGCACCAATCGCGGGCAGCGGGCCCGATGCCTGCGCACTACTTGTCCTTCCGCCGCCCCGCAGTATCCATTCGCGGGGCGGCTGAGGGGCAACCCGGCCCGCGCATGCGCGGGTTTCGCGCAAAAACGCGATGACGTCACCCGCACATGCGCGGGTTGGAGTCTTCCAAACTGCGCATACGCGGCTGACGTCATATGACGCGTCAGCCGGCGCTAACTCCAGCAAGCGGGCTTAACGATTTTCGTTAAGCCCGTCTTGCCGGAGCCTACGGCGTCGGGCTGCTAGCCCCGACCGGGGACCAGAATCGTTCCCCGGTCGGGAAGGGGCGCGCTGCCGTAAAACCCGCCCGGGTTTTACGCCAGCTTTACGATTTCTCCCGTTTTGGGAGAATCGCGCCCTGTGGGTTTAGGTTGAGGGGGAGAGCACCTGACTGTGACAAAAGACCTTCTTGCGGAGTTGAGGGGAAAACTCCGTCTTCTCTTGACCCCCAAGCAGTGCCATGAAATAGCTTGCCTACTATATCTGACTGTCCCCACCCCTCTTTAGCTGCTGGATTGCCCTTACCCTGGGAAATCCATGCATGAGATATTAATTTCAGAATACAAGGAAAGAGTCAACATTTAAATATCCTAATTATGGACTTTGCTTCTCTGGAGTGGGTGTGTGGGCTGTCCCAATATCTACCACAGTTAAAATGGAAAACGTTGCATGCGCAGTGGATTTTTGTCAGTTTTGAAAATGCAACGATTTCACATCCCCTCCCACTGCCCCGTAACTTTCCAACCCTCTGCCATTTGTTAAAGATCCCCAAGCTAGCCAGTATTCAGAGGCGAGAGTAACAATTGAACCGATCACCTCTTAAATGCGAGCATTTTAAGTGATATAATTGATTTTGAAAGTCACATTGCACCCAGCGAAAGAATATTCATGTTGGAGACTGGCTCTGTGGATATCGGTGGTTTTTCGGTATCTCATTCAAGTGCCTATCAAGAACCTGTGAGGCCAGACAGCAAATATCACATTGTGACAGCTAGTGTAAAAGAGCGAGTCTTCTCCTGATGTCCAATAATGTACACTTTCATTATTAGTCACTTAATATAATTCTGGCTGCTGCTTTGGGACCTTTGAAAGGACCTCACCTCACAGACTTGAGATATAGCTCATGTAGACCATGTCATAGCAGGCCCAGGACTACAGTGTTCACATAAAAAGTTTGTTGCGTCCTGTGACCTTGCTATTGCAGTGATGCACACAGAACTGCTGGTGACTTAATTAGAATGATGATTTATTGATGAACACATGGAATACTATATAGTTGAAGTTACTATTTGAGTTTTGTGAACTCTCCTGGAACTGCCCTATGTGTGACTGTCCTGTTGTATGCCTTACTGGCGAAAGTCGGATGTCACATGACTGATGTCTGATGCCACCAGCTGGTTGGAGGTCACATTGATATACAATGTTTCACAGGCATTTTACCACATCCCCTTTCCTTTGAAGATGTTCACATTTATATACAAAACATGATTATGTATGTACAGATTTAACTGCTCTGGTTCATATGACATGCCTGCTACATGTGTTACTTGTGTCAGCTCATTGTGCATCTCCAACAGGATCACCCTGCTGATCGTCTGGGCTCTTGGCAGCTTTCTGGAAGACTGCTGGTATTTTGTGCCTTAGCCTTTTGGCGCGATGCGTCCTGAAGGCCGGTGTCTTTGTTGGCCATCCTATGTCACCAGCTTCTTTCGTGTCTTTACACAATATTTTTTTCTACTGTGTGGTTGCGTACTCTCTTGCATCACCAGCTTCTTGCGTGTTGTTACGCAATACTTTTTTATGTTGCGGTGTTGTGTATTCTGTGGCCTGTCGGCCACATTGTCCACGTCTTATTGCTTGGTGTCATCAGTGGGACTCATGGTATCCCCCACTCTCCTTTTCTTCCTCTTTCTTGTTTTGAGAACGATTTTGTGACTGATTTTGTGACTGCTGCTCTTTATCACTTGGGTTTGGTAGCTCCTTGCCACTGTCTTGCCGCTGACCTGCGCCATGGAAGCAGCAGCTTGTGGATCGTCTGCTGAGACGTCTCATGTTGGTGTGGTTCCGAGTGACTGCGCAGTCATGGTAAAGTATGCATTTTCAATGGGTGGCTGCAGAGCCTCAAACTCTGGTGTCTGGATTGGATCCACATCCTCAACGTAGGGTGCTGTCCCTACGTCCTGTGTGTGAGCCCCAAGTGATGGCTCCTTGTCACTTGAAATTTCAATGCATAAGTCATCTGTTCTTAAAGAACCAAGTGGTGACTCATCCTCGTCTTGTAAAATAATATAGAATGACTCACCCTTGTTCTGTAATACGATATACTCACCATCCATCGTCGTAGAACTGCATATTGAAACAGCCATCTGCTCCTCTAACTCATGTGTGGGTGGAGTGGCCTCAAGTATTGGGGAGTCCACTACCGGAACCATTTCATAGGCCTGTATGTCTCTGGAAACAGTTTCTCCAGAATGGGTTATGTGTCTTATGTTATTGGTTTGTTCGCAGCTGAGTCGTTTTCATCCGAAGTGTCTGCTTCTGCAATTTCACTTTCAGTCTTTGCATACACCATTTTAGAGCTTTTCCAGTCCTGCGCAGACTGGGCGTCCGTTGTGATCACCTCATCACTCCCGTGAAACCATCTTACTAGCGTTTCATCATCGTCCTCATCTGGCTCACCCTCTGAGCCTTCACTTTCTTCATCGTATTCATGGTCTTCGTAAACATCCTCGTAGTCCTCATCATCAGAGTCAATATCATGGTACTCATCATCATCGTCTTCCGTAAAGTATAACACTGCTTGAGCAATTATGTGTTCATGCAGGAATTGACCTATTTTCAAATCAGCGGCAAGTCTTGCTGCAGAGTTTCCATCTAACACTCCATGATCTGGAACCTCAGGGGGAGTGAAGAAGTTGATAAATGAGTCATTTGGTACAGCTTTCGTAACTGTTTTACGAGTAGGCCAACCCTTATGCGACTGCTTCATTCTAAGTTTTCATTGTGACATTCTTTCCTTTATTCCAGTTGATGTAGCAGCCTGTGCACCCCGTGATTGTAAATGCGAAGAAGCCTGTCCATCAGGCCGCGACTCCATCTGGTATGTTTTTGTGAGTGCCTCATTTGTGAAGTACTCATTCGATTAAAAATTGAACTCCAGAGTGAACCTCATTGGCTCTCCGGTAGCCGAGAAATTTATGGTAGATGCTGCAGGATGGGCTCATCATGCTCCTGTATCATGTGACTGAGATTATCCTCATTCTCAAAGGCCGCTAACCAGAACTCTGCAGTCTCCTTTCGATCCTCCATCTCTGCCTCTGGTTGATCTTCCTCCACTTTCACTGTCGCTTGTATCTCATCGGATAATTGCGCCACTGTATCAATTTGCAAGTCACGGTAATCTTTTGTCGCCTCGCTGACTGGGATGTACAGCTGCTCCACTAGGTCTAGGGCCTCACATGCATCCGCCTCTAGGATAGATTTATGTTTCATGTCCACAATCGAAACTGGTACGATGCCTTTTGTTGTGTATCCATGCTTTGAGTTCACATTCCCCCAGCGTCTCAAACTCATTCCCACTGGAGTCTACCAGCAGTCTTGGTTGATTTACTGACTTTCGACGGAACCCGCAGCCTGAGGAGGTTTGCCATCACTCCCGTGTCGAACTTGCATTTTATCAGTGTGCCATTTAGCATCATTGGAATGGTCCATCTGCTTTCGACATTATCAGCTGGATCATCACTGTTGTTCCAGCTGGTCATTAAGACTTCTCTCTCTTTTGTATTCGGACTTGTCCTTGGTTGAAACTAAATTAACAAAAAATAATTCAAGCGATATCTCATAGAACATAGAACAGTACAGCACAGAACAGGCCCTTCGGCCCTCGATGTTGTGCCGAGCAATGATCACCCTACTCAAACCCACGTATCCACCCTATACCCATAACCCAACAACCCTCCTCCCTTAACCTTACTTTTAAGGACACTACGGGCAATTTAGCATGGCCAATCCACCTAACCCGCACATCTTTGGACTGTGGGAGGAAACCGGAGCGCCCGGAGGAAACCCACGCACACACGGGGAGGACGTGCAGACTCCGCACAGACAGTGACCCAGCCGGGAACCGAACCTGGGACCCTGGAGCTGTGAAGCATTTATGCTAACCACCATGCTACCGTGCTGCCCCTTATCAATTGCTTTTTTCAACCCCGTTTGAACCACTGTAGGACACGAAGAACATTGTTTCGCCAAATGATCCATACGGCCACACCTGGAACATACTTTTCCATACGCTGGATATTGCCGTGGACCATGTTGGTTGCCACATTTTTGGCATAAGATGGCGGCTCCTGTCAGCTGCTTAAAATGGCCGCTCACACTGAGACCACGTTTCTAATTAAACTGCGTCACAATGCTGACGGCGCTGACGTCTTCTTCCGTATCGGCGGCAAAATGTTTCAAACTGAGTTTACTGATTTGCTGTGCAGTCAACGGACTCGCATAGTAAATCTTAATCGCATTTTCCAATTTCAGGTCTTTTTCCCGTAACAATTTCTCACGGGGCTTATCATTCGATATGCCAAATACTATATGGTTGCGGATCATCGATGATTTTAGATCACTGACATTGCAGGACTGGGCTTTCAGCCTCAAGCTGGTTACAAAACTGCTGAAAGATTCGCTCACCTGGGGCGGCATTCTCCCCTACCCGGCGTGACGGAGGGTCCCGGAGTAGGGGAGTGGCGCCAACCACTCAGGGGTCGCGCCTCCCCAAAGGTGGGGAATTCTCCCCACCTTTGGGGACCAGCCCCGCGCCGGAGTGGTTGCCACCAGAAGACCGGCGCAAAAAACCGGCGCCCCCGGCAGCGGGGCTGGCCGAAAGGCTTTCGCCGGTCCGCGCATGCGCCGGCAGTGACGTCAGCGGCAGCTGGCCGCTGATGTCACTGCCGGCGCATGCGCGATGTGGGGTTCTCTTCCGCTTCCGCCATGGCGAAGGCCGTGGCGGGCGCGGAGGAAAATAGGGCAGCCAGGGCACTGGCCCAGAGTCTGAGCGGGGGGCCCCGATCGCGGGCCAGGCCACCGTGGGGGCACCCCCCGGTGTTCGATCGTCCCCCGCCCCCCCAGGACCCCGGGGGCCTGCTCGCGCTGCTGAGCCCGCCGTTCCAGAGGTGGTTTAAACCTCGGCAGGCGGGAGAGGCCTCCCAGCGGTGGGACTTCGGCCCATCCGGGCCGGAGAATCACCGCAGTGGCCTCTCCGATCAGAGTGGCGAGATTCCTGCCGCCGCCACTTCCCGGGTGGCGGAGAATCTCTGCCACGGCGGGGGCGGGCTTTTAGGCGCCCCCAGGCGATTCTCCGACCCTGCTGGGGGTCGGAGAATTTCGCCCCTGGTTTCTGGGTACGCGGGCGAAAAATGTATCTTTCAAATGTTTCATTTTTTTTCGGAGAGCAATGCAGATCGAAGTACTTTATCACCTCATCGTAGCTCTTGCTTTCCTCTGCGCGATCAAAAGCAAAGGTATTGTAGATTTTGATTCCTTGTGAACCTGCCACCATGAGCAGCATCGCAATGAGCCTTTCGTCAGCCTGTGCCTGCAGGCCAGGGGCTGAGACATAGAGTTTAAATTGCTGTTTGAAAACATGCCAGTTTTCGTCTATGTTACCCGAGACTTGAAGCCGGTGGGGTTCCTTTAAACCTTCCATCTCGAACTTCACTGTTTGTTGCATTGAGTCACCAATGACCATAATTCACCATGTCATTGGAGGAATCTTCTGCTGTTATCTTTAAACGGTCAACACTCCTGGTACCATGTTGTGACCTTGCCATTGCAATGATGCACACAGAACCGCTGGTGACTTAATTAGAATGATGGTTTATTGATCAACACATGGAAAGATAACAAACAGAATACTATACAGACGAAGTTGGTATTTGAATTTTGTGAACTCTCCTGGACTACCCTCTGTGTGACTGTCCTGTTGTACTCCTTACTACCAGCTGCCGAGATTCAGATGTCACATGACCGATGTCTGATGGCAGCAGCTGGTTGGAGGTCGCATTGCCAACTGTATACAATATTATTCACAGGCATATCACTACAGAGTTGTGTTCAGCTCTTCTTAGCAAATGTCAGCTAGGCTCAACTGGTGCCACTTTTGCCTCTGAGTCAGCAGGTTGTGAGGTGAATTCCCACTTGAGAACGTGAGTATAAAAGCTTACAGCTCATTATTGGAAAAATCGTCATTTGGATGAGCGACTAACCAAGGCCCACGATGGATTTAAATATCCCCTGTCACTATCTGAAGATCACCAGGGAACGATGTTGGTGTCAACATTGCTCCCAAATTATCAGGGGCCTGCACAGAGTGGATAGGGATAAACTATTCCCATATTATTCGAAGGATCGAGAATCAAAGGACGCTGATCCAAGATAATTGAAAAAAGAAGCAGTGGCGACAGGAGAAGAAGTTTTATTATGCAGGAAGTGGCTCGGATTTGGATTGCCCTACCTGAGAGGGTGATAGAGGCAGATTCAATCATGGCTTTCAAAAGAGAGTTGAATCATTATCTAAAGAGGAACGTTTTCAGGATTTGGGGGGAAAAGGCAGGGAAGTGGCAGCCAGCACAGACACAATGGGCCAAATGGCCTCCTGCCTGTAGCCAGTCTTTTATTCCGGAGACCTTGTGGCGCACCGGTAGCACCCCTACCACTGAATCACAAGCTGCGGGTTTGAGTCCAACTCCAGGACTTGTTGGACATGGAAAGAGCATTCAGTGTTGTTGAACAGGCAGATAATCAGCTTAGGGATTCTCCCACCACATCCCCTGCTATCCCTAAAGGACAAAAAAACAGTGTGGGTGTGAAGATACACAAAACAAAATTCTATCGTTCTATAATGAGGTTTTAAATATGGCTTCATACAGTCATAGAGCTTTACAGCACAGAAAGACCCTTTGGCCCATTGGGTCTGTGCCAGCCATCAAGCACCTATCTATTCTCATCCCATTTTCCAGCACTTGGTCCGTAGCCCATCCATAAACATTCACTGATAAATTTAAAATGAATAAACATAATTTCACGTTTTTATTTTTTTGGGCGATGTGAGTTTCACTAGCAAGTTCGGCATTTATTACCCATCCCGAAATGCCCCAGAAAAGGTGGTGATGATCCACCTTCTTGAATTGCTGCAGTCTGTATGGCATAGGTATACCCACAATGCTGATGGGAAGGGAGATCCAGGATTTTGACCCAGCGACAGTGAAGGAACGGCGATATAGTTCCAAGTCAGGATGTGTTGCTTGGAGGGAGTTTTGCAGGTGGGGGTGGGTGCCCTTGTTATTAGGTGGTAGAGGTTGGGGGCTTAGAAGGTACTGTCAAGTTGGCAAGTTGCTGCATCTTGTCTGTGGTACAAACTGCCACCATGTGTCGGTGATGGAAGGAGTGAATGCTTAAGGTAGTGGATAAAGTGCCAATCAAGTCGGTGCCAAATACCATTCAATGGCATTACGATCATTGAATCCCCCATTGTCAACCTCCTGAGGTTACGATTGACCATAAACTGAACTGTGCTAGTGATATAAATCCTGTGGATAGAAGAGCAGGTCAGAAGCTAGGAATCGTGTGGGGGAGAACTCACCTCCTGACTCCCCAAAGCCTGTACACCTACCTCCAAGGCACAACTCAGAAACATGATGGAATACTCCCCACTTGCCTGAATGAGCACAGCTCCAACAACACCTGAGAAGCTTTATGCCATCCAGCGCAAAACAACCAGCTTGATTGCCACCCCATGCATAAACATTCACTCCCTTCACCATCACCATACAATGGCAGCAGTGTGTATCATTTACAAGGTGCACTACAGGAAGTAACCAAGCTTCCTTGGCAGAATCTTCCAAACCCACAATTACATTCATCAAGAAAGACAAGGACAGCAGACAGATGGGAACACTGCCACCTGGGTCCTTCCCCCCCCCCCCCCCCCCCCCAATGCCACACACCATCCTGATTTGGAACTATATATTGCCATTCCTTCAAAATCGCTGCATCAAAATCCTGAAACTCCCTCCCTAACAGCACTGTGGGTGTGCCAGCAACTTGAGTACTGTGGGCAGTAGTTCTGGTCACTTCATTACTGAAAGGAGATAATTACATTAGAGACGGTACAGAGAAGATTTATGAGGATGGGGCGACTGGAAAATCACTCTTCTAAACTCCAGCCCAAACAAGCTCAGCCTGTCCAAATAACCCTCATAAGATAACCCACTCATTCCGAGTATCAATTTAGTAAACCTCTTCTGAACCACCTCCTATGTATTTAGGCCCTTCCTTAAATAAGGAGACCGAAACTGCACACAATATATGAAATGCAGTCTCACCAATACCATTTATAACTGAAGCATAACATTTTTTATGTTCAATTCCTGTCATAAGAAAGGATAGCATCCATTAGCTTTCATGATTATATGCTGTACCTGCATACTAACCTTTTGTGACTCACATACAAGAACATCTGGATCCCTCTGCACCTTGGAATTCTGCAGTCATTCTCTGTTTAATACTCTGTTTTCTTTTATTCTTCCTGCCAAAGAGAATAACTTCACATTCCCCCACATCAAACTCCATCTGCCAGATTTTTGCTCACTCACTCAACCTGTCAATATCCGTCTGCAACCTCCATGTGGCTTCTTCACAACATCCTTCCCTACCTTTCTTTGTGTCATTCTGTAATTCTACGATTCTAAGAAAGATGAGGGGATAATTCCCCAAACTTTAAAATCTGCTGTGAGTGAAATTGTCTTTGTTTTTCATCCCTGACTTTTCCTGTGCTCTGCTTTAAGACTGAGACGGAAGAAACGTTTCGGCAAAGACATGACCCTGGTCTCAAGAAGCTGCAGGAGGTCCTGGTGGTCATTGGAGGACGGGCAATGGATGATGAAGATGATGAAGATGAAGATAACGGGATCTTCTCAAGAAACGGTGCATTTTACAACATTCGAACCAGTGAGTTATACTATGATCAACAATGTGTGAGAAGATGGGACGCTATCGTGTGGTGTGTGTTAGTCACTGGGACTGAGTCCTCTGGTATATTTTGGAGTCTATTTGAACTATGTAGTATGGTGTGTTCAAACATTGAGGTCAGCTAATGTGTTGTATTCTCGACACTGGGCTTTCAATTTTATGAGCTCATCTAAGGCAGCCGACAGATCTCCAAGGCAGGACTTTCTCCCGACGGAGGGGCAGAAGTCCAGCCTTATGCCAATCAATGCTCTTTAGAACTGGCTTTCAGACTGGGCGAGGATGTGTTCCCCGAAGACATGGGGCCTAACCTCCACTGTCTTAAAAATTCAGGCCACATATTCAATTCCCTCTGGAAAGTTACTCCTGAATCTGCATCCACCAACCTTTCAGTAAATACATTCCTGATCGTAATAACACACTGTGTAAAAAGATTCATCCTCACCTTTCCCCTGGTTACAAAGCTGCCTATCGGGTTTTCAATGAAGCATCAACTGGCTATGTGTAAGTTTGCTAAATTTAATAATAATAATCACTTATTGTCACAAGTACACTTCAATTATGTTATTGTGAAAAGCCCCTAGTCACCACATTCCAGTGCCTGTTCAGGGAGGCTGGCACGGCAATTGAACCCACGCTGCTGGCCTTGTTCTGCTTTACAAGCCAGCTGTTTAGTCCACTGTGCTAGTGTTTTCCGGGATTGGAATCAGCTCGTAAAATCTAATTGTTTACTGAAGGGTTAGAGGCAAAATGGAAGATCAATAAAACTGATCTCTTTGGAGGAATTCTTTAAAGTGCTTTTGGGAAACCCATCGAGTGAACAATTCAAAAAGTGTTCAGGTCACCAGGGAGCAGTGCAAAAGGGTCCCCAGTCAAGGTTCAGGTAACCTGCAGTAATCCTCATGCTTCTGTTTTCACAGGGTGGCATGTTAGCACTGGGACTGCAGTGCTGAGGACCTGGGTTCGAATCCTGGCCCTGGGTCACTGTCCATGTGGAGTTTGCACATTCTCCCCATGTCTGCATGGGTTTCATTCCCACAGCCCAAAGATGTGTAGGTTAGGTGGATTGGCCACGCTAAATTGCCCCTTAATTGGCAAAAGGAAAAATAATTGGCTACTCTAAATTTATAAAAAAATAAATAAAACATTTTGGTTTCCACCCTGCCAGGAAAGGGGACTAACCTGGGTGTGGCAGGAGGTTGGTGGCCACCCATTTCAGGTATCTGGGGTGCAGGTGGCTCAGGATTGGGCCCTGCTGCATAAATTAAACTTTACAAGCCTGGTGGATAGGGTCAAGACAGACTTGCAGAGGTGGGGTAGCCTTCCCCTGTCGCTTGCAGGCCGAGTGCAATCGGTGAAAAGTAACATCTTGACACGGTTTCTATTTTTATTCCAGTGTCTCCCGGCCTTCCTCCAAAGGCATTTTTCCTGGGAGTCAAGCAGCTGATCTCATCATTTATTTGGGCTAGGGAGGTCGCCAGGATTCATAAAACAGTGCTTCAGAGAGGGTGACGGGCGGGGGGGGGGGGGGGGGGGGGGGGGGGGGGGGGGGTAAAGTAAACAGGGGGAACTCTGGAGTGTACGCCCACAGATCACTGAAGATGACTGGATGGGTAGATAAGGTGGTTTAAGGAGGCATACAGGATAGAACATAGAACATAGAACACTACAGCGCAGTACGGGCCCTTCGGCCCTCTATGTTGCGCCGACCTGTGAAACCATCTGAAGCCTATCTGACCTACACTATTCCATTTTCTTGCCTTTCTTACTTGTCTTTCTTAGCAGAGGCATGGAATAAAGAGCTGGGATGTTATTCTGGAATTGTATAAAACACAAGTTTCACGCAGTTACAATCACAGCACTGTAGGAAAGATATGATTGCTCTAGAAGAGGAAGTACCGAGGAGATTTAGAAGTTGCCTGGACTGGAGAACCTTAGTTATGAGGGAAGGTTGGAGTTGTTTTCTTTTGAACATTGAAGGCTGAGGGGAAACTTAATTGAAATTATAAAATTGAGGGGTTGAGATAGAATGGATGGGAAGACCTGATTCCTCTGGATTGAAGCCTTCATAACCCAGGGCCATAGATTTAGGGTAAGAGGTAGAAGGCCGAGGGGAGATTTGAGGGGAAACTTGGATCACCTAGAGGGTGGTGGGGATCTGGAACTCTACTGCATGAAAGAGTGATCAAGCCTGAAACCCTCATAACATTTAAAACATACCTGAATGAGCACTTGCCAGGAGCAACTAATTGTTCCACCTCTTCTAGCCAATTACCAAACAGTTTTTTCAGCCATTCTAGGAGGTATGATTAGGAAGTTTGCAGACTGTCCAAAAGTTGGCCTTTTGGTTGCTTGTAAATAAGGGGAACACTGTAGACTGCAGGAAGATATCAGTGGACTAGTCAGGTGATGAAACATTGGCAAATGGAATTCAATCCGGAAAAGTGTGAAGTTATGCATTTGGGGAAGGCTAACAAGACAAGAAAATACACAATAAATAGTAGGATGCTGAGAAATGTGACGAGTTGGAAAGTGGGATCAGGTTGGATTGCTCCTTGTCAGCCGACATGGACACAATGGGCCAAATTGCCTTCTTCCATGTTCTAACTTTCTATGGCTCTCTAATTCTAATGACTGGGAGCTGCCCGTGACTTGAATTAACGATCTTCAGCAACCTCGTTGGTGCCGATGATGGTGGATCTGATAATGTGTTACCTTGTCTCCACAGATCACTGGTCCATTCTTCCAGACTTCCCGGATCACAACAAGTGGGGATTCTCAGTCACTGCCTTAAACAACGACGTCTATGTTACTGGTGAGAAATCTGCCACCAGAAAGATTCAGGAGAAAGAAAGAAGGAATTTGCATTTGTATATCACCATCCACATCCATGGGATGTCCCATGTTGTTTCACAGCAAATGTAGTCACTCTACCTTTTGTCAGTCACTGCAGCAGCTAATTAATGCAGAGAGGTCACTCAACAACAATGGGACGAACAACCAGTAAATGGGGTTTCCCAGCGACGAGACGGCGGTAAATCCCGCTGGCGGTCGTCTCTGCCACTGAAAAACACACAGCGCCGGGTGGGTCGGTAAATCCCGCCCATTGCTTCAAACAATGCCCTGGAAGGAGCTTGCAACCACCATCCCCCTGAGCCGGAACAGACCATCCAGGGGTTGCAGGAATACAATTCTTTCATTCCTTTTCAATGTCAAATCAAAAATGGATCGAAGAGGAGGTTTTCTTTACCTTAAATGGTGGCCGATGCGATTGTTTTAATGCTCAGAGCAATTCCAATGCCCCCACCCGCTTCCCTGGCTGCCATCAGCTAACTCTGTGAATCGAATCTAGAACATTCCACAGCTTTCAGCACGTTTCTTCAATGGCTCACGGGAGATTTTATTGTTTAAAGCCCAATAGGAGAATGGTGTTTTATTGTAATAATAATAATAATAATAATAGGATTTAATGGTTTTAATTGGAGGATTTAATGCCAGTTTTACCCATCACCGATCAATCCTATCAGGGCCTTGGGATTCCATTGATTTTTCTCAGTAATAATTTGACAAGAATCAGAATATCTAGTGCAATTTTAAAGATAACTTACATCCGGGGTGGCATGTGGTGCAGTGGTTAGCACTGGGACTACGGCGCTGAGGAAGTGTTTCCTGTGATTCCTGCATGATGAGTGGAGCAGGAAGTGGGTACGAAGGGAATCTGGGATAGGCTAATGGTTAGATCTTCCAAATGGCCTCTGGGGGTTTGCGACACAAGCTGGCCAAGCTGTCTGAATCTGGATGTAGAAAATTCTTTAGGCACGCTTGTCAATCGTTCAACCTCATCACAGCTAATAATCTCTGTCTTGGACTCCCAGTAAACATGTTATATATTAGCAATAAAAAGCTGAGGTTTTAAAAAATATACATGGCAGTGAGTTTCTTGAAGAAATGTTTTTCCAAGATTACTTGACAAGCACTTCAACTCTTCCCTTTCCAGGAGGATCCAGGGGCAGCAAGACGGACACATGGTCGACAACCCAGGCCTGGAGGTTCCATTCCAAAGAAGGGATCTGGAAGCCCATTGCTCCAATGTTAAAACCCAGAACCAACCATTCTACGGCAGTATTAAATGGAGAAATCTACGCCATTGGAGGTAGCAGGCGAGCGGTTGAAGAATGAATTTAGTGCAAAGTCATGGGGTGGAGTGCAGATTCTAAATGCAGCATTGCAGCCAAACTGATTTCTTTCCCATTTGATGTGCTAGTTAGGCCATGACAGAGCATCAATTAGTTTCTCTATGTCAGCAAAGTTTCTTCTGGTAATGAAATGTTGATGTTCAATTTCCAAAAGGCTTAAACACACAAGAACCCAAGAAAGTGGAGCAAGAGTTGGCCATTCGGCCCCTCAAGCCTGCTCTGTCATTTGATAGGTCAAGGGAACTCTGACTGTATTCCTAACTCCAATCTCCTGCCTGTTCCCTAGTAACGCGTGACTCACTTGTCAATCAAAAGTCAGCCCAGTTCATCCTTGCACGTGCCATCGAATATTCAGTAGTCTCCACTACTTGCTGGGGTAGAGAATCCCAAAAACGAATGATCCTCTTCGAGAAGAAATTCCTCCTCCTATCCATCTTAGGTAGGGGACTCCTTATTTTGAAACTGTGGACACCTGCTCTTAGATTCCCCCTAATGATTGGTGGTTGAGCCTTGGTATCCCATTCAGAAGCTCTGCTCAGCCTTGGAAAGGCAACTCAAGTTTCTCCATCTGTCCACTATAATTCAAACTGACGGCAATGGCAGATACTGTCCAGGGTAACCATAGGTGAAAGAAGTGACTCCGGTTAGATTTAGCCGAGCTCAGTGTACACAAACTCCTGGGGCCCCTTGCGCTGCACGAGAAAAGTTCCTGGAATGTACATTATAAGAAGTGGCCTGTGGGAAACAAGAGGATGGAAGTGGTGGATCATTCCTCAGCTGACAAGAGAGCAAGGAAAGAATAGAGGGGATGCAGGAAGCCACTGCAGCCTTTGATAGGGATGTAGTAGAAGGGAGCAGGCCGTGCTGTCCTGTAGTAAAGTCTGACATTTTCTGAATTACAGGTACCACTTTAGATGTTGTGGAAGTGGAACATTACGACCCGTACAATGATAGCTGGGCCCTGATTGGTCCCACGGTGAAGTACGTCACTAACTTCACTGTCACAGGATGTGTGGGAAAGCTCTACGTGATTGGTTCGTGTGCAGCCAAGTACAATGTTCTCACTCTGCAGTGTTACAACCCTGTAATAGGTAGGTGTCAGCTTTACTCACAGGAAAGGAAGGAGACTGCAGTTCATGTTTCAATTCATGGCTGTCTTTAACCAAAACGCCCCATTTAATGATGTGCTGCTTTATCTGATCTGTATGTATACTGCACCATTGTACTTAAGCCATTTCCTCTCCATTCCTACTTTCTCCATTTGTTTTCTCTCCTTTCCTTGCTTCCTTTCCCATTGCTCTTCCCTTCCACTTACCCCACTCCATTCCTCACTCTTTCCCTCATTTCTTTCCTTTACTCTAGTTTTTCTTTTTTTAAACCTCACTCTGTTCCTCATATGCTGTTTCTCAGACTCCGTTCTTTCTGTTGTTGCTTCTTGCTGTTCCCCTCATTCATTTATGAACTAACATCTGCCCACAGGAAGCCAATGGCAAATGTATTGACTCCTCTGTGAATTTGTTCGGAACTGATTTAACAAAGTGGATACTGCCCATAGATCAGACCCTGGAGGAGGGAGAAGTTGGGAAAGAAGTGCCCAATATTGCCTTGTCTCTCACCAGTGCTCCAGGAAGCAGAGAGAGGAGCAAATGAAGGAGCACCATTTCCACACGTCCTGGTAGCTGATGGACTGCACCAAAGCTGAAGGCTACGCGAGTATTGGCTCACAAATGGGATATGCCAGAGAAACAGAACCTTATTCTAAAGCTATTGTTTTTAATTTAGTGTCAATGTTCTGTAAGCTTATTAGGAACTACTGTTTGTACAATACACTTGAGGCATTTAAGAGCAAAATACCAACACGACAGCAAGTCTGATTGCTGGATTCACAAACCATGCTGTAAAGTTGGGATAATATCTTCAGGAGTCCTGAGAAGGTTAAATCATGAAGGTTTATTTAGACAAACAAAAGTAAAGGCCGCAACGCAGCATACAGCACATAGGACCCAGTCAAGACTACCGATCTGGCCGATCCCAATCCGGGTTGGTTTTAAAATACAAGCTGCTAGGCCTCTGCCCTTCAGTGGAGGAGCTTGTATTCCACAAGCCCCATGGGGAGATCAATTAGATCATTCCTGTGGGTTTTGTGAGGTTATGGGTACAACTCAACTGTATTCTCTTGTACAGAACCGAGCATCTTACATCCCTGTTACCAAGGTTGTGCTCCCATTATTCTGTGTTACCCACAGATCGAGGCACAACCCACTAACCTTCCTTCCAAGACAATGTTCAATCTGACACCACACTTCAAACTTTTACAGTTTAGATCCGGATGATCAGAATGGCAGGTCCTTCTCTCTAACCCTCTCCTCTTTTTCACTTTGTCTCTGCAGATCACTGGAGTGTCATTGCCTCTCCCTTCATTCCCAAATACCTCTCTGCTCCCCGTTGCGTCTCTGTCGATGGAGTGATTTATTTAATTGGAGACAACACAAAGAAGGTTTACGCGTACGATTCGGAAGCCAACATGTGGCAGAAGGTAGGGGTGGGGAAGCTGGCACTGACATTACTCTGAACTTACCCATCACATTCCACTGACCCTTAACTTAGCAATGGCTTTACATTAACTCTTAATATAAACTATAAACTCCACCTCCACGTGCGCAAGGCTCAGCCTGACGCAACTAAAAGTGGTACATAGAGCCCACTTAACGAGAAACCGTATGAGTAGGTTCTTCCCGGAGGTGGAGGACAAATGTGAGCGGTGCCAGAGAGGCCCGGCCAACCACGTCCACATGTTCTGGTCTTGCCCCAGACTTGTGGAGTACTGGACAGCCTTCTTCGAGGCTATGTCCAAAGTGGTGGGGGTGAAGGTGGAGCCATGCCCGATAGTGGCGGTCTTCGGGGTTTCAGACCAGCCAGACCTATTCCTGGGGAGGAGGGCGGACGCCCTTGCCTTTGCCTCCCTGATTGCCCGCCGTAGAATCCTGTTTGGCTGGCGGTCAGCAGCACCACCCAGAGCTGCAGACTGGCTGTCCGACCTCTCGGAATCTCTCCAAACGGAGAAAATCAAATTCGCCATCCGAGGGTCGGACGACGGCTTCCACAGAACGTGGGAGCCATTCATGCAACTGTTCCGGGACCTGTTTGTGGCCAACGTACATGAGGAAGAATAGTCGGGTGGCCAAGAACCAGGGGAAAATGGGCGGGAATCGGGGGAAGGTAGCCGGGGGGAGGGGGGGGGGGGGGGGGGCTATGGGCTCGGTATGGGGGTTTGATGGCAAGCCAAGGCCCAAAACCAAACTATAAATAAATGCCTATAAACATGTGCCTCGGCCATATTGGGGAATGTAAAATATGTATGCTGGCTAAAGGGGGCGGCCACAATTATTGTTATGAAGATGCTTACCTGTAAATATTCATGTTAAATTTTTGTGTTTTCCTTTTTTTTTTCTCTCTCTCTAATAACTTGTAATTTGTCATATATAAAATATGAAAACTCAATAAAAAAACATTTATAAAAAATATAAACTATAAACATTTACAACACAGGACAAAGTGTTATAGACACCCTCAGTTCAGTTTAGTCGCAGGCAGGCTCAGTTGTAAGCCGGATAATGCCACAGTTTACTTCAACTCGTGTCTCTGAATGAATTGATGGTTGCATCAAATTAATCGACTTAAAAACTACTATGGAATCCGCCCTCAAACCTAACCGACTGGAACTCGATCCACAGGCCGCAGAAGCAAAATAAATTTTTTTGCATTGGCTTCGGTGCTTCAAGGCCTACCTGGCTGCGTCGACTACCTCCTCTGTTACACAAGAACAGAAACTCAGTCTTCTCCAGGCACAGATGAGTCATCGTATTTCAACTCAACTTGATGGAACTGACTCTTATACTGAGGCCCTCGCGATACTCGACCGCCTGTACGTGCGGCCCATGAAGAAGTCTACGCACGGCACATCTTGACAACTCGCCGCCAGCGCCCTGCAGAGTCGCTAGAAGACTACCTGCGCGACCTTAAAGCTCTAGCACGAGAATGTAACTTCCAGGCCGTGACAGCCTCCCAGCACATGGAACGCGCCGTCCGAGACGTGTATGTTGCAGGGGTCCGATCCAATTATGTGCGGTAGCGTCTTCTCGAGAAAGGGGCCCAGGACCTGGAGGACACGGTAAAACGCCTTCCAAAGTTTAAATGCGTTCCCGGCCGATCACGCGACCACATCGTGGACCCCTGACCAGAGACTGCCCCAGGCCTGCGCCACAACGCCACCCGCCCACCACGGAGGGCTATCGTGCCACTTTTGCTGCCAGCCCCAACACTCCCGGCAGCACTGCCCGGCCCGCAACGCGACCTGCAGCAGCTGCGGGCGGAAAGGGCACTTTGCTAAGGTCTGCCTGGCCAAAGCTAAAAACTCTAACTCGAACCCTAACCCGAACACTCGCTCCTCCAACTCACAGGCCCGCAGACCCCGCAATGTGGCAGTGTGTCTGTCCACTCCGCCTCCGCACAACATGTGCGACTCATGGGGGCCGCCATCTTGGCAATCCTCCCCCATACGGCCGGCCATGTGCAATTCATGGGGGCCACCATCCTGGGTGCCACCTTCCTTGCCACCCACCACGTGCGATCCAGAGGGACGGCCATCTTGGACGCCATCTTCCTCGCCGCCCGCGACGTGCGATCAACGGGGGCCGCCATCTTGGCCATCACCCAATATGCCACTCGACGACTACGACCTCCACAGACAATCATCACGGGGCCGCTCCAGCACCGCCGACCACGCCACCGACTACCCACAGATCAGTGCAGTCACTTTGGACCAGTCGCGGCCAAAGCACCTCAAGAGCTCCATGATGTCCGTCCAAATCAACGGATACGAGACACCGTGCCTCTTCGACTCTGGGAGCACCGAGAGCTTCATTCACCCAGATCTAGTAAGGCGCTGCTCGCTCCTGATATTTCCGACACAGCAAACTATCTCCTTCACCTCGGGGTCGCACTCCGTTCAGATACAGGGGCGCACTATTGTGACGTTAACAATACAGGGCGCCAACTACACCAACTTCCAACTGTATGTACTCCCAGACCTCTGTGCCCCCCCCTCCTCGGACTGGATTTCCAGTGCAACCTCAGGAGCCTAACACTCAGCTTCGGCGGACCCCTTTCCCCACTCACTATATGCAGTCTAGCAACTCTGAAAATCGACCCCCCTCCACTCTTCGCTAATCTCACTGCCAACTGCAAACCAGTGGCCACTCGCAGCAGGAGGTATAGCCTGCAGGACAGGGTTTTTATTAGATCCGAAGTCCGGTGTCTCTTACGTGAAGGAGTCATAGAGGCCAGGAAAAACCCCTGAAGAGCTCAGGTGGTGGTCGTGAAGACCGGGGAAAAGTTCTGGATGGTGGTTGATTATAGCGAAACCATTAACCGGTTCACTCATCTCGATGCGTACCCCCTCCCCCGGATTGCAGACATGGTAAATCAGATCACCCAGTACCGCATATTCTCCACGGTGGATCTGAAGTCTGCATACCACCAGCTCCCAATCCGCCCGGAGGACCGCCACTACACGGCGTTTGAGGCAGACGGCCGCCTCTTCCATTTCCTCTGGGTTCCCTTTGGCGTCACGAACGGGGTTTTGGTGTTCCAACGAGCAATGGACCGAATGGTGGACCAGTACGGGCTGCGGGCCACGTTTCCGTACTTGGATAACGTCATCATCTGCGGCCATGACCAGCAGGACCACGACGCCAACCTCCACCGATTTCTCCAAACCGCCCAGAAACTCAACCTCACCTATAATAAGGAGAAATGCATTTTCCGCACAACCAGACTAGCCATCCTCGGCTACGTCGTGGAAAACAGGGTCCTAGGACTCGACCCTGACCGTATGCAACTCCCTCTCCCTCACTGTTCCAGGGCCCTCAAGTGGTGCCTTGGATTTTTCTCATACTGGTCCCCCAGTATGCGGACAAAGCCCGCCCACTATTTAAGGCTGCACTCTTCCCACTGTCAGCTGAGGCCCGCCAGGCCTTCAACTGCATCAAGGAGGACATCACCAAAGCCGCCATGCGGGCGGTAGATGAATCCGTCCCCTTTCAGGTGGAGAGCGACGCCTCAGAGGTCGCTCTCGCTGCGACTCTGAACCAGGCAGGTAGGCCAGTAGCGTTCTTCTCCTGAACCCTCTCCGCTTCGGAGCGTTGACGCTCCTCAGTCGAAAAAGAAGCTCAAGCCATTGTGGAAGCAGTACGGCACTGGGGGCACTACCTCACTGGTAGGAGGTTTACCCTCATCACCGACCAGAGATCGGTTGCCTTTATGTTTGATAACTCGCAGCGGGGAAAAATCAAGAATGACAAAATCTTGCGGTGGAGGATCGAACTCTCCACCTATAATTATGATATCGTATACCGTCCGGGGAAGCTCAACGAGCCCCCAGATGCCCTGTCCCGCGGCACATGCGCCAGCACACAAGACGACCGACTACAGGCTATCCACAATGACCTCTGCCACCCGGGGTTCACCCGGCTCGCCCACTACATCAAGGCCCGAAACCTGTCTTTCTCCAACGAGGTTAAAGCTGTCACCAGGAATTACCCGATCTGCGCGGAGTGTAAACCGCACTTCTATAGACCAGACAAGGCCCACCTGGTAAAGGCATCCCGGCCCTTTGAATGACTGAGTATTGATTTCAAAGGGCCCCTCCCTCGACCAACCGTAACATCTAATTTCTCAATGTTATAGATGAATTCTCCCATTTCCCGTTTGCCATCCCGTGCCCCGATATGACCTCCCATACAGTCATTAGGGCCCTGCATAGTGTCTTCACCCTGTTCGGTTTCCCCAGCTACGTACACAGCGACAGGGGTTCGTCCTTCATGAGTGACGAGCTGCGTCAGTACCTGCTCGACAAGAGCATCGCCTCGAGCAGGACTACCAGCTATAACCCCAGGGGGAACGGGCAGGTGGAGAGGGAGAACGCGACGGTCTGGAAGACCGTCCTACTGACCCTAAGGTCCAGGAATCTCCCGACCTCCCGACCTCCCACAGGCAGGAGGTCCTCCCCGACACACTCCATGCAATTAGGTCCCTCCTTTGTATGGCCACAAATCAGACTCCTCACGATCGATTATTTGTCTGCCCTAGGAGCACTACCACGGGGGCCTCGCTTCCATCCTGGCTGAGGACACCGGGCCCTGTCCTCCTTCGGAAACACGTCCGGACACATAAAACAGACCCACTGGTAGAGAGGGTCCTGCTCCTGTACTCAAACCCCCACTACGATGGCCGACAGGACACTGTTTCCCTCCGGGACCTGGCACTTGCAGGATCTACTACTACTACCACTACCACTACCGCCGAGGTACCCCTCACACTACATCCCATCCGACCTCCCACGCCCTGCGGCCCCTGCGCCTACTTGTTTCCCGCGCCCCCTTCCACCCGTCATACCGGTCTGCAGGCACGAAGCTCTGGCAGAACCACCCCCGGAGTCCACCCTCAAATTCGCACCGAACATCTGTCGACAGCCATCCGAAGCGGCTGCAACTCCAGTGCTCCGTCGGTCTCAACGCACGATTCAAGCGCCGGACCGACTGAACTTATAGACCCGTCACCCCCACCGGACTTGATTTTTTTTAACAGGGGGTGAATGTGGTGAATGTGTATCCACTATAAATTCACACTGCACATTACTGCGTCCCTGTGGGCTCCATCTGTGAGCCGTTGCACAGCACTGCCCACAGGGGGAGATGAGGAGCATGTACAGGGCTCCGCCCTTGGCTCCGCCCCCAGCAGGAAGTATAAGTGCTGCGGTCCTACGAATCCACCCTCAGTTCAGTTTAGTCGCAGACAGGCTCAGTTGTAAGCCGATTAAAGCCACAGTTTACTTCAACTCGTGTCTCTGAATGAATTGATGGTCGCATCAATCAAAGTGTGGTCAATGATTTCACCTGCTTTCATATTTTATATTATTTTTCAAAATATATACACCCACAAACACACACTCCCAGGCCGGAATTCCCCGGCCATTTCCGCCGGAGGGATCTACCAGTCCTGCCGACGGTGAACCCCTGTCAGGAGTTTCCCGGTGGTGGAAGGTGCAGACAACGGGAATCCCGTTAACAGCGGCGGGATCAGAAGATCCCGTCACCGGCCAATGGCGAGTCACCTCCGCTGCTGGAAAACACACGGCAGGGGCGGGGGGGGGGGGGGGGGGGGCACGGAACATCCCGGCCCCAGCCTCTGGAATCTGTTGGACACTGTTATATGGAAGGACATTTTCTAAATAGACACTGGTTACTGGGAAAGCCCCCCCCCCCCCCCCCCCCATTAGATCTTATCGAAACATAATAAGGTCCTGAGGGGAACGGACTGGCTGGATGTTGAAAGGACATTTTCCCTTGTGGAAGAGACTAGAACTGTGGAATAAAGTTTAAAAATCAGGCTCCCATTTAAGACGGAGAGAAGAAACGTTTTCTCTGATTGGACAGTGAATGTTTGGAACTTTCTTCCCCTGAGAGTGTCGGAGGCAGGGTCACTGCATATTTTTTATTTTTAAGATAGAGGTTGAGAGATTCTTGACTAACAGGGTTATCAAAGGTTATCGGGAGTAGGTGGAAAGTGGAGTTGAGGCCACAAACAGACCAGCCAGGATCTTATTGAATTTTGGAGCAGGCTCGAGGTACCAAATGGCCAGCTCCCACTCCGAATTCATATGTTTGTGTGCAGATTTTGCGATCTGCACCAGCAGTAAGTCAGATTCTTCACAATTGGCATGTGCTTGGAAATCGAAGCTTTCACATCTACCTGCACAGAACATTAACCTCCTTCCTCCTGCTCCACTGTGCTTTTGTTGCAGCTGGTTTAATTTAACTTAATTTTTAACTAATTCACACGATTCAACTTTCCTCCATTTGTAAATTCAGACATTAAACAGCCTTGTTAATTTTCCTGCTGCATTGCTCTCAACTTCCATTTTCGAGACAGAAAAACAGTTTTTGGTGAACGGGTTTTCATTGGCTGCAAAAACTGTTCTGGAGACCTGTCTTCCAACCAGTCAAACCAGTTCTGCAAATTGACATTATTTTTTAAATTGTTCCTGGGACGCGTGCACCGTTGCAAGGTTATTGAGAAGGAGGCGATGAGCTGCTTTCTTGAGCTGCAGCAGTCCATGTGATGTACATTGTATTATTCTCTTTGAAGTTAAGGTTTTTTTTTGAGTCATCGGTTAGCTGAGGTCTGTATAAAAGACAGACAGAGAGCGCACACAGTAAGCGAGCACTTTTCCAGGAGACACATCCGCAGTGAGACTCGTACAGAGTGGGAGATTTAAACTTGGTAATTTGGTGCAGTGAGGTAAATCAGCAAAGGTAAGTGGAAAATCTAATTCTGCTGTTTTTCAGTTAAAAGTGCAGTGTGGAGCTTAGTGTCTGATTGGTTGAAGCTGCCCCCACCCTAATTGCTGAGAGGCAGTTATCTGTCAATCACCTGAGGCCTGTTGAGGCCTGTTTAGGGGCACATTGTATTATTCTCTTTGAAGTTAAGGTTTTTTATTTAGTCATCGGTTAGCTGAGGTCTGTATAAAAGACAGACAGAGAGCGCACACAGTAAGCGAGCACTTTTCCAGGAGACACATCCGGAGTGAGACTCGTACAGAGTGGGAGATTTAAACTTGGTAATTTGGTGCAGTGAGGTAATCCGGTGCAGAGTGTAAGGAGGTGCTTTTTTACCCTGGTAAGTGACTGGTAAGTAGTCTCTCTTTTTCTTTTCATTGTCTAATTTATTTATTTTTATTTTGAAATTCTAGTTGTTTAAGTTTACCAAGGGTTTAAGACATGGCAGGAGATCCCAGACCCGTGTCATGCTCCTCGTGTGCGATGTGGGAGCTCAGGGACACGTCCACTGTCCCTGGCTCCTTCACGTGCAAGAAGTGTGTTCAGTTGCAGCTCTTGTTAGACCGCTTGACGGCTCTGGAGCTGCGGATGGACTCACTTTGGAGCATCCGCGATGCTGAGGAGGTTGTGGATAGCACGTTTAGCGAGTTGGTCACACCGCAGGTGAAGGTTACTGAGGGAGATAGAAAATGGGTGACCAAAAGAAAGAGCAAGAGTAGGAAGGCAGTGCAGGTGTCCCCTGCGGTCATCTCCCTGCAAAACAGATATACCGCTTTGGATACTGTTGAGGGAGATGGCTCACCAGGGGAAGGCAGCAGCAGCCAGGTTCATGGCACCGTGGCTGGCTCTGCTGCACAGCAGGGCAGGAAGAAAAATGGCAGGGCTATAGTGATAGGGGACTCGATCGTAAGGGGAATAGACAGGCGGTTCTGTGGACACAATCGAGACTCCAGGATGGTATGTTGCCTCCCTGGTGCAAGGGTCAAGGATGTCTCGGAGCGGCTGCAGGACATTCTGGGGGGGGAGGGTGAACAGCCAGCTGTCGTGGTGCACATAGGCACCAACGATATAGGTAAAAAACGGGATGAGGTCCTACAAGCGGAATTCAGGGAGTTAGGAGTTAAACTAAAAAGTAGGACCTCAAAGGTAGTAATCTCAGGATTGCTACCAGTGCCACGAGCTAGTCAGAGTAGGAATGTCAGGATAGATAGGATGAATGCGTGGCTCGAGAGATGGTGCAAGAGGGAGGGATGCAAATTCCTGGGGCATTGGGACCGGTTCTGGGGGAGAGGTGGGACCAGTACAAACCGGACGGTCTGCACTTGGGCAGGACTGGAACCAATGTCCTAGGGGGGGTGTTTTCTAGAGCTGTTGGGGAGGGTTTAAACTAATGTGGCAGGGGGATGGGAACCAATGCTGGAAGTTGGAAGGTAGTAAAACAGGGACAGAAACAAAAGGAAGTAAGGGGAAAAGTGCAAGGCAGAGAAGACATAGTCAGAAATCCAGAAGGGCGACAGTACAAGGTACAGTGACTGAGGGGAGCACAGTGAATAGGCCCAGTAATAACAAAAGGAATAAAACTGGAGATGTTAAGATTCAAAACAGAGGTAAAAAAACCAACATAAGTGTACTTTACCTGAATGCTCGTAGTATTCGGAATAAAGTAAATGAGTTGGTGGCACAAATCATCGTAAATGACTATGATTTAGTGGCCATTACTGAAACATGGTTAAAGGATGGTCAAGACTGGGAGTTAAATATCCAAGGGTATCAAACTATTCGGAAGGACAGAGTGGATGGTAAGGGAGGTGGTGTTGCTCTGTTATTTAAGGATGACATCCGGGCAATAGTAAGGGATGACATCGGTGCTATGGAGGATAAGGTTGAATCCATTTGGGTGGAAATCAGGAATAGTAAGGCGAAAAAGTCACTGATAGGAGTAGTCTATCGGCCACCAAATAGTAACGAGATGGTGGGGCAGGCAATAAACAAAGAAATAACTGATGCATGTAGAAATGGTACAGCAGTTATCATGGGGGATTTTAATCTACATGTCGATTGGTTTAACCAGGTCGGTCAAGGCAACCGTGAGGAGGAGTTTATAGAATGTATCCGCAATAGTTTCCTAGAACAGTATGTAATGGAACCTACGAGGGAACAAGCAGTCCTAGACCTTGTCCTGTGTAATGAGACAGGATTGATTCATGATCTCATAGTTAGGGATCCTCTCGGAAGGAGCGATCACAATATGGTGGAATTTAAAATACAGATGGAGGGTGAGAAAGTAAAATCAAATACTAGTGTTTTGTGTTTAAACAAAGGAGATTACAAGGGGATGAGAGAAGAACTAGCTAAGGTAGACTGGGAGCTAATACTTTATGGTGGAACAGTTGAGGAACAGTGGAGAACCTTCCAAGCGATTTTTCACAGTGCTCAGCAAAGGTTTATACCAACAAAAAGGAAGGACGGAAGAAAGAGGGAAAATCGACCGTGGATATCTAAGGAAATAAGGGAGAGTATCAAATTGAAGGAAAAAGCATATAACGTGGCAAAGATTGCTGGGAGATTAGAGGACTGGGAAATCTTTAGGGGGCAACAGAAAGCTACTAAAAAAGCTATAAAGAAGAGTAAGATAGAGTATGAGAGTAAACTTTCTCAGAATATAAAAACAGACAGTAAAAGTTTTTACAAATATATAAGACAAAAAAGAGTGGCTAAGGTAAATATTGGTCCTTTAGAGGATGAGAAGGGAGTTTTAATAATGGGAAATGAGGAAATGGCTGAGGAACTGAACAGGTTTTTTGGGTCGGTCTTCACAGTGGAAGACACAAATAACATGCCAGCGACTGATAGAAATGAGGCTATGACAGGTGAGGACCTTGAGAGGATTGTTATCACCAAGGAGGGAGTGATGGGCAAGCTAATGGGGCTAAAGGTAGACAAGTCTCCTGGCCCTGATGGAATGCATCCCAGAGTGCTAAAAGAGATGGCTAGGGAAATTGCAGATGCACTAGTGATAATTTACCAAAATTCACTAGACTCTGGGGTGGTCCCGGTGGATTGGAAATTAGCAAACGTGACACCACTGTTTAAAAAAGGAGGGAGGCAGAAAGCAGGAAATTATAGGCCAGTGAGTTTAACTTCGGTAATAGGGAAGATGCTGGAATCTATCATCAAGGAAGAAATTGCGAGGCATCTGGATAGAAATTGTCCCATTGGGCAGACGCAGCATGGGTTCGTTAAAGGCAAGTCATGCCTAACTAATTTAGTGGAATTTTTTGAGGACATTACCAGTGCAGTAGATAACGGGGAGCCGATGGATGTGGTATATCTGGATTTCCAGAAAGCCTTTGACAAGGTGCCACACAAAAGGTTGCTGCATAAGATAAAGATGCATGGCATTAAGGGTAAAGTAGTAGCATGGATAGAGGATTGGTTAATTAATAGAAAGCAAAGAGTTGGGATAAATGGGTGTTTCTCTGGTTGGCAATCAGTAGCTAGTGGTGTCCGTCAGGGATCCGTGTTGGGCCCACAATTGTTCACAATTTACATTGATGATTTGGAGTTGGGGACCAAGGGCAATGTGTCCAAGTTTGCAGATGACACTAAGATGAGTGGTAAAGCGAAAAGTGCAGAGGATACTGGAAGTCTGCAGAGGGATTTGGATAGGTTAAGTGAATGGGCTCGGGTCTGGCAGATGGAATACAATGTTGACAAATGTGAGGTTATCCATTTTGGTAGGAATAACAGCAAACGGGATTATTATTTAAACGCTAAAATATTAAAGCATGCCGCTGTTCAGAGAGACTTGGGTGTGCTAGTGCATGAGTCACAGAAGATGGGTTTACAAGTGCAACAGGTGATTAAGAAGGCAAATGGAATTTTGTCCTTCATTGCTAGAGGGATGGAGTTTAAGACTAGGAAGGTTATGTTGCAATTGTATAAGGTGTTAGTGCGGCCACACCTGGAGTATTGTGTTCAGTTTTGGTCTCCTTACTTGAGAAAGGACGTACTGGCGCTGGAGGGTGTGCAGAGGAGATTCACTAGGTTAATCCCAGAGCTGAAGGGGTTGGATTATGAGGAGAGGTTGAGTAGACTGGGACTGTACTCGTTGGAATTTAGAAGGATGAGGGGGGATCTTATAGAAACATTTAAAATTATGAAGGGAATAGATAGGATAGATGCGGGCAAGTTGTTTCCACTGGCGGGTGACAGCAGAACTAGGGGGCATAGCCTCAAAATAAGGGGAAGTAGATTTAGGACTGAGTTTAGGAGGAACTTCTTCACCCAAAGGGTTGTGAATCTATGGAATTCCTTGCCCAGTGAAGCAGTTGAGGCTCCTTCATTACATGTTTTTAAGGTAAAGATAGATCGTTTTTTGAAGAATAAAGGGATTAAGGGTTATGGTGTTCGGGCCGGAAAGTGGAGCTGAGTCCACAAAAGATCAGCCATGATCTCATTAAATGGAAGAGCAGGCTCGAGGAGCCAGATGGCCTATTCCTGCTCGTAGTTCTTATGTTCTTATGTTCTTATGTAGGCACATTCACAGAGCTATTTGGGAAGGAAGTCCAGGATTTTGACTCAGCGACAGTGAAGGAACGGTGATGTATTTCCAAGTCGGGGTGGTGTGTGGCTTGGCGGGGAACTTGGTGTTCCCAAGAATCTGCTTCCCTTGCCCTTCTAGGTTGCTCCGTGTGGGTTTATCCATGAAAATGTTTACGAATGTAGAAAGCCCACAATAAACGCATTTGGTGTTATATTCCTTGTCTTCTCCAAGGTAGCCAGACATGTACTCTGACAAAGAATATAAAACTAAGAAGTTTAAATCAAAACAATTTTATTTTGCACTACTAAACTTGATTAGGTTCGCACACTTTACTAAGTAACAGATAATAAAATAATAATATTGAATCTGTAGCACAGTAATCAACATTCTCTCTGACTATTAAACTACACTATAACTCAACCTCATGCTATATTTCCACAATTAAATCTCCCTCGGCTTTCTCATCGGCTTCTCATCATCTTCTCCCAGAATTCCTGGAGACGCAGCCTTATATATGATCACTGAGTAACGCCATCTAGTGTTGAGTTACACGTAGTGTCTCCTGTTAATCCTTTACTATACTTGTACTATGCATATCATTACATATGGGTCAACTTATAATCTGACTGAATGAACTACTATTCACTTTATTGATAGACAATCACCCCACCTCCTAACATTACTAATAAATGAGTGAGGCACATGCATGATTCGGAGACCAGCACAACCCCGATTCATTGTACTGATATCCCACAGTTCATTCTGCTGCTATGGTTTATTCTTGCATTCCCGCGTGATCAATTGCACTGATGTTCCACAATCCATTGCACAGATGCTCTATGACGCATTGTTTGCTTCTCCTCTCTCAGGTCCAGCTGCTCCATAAGTTGCATGAGAATGGGGGCATGGTGGTGATTGCTGGGAAGATTTACGTTACTGGCGGTCACTGGAAGGGAATGGAAGGAGACTACAGTGTGGAATTGGAGGTGTACGATTGTGCCAAGGACGTGTGGACTATCGAAGGCTTCCTGCCGCGCCCCTGGCTTTATCATGGGTCCTGCTCCATTTTCATTGACACATCCAGATGGACTGAACTGTTTCCAGACGGCGACACCTAGAGAAATACCCTGGAACTCTTCCTCATCTGCGAGTCCTTTTGAGGACACTGCCTGCACAGCACAGCACAGCACAGTTCACACAGTGAGCAGGTAGTTGAAAAGGAGGGGATCGAACCCACTGGCCAAAGCAGGACTATGGCTGTTCATGCTTGTTTTTAGCAGCTTCATCTTCTTTAGTGTGAGAGGTTTTTATTTCTGGAGAGGCTCCCAAGAGGCCTGGTATTCAATGAAGCGAAAGGGCTGTAGTTACAGGGTATTGCTCACCACCCAGCATGTCTGCCAGCTAACATATTTCACATCAAACTCAGTCATAAGTTGTGTTTATTAAATTTGATTTCAGTGATCAGCTAGGACATGAGAAGAAAGTGAGTTATTCAATAGAAATGGCCCATTGGCAACCTGGAAAGAAACCAATAGTGTTGCCTGGAGTGAAGGTGCAGCCCGTTATCTCTGTGCTACTGTGCCCACCACTGTATTGTATGTTCTTTTACCTTCAAGAAAATAACCTCATTCCTTCCAATAGTGCCAGCACATGAACCTGAATTAAAGGTTTCCTCCCAACCACTTTAACAGCTATTTCAGAGTCAAGAGTCCACCTTGAAATAGAAATCTCCTTTTGAACCTCAGCAAAAAATAGTGGGAGACTGGACAAATATTGTTTGAAAGCAGTGCAACACAATAGTACGTTTTTCAAGGGGAGAATTAGATCGAATTCACACTTGGGGTTGAGTTGGGGGGACTGTATCCTCCCATTCATTTAACTTTGCAATATTGGGCGGTTCCCCATTATTTAAAATTGATCTTCAAAATAGCAGAACATTTTTGCCCCCATGGTTTCGAGGCATTGAAAACCAGCACCATCTCCTGACTGAACTTGGAACTGCAGCAACAAAAAAAAGAAAGAAATCATGGGCTTTGAAAAATGCCCTTGAGAATCTTGAAGCTACACTACATTTAGGCTGACTGAGATACTCTTTTGTGGGATGGGAGCCAGATGCACCAAGTGGGGACAGAGTAAGAGCGAGGCGGGGAGGAATAGGAATTTCTTGCATCCACCCTTCTGCCGACTCTTGCTTCAGCTGCTGGCTGACCCCGGGGATTCCGATGGGGTCTGACACACAAGCACGCGGAGTCCCTCTCCACCTTGGTTGCAGTGGAGTTGCCAACCCTTGCTGTAAAAAAAGGAAATTGGATAATTATCTGAAGGGAAAAGCTTTACACTCCAGGGGAAGGGTGACGAAGTGGAACTAGAAGTGGGGCAGCACGGTAGCACAAGTAGATAGCATTGTGGCTTCACAGCTCCAGGGTCACAGTCTGTGCCGAGTCTGTACGTTCTCCCCGTGTCTGCGTGGGTTTCCTCCGGGTGCTCCGGTTTCCTCCCACAGTGCAAAGATGTGCAGGTTAGGTGGATTGGCCATGATAACTTGCCCTTAGTGACCAAAAAAAAGGTTAGGAGGGGCTATTGGGTTACGGGGATAGGGTGGAAGTGAGGGCTTAAGTGGGTCGGTGCAGACTCGATGGGCCGAATGGCCTCCTTCTGCACTGTATGTTCTACGTAGCTGAATAACTCTTACACCGGGTCAGCAGGGACACGGCGGGCCAAATGACCTCTGCCTGTCCTGTAACTGTTCTTTGATTCTACCAACGTGTATCGTTGAACAACCTCTTGGCTCCAACATCTGTGCCCAGACAACCAGACGTTTGTCTCAAACCTTCAATATTTTTAAAGGCGCTGAATGACAGTGTTCAAAGGGACATGGAAAAACACCTTTTGTAAAAAAAAATGTTTGTGTGATTTTTGTTCACCCTGGTTGCTGGCAACAGTGGCCAATATATTAATCTTTCTTCCGTTGACAATCCCGGAGGGCTGGCTTCACAAGGTTACAGTGGCTGAATGGCTGTTCAGGCCTCAATATGTTTTGACTAAAACCAGCAAGAGTTGAGGTTGAGTTAACACCTTCAGAGATGGTCATATGAATAAATATCTGTGACTGCGATTGAATTTACCGATAACAATAGATTGAGATGGTTAAACATTATACGGGCAAGTAAGGGCCAACAATCTGGAGGGCAGCAGAGGTAGGCTTGGTTATGAAAGGAAATCAAGAGATGAAGTTTGATATAATCGCTTTTGGGGATTGGAGAATATTTATATCAAACTAACCCTCAAGAGATGTGATAGGATAGTTTGTACAGGGCCTGTGACAAATGATTGTAATAATAATCTTTATTATTGTCACAAGTAGGATTACATTAACAATGCAATGAAGTTACTGTGAAAAGCTCCTAGTCGCCACATTCCAGCGCCTGTTCGGGTACACGGAGTACGGTACGGTATTCAGGATGTACAATGCACCTAACAGCACTTCATTCGGGGCTTATGGGAGGAAACCGGAGAACCCGGAGGAAATCAATGCAGATCAATACAGGGAGAATGTGCCGATTCCGCACAGACAGTGACCATAGCCGGGAATTGAACCTGGGACCCTGGCGCTGTGAAGCAACTGCGCTAGCCACTGTGCTACCGTGCCGCCCCTTGCATGAGTAGGGTCGAGTCCTTGCTGGGAACTTTTTGGGGGGTTACACCCACTCCTACACTGCAACTTGCTCGAGGTTGCTCGAGGGCAGCAGGGTAGCATGGTGGTTAGCATAAATGCCTCACAGCTCCAGGGTCCCAGGTTCGATTCCTGGCTGGGTCACTGTCTGTGTGGAGTCTGCACGTCCTCCCCCTGTGTGCGTGGGTTTCCTCCGGGTGCTCCGGTTTCCTCCCACAGTCCAAAGATGTGCGGGTTAGGTGGATTGGCCATGCTAAATTGCCCGTAGTGTCCTAAAAAAGTAAGGTTAAGGGGGGGGGTTGTTGGGTTACGGGTATAGGGTGGATACGTGGGTTTGAGTAGGGTGATCATGGCTCGGCACAACATTGAGGGCCGAAGGGCCTGTTCTGTGCTGTACTGTTCTATGTTCTATGTTCCCAGTTTCAGTGCGTTAACGGGTTTCTACCGCACTGCTACTTACAGCCACTGAGCAGGAGGAGCTTGAAGGAAATATAAACGGAAAATGCTGGAAAGCCTCAGCAGGTCTGGCAGCATCTGTGGAGAGAGAAAAGGAGTCAATGCTTCAGGCAAAGACCTTTCATTAAAACTAGCGAATGTTACAGATGTAACAGGGTTTAAGCAAGGACAGAGGCAGGGAAAGGGGTGGTCGGAAGAAAAGGTAAAGATACATCCTGCCAAACTCTTTAATTCTCCCAGTTTTTGTTTTGTCTCCATTGCACCTGTTCTGCCGGTGGCATCATCTGACTAACAGCTGCTAGTTTCCTGACACTAACTGTACTCCTTTTCACCATGAATTGCCAAACCCTTGACATCTCTATTCCCCCATCGGGATGGTCAGAAGGCCCTCTGCTTCTTCCTGGAATGGAGGGCCTCATGCGCCATCACCCTTTTCTGCCTGGCTGAACATTGAACAACTTCTACTTTCCTTTTACTCACTTCCTTCAAATAGAAGGTGTTGCTATGGGAAACCGTTGGGTCTCCCAGTAATCATGGTACCTGTGGAATATTCCTTGTTCCCGTCCCACTCACCACCACCTTCTCAAGGGAAATTAAGGATGGGCAGCAAATGCCGGCCCACCAGTGACGTCCATATCCCATGAATTAATAAAAAGAAAACTTGGACCTCCTGCATCGTCACCTTTTTTAGTGCATTGATGGCTGCATTGGTGCCAATTTCTTCCCTTGCCCTGAACTTCGGGAAAGCTTAATCAACTTTACTTCCAGTTTTCCATCCTTCTCTCGCCTTCACATGGTCCGTGTTTCACTCTTCTATCCCCTTCCTTGACTTCTCTGTCACCATTCATGAGGATAGGCTGTCGGCCAACATTCACTGTAAGCATGCTAATCCTCACAGCCGCCTTCATTACATTTCCTCACACTTTGATTCCTGGAGGGACTCCATTCCATTTTCCCAGTTGCATCCATTCTGATGATGCCATCTTCTACACCTGTGCTTCTGTCATGTTTACCCTTTACCTCAAGAAGACTTCCTTCCCCATGGCTGTGGCTGTCCGTTTCATTTTCTGCACTTCTGTTCTCAGCCCTTCCCCTCCGTCCCAAACCCGTGACAGGATTTCTCCTTCTCCACCTTCCATCACACCAGCCACCATATTCAGCAGATCATTCCTGGCAACATCAAAATTCTACATTCTCAGATCGCATTGAATCATAGTTTCATAGAATGGTTACAGTGCTAAAGAAGGCCATTTGCCCCATCATGGAAAAGCAGTTCAGCAACTCCTCCAAGTTTCTACACAGCCCTGCAAACTGTCTCTCTTCAGAATATGATCCAATTATCCCATTTTTCTGTTGGCACGGGAAGCCATGAGTAAAGATTCTGCTGCTTTCAATTGCACCTCCTCTGGGTACATTGATTGTTCCTTTATTTGCCCCCATACCATCTCCTTTGGCCTTGAACCATCATCTCCCCCGGACATTCCGGACAGCCGCCGGAATGTGCCGACTAGGGGATTTTCACAGTAACTTCATTGAAGCCTACTCGTGACAATAAGCGATTTTCATTTCATTTTTCATTTTCATCTCCTTTGTCATTTGGTAGTTCAGAACTTGAGTATTGCTGGAAAAAAACATGTCAAAGTTTTTTATCTTGTACTCATCAGGACACATCACAAAACTACCAATTTAAGGGGAAAACAACGACTTATACTATATGAGAAGAGAGTGCGACCGGTATAAATTGCTGTTTTCGCCTGAAGTTAGTGTTCTTGCGAACTGTCCTGATGAGTACTAGATGAAAAGCTTCAACATGTCTCTTTTTTTCAGCACTAGCTCTTTTGTCATTTAATCACTCCTTCCTTCCACCCTGTCATTAGCTTTCCCTTTTGTTTCCTTCCTCCTCCTCCTCCCTCTTTCTCTGCCCTCTGTCCAGTACTTACTTAACATATGTTACCTCTGGAACATTTTGCATTCTGAAAGAGGATCACTGACCTGGAACATTCACTCCATTTCAGATTTCAAGCATCCACTGTATTTTAATACTTGTGTTAGCTCCGAGGCTGCTCCAGGCCCAAGGGTCTGGTCCGCGGAGGAGATTAACTCGGAGAAATACATGCCTTTTCCACCTTTATTACTAAACAGTCAGTCACTGTCTTCGACGCTTGTCAGGGAGCTGTCAGAACAATGAACAACACCAAAAGACTCCTGTGAGGTGCAGCTCCATCGCCCGACACCTCAGGTTCCGGGGTAACTCCAGTCATTCTTCGCTCAACTCAGCAACAAAAGTGAAACACTGACAAAAGCATAGCCAAGTCGAAGGGAACATAAAGACATCCTAATGTACGGAACGACACCTCCTCAGCGCGGAATAAAAACAGAAAGTTCTAGAAATGCTCAGCAGGTCAGACAACAAGTGAGGGTGCGAGGGCGGGGAGAAAAACAGAGTTAACATTGCAGGTGATGATCCTTCATCAGAACTGGAAAATGTCAGATCTTAAGCAAAGGCAGATGTGGGAAAATAAGATGGTGGGGTTGGGGGTGCTGGGGGGGGGGAGGGGGGGGAGAGGAGGGGGGGTCAGGAGGAAAGAAACAAAAGGAGTTTAGGCAGGAAGACAGAAATATAAAAGGACAGAAACCAATGGAGATGGTCATGGGGCAAGCTGGAAACAAAAGACAGATGCAGAGGAGGTGTCAATGGTCACAGAAATATAGGAGAGGGAAAGGGAAGTTTGCAAAATCTGACAAGGAGGAGAAACCTCCATCGACATCGTCTGATCAAAGCATTACCCTGCACAATTTGTTAGATATCGGTTCGTACTGGAAAACATTACGTGAATTGAACATTCGCAGATATTTTAAAGCGTGATATTTTATTCTCTTTTCTTATTTAAAGTCTTGAGCTGTCAGGAATATCTAAATAAATAAATTATTAAATCGAAATCCTGCTTAACCTTCTTCTCCTGCAGTTAAATTATTTTGTAGGGATGTTTGTGAAATCCATTGGTAAAATCACAAAGTGGTTGAAATGACCCTGTGTCATACTGAAATAGTCTTTATCCCCCTCTCTCCTTCACCTTCCCTTCGCTGCACCCTCCCCCCTCCCTCCTCAACCATTAGCAACGCTGGAGATAGTTGCTAGGTGCTCTAAAGTGCCATGAGCCACATCTGCTGATAATGGCCTTGACTGCCTAGATACCAAGCCGGTACTTGTCCCATAGATCAAACATTGCTTGGAACCCTCCCTCAGGAGTTGGAGTTCCACAAATCTCGCCACCTCACGGAAATGCCCTCCATGCCCTTTCGCACTGCATAGAGGGGTTTCCTGTATGGACTGCTGCTGCACACCCTTGCCCTCTTAATTCTACTTGCCAAGGACTTTTCAAGACCTCTCCTCACCCTCCTAATTTTCCACTTAAGTTCCTTCCTACCTTCTTTATACTTCTCAAGGGTTTTGACTGTCCCCACCCTTCTAGACCATACAAAAGCCTCCTTTTTCTTTTTGATGAGGTTCACAATAGTCCTTGTTATCCAAGGCTCCCTAAACTTCCCATACTCATCCTTCGTTCTCTCAGGAACGTGACTTTCCTGAATCCTAATCAACTGTTGGTTGACAGACTCCCACATGCCAGATGTTGACTTACCTTCCAACAGCCGCATCTAATCCAAATTCTTCAATTCCTGTCAAATGTTATCGTAATTTGTCTTTCCCCAGTTCAGCACCTTAACTTGAGGGTCACCCTCAGCCCTATCCAAAAGTACCCTAAAACTTAGGCAATTGTAGTCACTACTCTCAAAATGTTTCCCTACTGAAACCTCAACGACCTGTTCAGGCTCATTACCCAATGCCAGATCGCCCCTTCCCTCGTCGAACTATCTACATATTGCACCAAGAAGCCTTCTGGATACACCTCATAAACTCAAGCCCCTGGCACTAAATGGGTCCCAGTCAATATAGGGGAAGTTAAAATCCCCCACCACAACGTTCTTTTCAAGCCATACACACATGCATCTGGTGTCTCAAACTTGGTTTTGGGGAGGGTCTCTGAAGGAGAAAGTGGAACCCCTACAAATTACAATGAAGAATGAGAAGACATCCCCCATCGTAAGTGTTGGCGTCATGAATTACTTCAAAAGGTGAACAAAACTGTACGGGCTGGTTTAGCTCACAAGGCTAAATCGCTGGCTTTTAAAGCAGACCAAGCAGGCCAGCAGCACGGTTCAATTCCCGTACCAGCCTCCCCGGACAGGTGCCGGAATGTGGCGACTAGGGGCTTTTCACAGTAACTTCATTGAAGCCTACTCATGACAATAAGCGATTTCCATTTCATTTCATTTCATTTATATTCTATAATGTTACCTTTGAAGAAGAGAGACAAAGTCTGGGACAATAGTTGTATGGAATGTGTTCTTCCTATCTCATCAAAATGGAAGATAAATCATTTAGTATTTAATGGCTGGGACATTGCAGAATCTAAGAACCTTGGCCATAAAACAATAGCCATGGTCTCTCCAGACTTGAGCTAATCAATTACCTTCTGAAATCATTTTTGGGGAGAGATCATGTGACGAGAAAAAACATTTTTGAATGTCTTTTTATTATAACACCCAAGTTACTACAGAAGTCTAGAAGACATTTGCCAAAGGAAAAGTAATATAATTTCTCTCTCCCATCTGTCTCACAACTTCAAGGCCCTAGATCTATTTCAATTTGACACAGAGATAGAGAATTTTCACATACTGTTGTTAAGGGTAAACCTTTTTTTTAACATGTAAATTACTCTGCCAATCTCAGTCATAAATACTGATTATACAAATATTGATTACAGTAAAAACAAGCACACAGCCCAACCTGTTAAATTTTGTATTCTGTGAATTTATGTACATGTACCATTTTCATAGAATTTACAGTGCAGAAGGAGGCCATTCGGCCCATCGAGTCTGCACCGGCTCTTGGAAAAAGCAACCTACCCAAGGTCAACACCTCCACCCTTATCCCCATAACCCAGTAACCCCACCCAACACTAAGGGCAATTTTGGACACTAAGGGAAATTTATCATGGCCAATCCACCTAACCTGCACATCTTTGGACAGTGGGAGGAAACCGGAGCACCCGGAGGAAACCCATGCACACACGGGGAGGATGTGCAGACTCCGCACAGACAGTGACCCAAGCCGGAATCGAACCTGGGACCCTGGAGCTGTGAAGCCATTGTGCTATCCACAATGCTACCGTGCTGCCTAATTTCACAATATAAGTTTATTTCAAGTGGCGAGCAAGTGTAGTATATTGCAAGGTCTGAGCATTTTGTGATATTGATCCCTCTGATGTTGGGGAGGTGTAAATTAAGTTATTTCAGTTATGGCTGCCTGCAGTTGAGTATGTGTTAGTCTCACTCAGTGCAATGCACAACATTGAGAAAATTAGCTCGGTACTTACACGGGCAATTAGGGTTGTGAACTGTGATTAAATGCATTCCTGGAGGTTTCATCACATGACGCCCATACTCCCCAGCCACTTGTCAGCCAGAACCTCCATTCCTGTGACATACACCAATTGGAAAGCAAAAAGACTCATTACGCAATTGGATGATGCTTCACTATCAGCCAAACAACCTTTCCCACCGCTATTTTCAATCTTCTTACATCTGGTAAAGAGAAATGTATAATGAACATGAGAAAAAAGAAACCAATAATTTTTAATGTCTTGATTTTCCTCCAGGGCTGCACATCCTGGAGATCGATCTGCAATTCCTGGAGGGTCCAGGTCAAATCCTGGCAGTTTGTCAACCTTAGAGAGCCAGTGTTTTAAACGAAAAGTGAAACAAGGTCTGATTTGCAAAGGAGAAGAAAGTGTCAGAGAAGGGGACAAACCAAGACGAGATACTGCCTGACCTACTGAGTATTTTCAGTATTTCCTATTTTTGGTTGAAGATTTCCAGTTGCTCTTGTTTCGCTTCCTTGTGTTTCATACTCTGCCACCAGATGGCAACAGCGCAGCACATGCCCAAATCCTCAGGCTCAGATGGAGACTGTCCTGCAACTGTAGCTTTCATATCTTGCACCTTGCTTTCCCTGGCTCACTTTTACCTAACCTGATATTAGCAAGCTCTGCATAAACCCATGTCACAATGAGTTAATATAAAATCACAAAGGAGATGAGACAAAGGGACAAAGTACTGGTCTCTGTGTGCGTGCAGGATTGCCAAGTTGAAGGTTTGATCTCATGGCACATTGTTACATGATATTCAATCACATGATCACATCTGTCAGCACCTTGTTGAAGATCATGGCCAGAATTCTCCACTCATTGCGATTCACTTTTCCCACTGGCTGCATACCCCCGCCAGCGGGTTTCCTAGCAGCGTGGGGTGGTTACAATGGGAAATCTCATTGACAAGCAGTGGGAAGATAGAACCCTGCCACCAGCGAATGGCACGCCGTCGGGAAACACGTGGCTGGGAAACCGGAAAATCCCACCCAATGACTTGGTTAAATTGCTGTGAACTCAAATTAGGGGTGATCTGTATTACAGCCAGACAGAACGAGAGGGTGAAAACTTTGATTTTCCCTGTTTGTCTAACTGAGCTAGTGACGGCAGAAGGGACGTAACAACTAGCCTCAAAAAATCATCAGCTCGGGTTCCCGGTCCTGATCACAAGCTAATGTTGTTACAAATTGAGGGATAAAGGCAAGCTGCTATGAATGTCGCATTTTATCATGTAGCGGTCTTATTAATCTTTATGTGGAGATGCCGTCATTGGACTGGGGTGAGCACAGTAAGAAGTCTTACAATACCAGGTTAAAGTCCAACAGGTTTGTTTCAAATCACTAGCTTTCGCTCCTTTCACTGCTCCTGAAGGAACAGTGCTCCGAAAGCTAGTGATTTGAAACAAACCTGTTGGACTGTAATCTGGTGTAAGACTTCTTATTAATCTTTGTCAGGGGTAATACTAATTCCAATAAAAGGTTAATGTTATGTGTACTCTGTACCACTGTAGAGACCCCTTGTTGAGTTGCTGCAGTGCATCTTGTAGATCGTGAACTTATGCATTTGCACTCCACCAAAATTGATTTTTTTTCCAACTGCTGTCTGCAGCAGGATAAACCCAATGAAGGATCCAAAATGGATCAGGAATCTACAAGCCAACCATTGTGGCTGGAAACTCACAAGGTTCCCGGTTACTCTTGACTCCATGAGCAAAATTCACTCGAGGGGTCTTTAGAATCTTAACCCCGCCTCGAGTTCTTAAAGTCGGCTGAATCCATCACATGCATGTAGTCATTCAGATGCCGAGGTGAGGCTTCTGTCCAAATGGAAAGGGAAAGGCCTTGTGCACGATTGAGGGAATCTATTCAGAGGAAAGTGGGCTCTGTGCAGGACAGGATTGGTTGTCTGTAGTGGGGAGAGTAAGCCCTGGAGAGGTGAAAATTGTATGGGGAGGAAGAGCTTTTGTACAGATGGTGAACTACGTACAGATAGATGGTGGCCTCCTTAAAGAGGCTGGTATATGTGTGGGGTAAGGGATCCCTGCATGGAGATATGGATGAGGGTCTTTGTTCAGGAAGCCACCAAGCACCCAATTCTTTTCCCAGCCCATTGTGTGAGCCGATACTCTCTATGATATCCTCTCCTCAGAAATTATCTCTTATCAATCTAAAATCATCGTTATAATCTTCCTGAAATCACCCTGCCTTTTGTCCTCACCACCCATCTCTAAGCTCTCTCTGCACTCTGAGTTCCTTGAAAGTTTTAATCATGGAAGTTCCATGATTACCCCTCCAATCTGACTTCTCTCTTTCTCACAAAGTTCAAACAGCCTTGTCCAGGATCATGAATGAAATGTGTGGTAGCAGGCCACTTGACTGGGCGAGGCATCAAGTGGTCGTATGACCCCGATCGGCCAATTGGCCAGTAGCACATGGATACTGGGGATGGAGTGCAGGCTTTCCTGGAAGAATCGATTCTGGAGGTGTAAAAGTTGGTAGCACATCCTAGCACTCTGTATACAGTTGTAGTTATTCGAATAAATAGTTTGTTGGTGCTCAAACCCGATAGTTGCCAACCACACAGATATTGGATTGGCGACGAGGATCACCGGAAGCTTCTTTGAATCGCCGCACAACAGGCCTCGAGTTCAAATAATTCAAGACAAGCCAGTCCACAACCAATGAGTCACCAAAATGCCTCTTTATGGCAAATTAGAGCCATTTGATCCAAACTCCAAAGATTGGGTTCAATATGTTGAATGTCTGCAGTACTTTTTCAAGGCAAAAAAAGATGGGGGGGGGGGGGGGGGAAGAAGGAGACAAAGATCATACTACTTACAACCTGTGGAGCTCTAACTTATAATTTAATCAGGAATTTGACTTCTCCAGATGCCCCTGAAACAAAGACTTTCACAGGTTGAGTAGATCTTGTGAAAGGGCATGACCACCCGAAGCCCTCCATAATATTGGAAAGGTATCAATTCAATTCCACTCTGGAACCCCTGAAGAAGCGATAATAGCCTCTATGGTCAGAGTACGGCAAATAGCAGAGTATTGTGAATGTGGACCTGCCCTTAATGACATCTCGTGTGTGGAGTGGTCTGTAACATTGCGGTACAGAGGAAACTGCTGACAGAGTCCGTGAAAACCCTGAAGAAGGGGCTGAAGGTTGCTCTAGCTATGGAAAGCGCAGGAAAATGTGTTCTAGAGCTTCAAAGTGTGAAGGGCGGCGAAGTCCACCAGGTCTGGAAAGAAGCTACAAGTGGCAGCGACGCCAAGATTGAGGGCACGAGGTTTAAAGAGCAGAGAAGTGCAGAAAGCGAGAGAATGCAGGGATGTAAAAGTTGCAGGTGTAGTGAAGAGTGCTATAGATGTGCGGGGGTGGCAGAGGGGTGGGAGGGAGTGGCGGGGGGAAATCACTCCCACGAGAAGTTCTGATTTAAAGAAGCTGCATGTTTTCCCTGTGGGAAAAGGGCACATAAGATGGAAGATGCAAGTGCAGGAATAAGCAGGATCTGCCCAGTGAAAGTAGGGTCAGCAATCCAGCTCTGGTGCACAGCATGGAAGATAACTCAGAAAACAGATCAAACGTCTTTAGATTGAACAATATAAAGGTGAGCAGTGTAGCCCCAATTACAATAGTGCTAATAGTCAATAGTCATCCACTCAAGATGGAGGTAGACACAGGAGCATCCGCCACGGTAGTCGGAGAACAAACTTACATGCAGAGAGGGGTTCAATCCCTGAGATTAAAGAACACTGCAGGCAGGTTGACCACATATACAGGTGATGCTATCAGGATCATGGGGACAATAATAACCCCTGTGAGTTACAGGCAGCAATCTGCCCAGCTACCCTTCATTGTAATTTCAGGCCAGGGATCAAGTTTCATAGCACAGGGTTAGCACTGTGGCTTCACAACGCCAGGGTCCCAGGTTCGATTCCTGGTTGGGTCACTGTCTGTGTGGAGTCTGCACGTTCTCCCTGTGTCTGCGTGGGTTTCCTCCGGGTGCTCCGGTTTCCTCCCACAGTCCAAAGATGTGCAGGTTAGGTGGATTGGCCATGCTAAATTGCCCTTAGTGTCCAAAATAGCCCTTAGTGTTGGGTGGGTTTACTGGGTTATGGGGATAGGGTGGAGGTGTGGGCTTGGGTAGGGTACTCTTTCAAAAGAGCCGGTGCAGACTCGATGGGCCGAATGGCCTCCTTCTGCACTGTGAATTCTGTGATTCTATGATTCTAAGGAAATACCAAGAGGTATTCCAGGGGGAATTGGGAAAATCAGAGGGGTAAAAGCCAAGATCCATGTAGATGCTAAAATTATGCCGAGGTTCTATAGGGCAAGATCTAGGCCAAGGCTTTACTCATTACCTGAAAAAGTGGAGATTGAGTTGAGGTGATTAGAGGATTTGGGCATCATCAAGCCTGTACAATTTGCAGAGTGGACAGCACCCATTGTGTCTGTAGTCAATCCTGACAAGACCATTTGGAGGCAGCACGATGGCGCAGTGGTTAGCACTGCTGTCTCACTACGCCGAGGTCCCAGGTTCGATCTCGGCTCTGAGTCACTGTCCGTGTGGAGTTTGCACATTCTCCCCGTGTTTGCATGGATTTTGTCCCCACAACCCAAAGATGTGCAGGGTAGGTGGGTTGCCATGCTAAATTGCCCCATAATTGGAAAAAATGAATTGGGTAATCTAAATTTATTTGTGAAAAAAGACCGTTCGCATTTGTAGACACTACAAGCTGACGGTAACCTAGGCAGCAAAATTAGCCAAATACCCCATTCCAAAATAGAGGACATGCATACGAAGTTGGCTGGCGGTCTATTCACAAATCGAGATGGAGGGACTAGCCATCATCTTTGGCAGCGGAAAATTTCACCAGTATGTTTACTGGAGGCACTTCACAACCATCACCCATCATTAACCTCTACTTAGGCTTTTCAAGGAAGACAAATCAATTCCCTCTATTGTGTCTGCAAGGATACAGCATTGGGCTTTGTTATTGGCTGTTACAAATACAGTTTCCAACTCCGTTCAGGGACACATATCTCCAATGCCTTAAGTCAACTTCTGCTATCAGAAATTACACAACCCCTATCAGAACCTCAGGAAATCGTCTTAGCCTTTAATTTTCTTGATCCATTACCTGTATCTGCACAACAGATAAAGTACTGGATCCAGAAAGATATGGGGCTGGATTCTTGGGTCTATGTCCCCACGTCAGGGTCAAAACTGGAGTTTTACTGCTGAACTTCCTGCAAAAAAGTGAAATGAATTCATAGCCCTGCAGGGGGCTAGCAGGGACCTGGAGTGAATCTCGCAGCTTTTGCAGCAGGTACGGGCACTTCCGGGTCAGAGGCTGCGTATGCGCGCGGTGGTGGCCTCCAGCGGCCGTACCGTGCTCCATGGCGGACTCAGACCGCGGAGCCAGACCCAAGAAAGAGACCCCTGATCGGCCACGCGCCCGACCCTCAAACCCCACACATTAATTCCCCGGCCACCAATAAGGACCCGCCTGGTCTCCGATCCGCCCACCCCAGACCAGGGCAGCCGCGGACTGAGACTGCAGCCATCATGGTGAAGTCTCATCAAACAAGGAAGGGTGAACAGAGCTGTGAGGATGGGGCTGGGGTAGGGTTTACACTGCACCGGTCGGGGGCCTTTGACAGCGCCCCCCCCCCCACCCACCCCCCCCGGCAATTCTATGGTTACCGATGGGCGAGCGGCCGATGTTTCCTGGCCAGTCCCACCAGCGTGAAATGGACATGGTGCATCACGTGGGACCTGGCTTGTAGGCCGGCTAGGTGAGTCCCCGGGAGGGCGCAGGGGAGCTCCGTCCCGGGGGGGGGGGGGGGGGGGGGGTGGCCCCCACAGTGACCTGGCCCACGATCGGGACCCACCAATCTGCGGGCGAGCCAGTGCCGTGGGGGCAATCTCAGCTTCCATGACGGCCTCTGTAGGGCTCTGCCATGGCAGGCACGCAGAAGAACCCACTTGCGCATGCGCAGGAACATGCCGGCCGGTCTGCGCGTGAGCAGAACCACGCCGGCGGTTCTGCGCATGTGCCAACTTGCGCCCTGTCCTTTCGGTGCCAGTTGGCGTGGCGCCAACCCCTCCGGCGCCGGCCTAGCCCCCGGAAATACAGAGGATTCCACACTTCCGGTCGGCTCAATGCCGGAGTGGTTCGCGCCGCTCTTGGGGCGGCGTCGGGCCATCCGGCCAGTTGCGGGAGAATCCCACCCAGAAGGTTTATTTTGGTCTCTCTCTTTCTCTGTATGTTAAAATGTGTCCGTATCACTTGATCATTTAAAAGTGATACCTGTTTTCTGTAAAGAATGCAAACCTACTGTTTTAGGTAAAAGGATTTTTGTCTGGTTTATGGATGTTGTTACTTGAGTGAAACAGCAAAGGGAAGTTATTAAGGGTTAAATTTAGAGTATTGTAGCTGTGTGAGGTATTTAGGTTTGCAGTTGATAAAAATGCTTATTGTCGGTGTTTATAAAATGTTAACTGAATTTGTAGAATAAACTTTGTTTTGTTTAAAAGTGCTTAAGGCCTTGTTGAATAACATCTGCAAAGTAGGCCCTCATGCTCCTCATAACCAAAATTAATAAACAGTTGTAGGCCAGGTGAACTCCATGATATACTTTGGTGTTCTCTAAACCCTGGCCCATAACAACAGATACAGATATCAAAGGAATAGTAGAAAATTGCATCCAATGCCGACTGCAACAGAAATGACCAACTGGTCATCCTTGGGAATAGCCAGGGCGGCCCTGGATGAGAGTTCACGCTGATTACGTAGGCCATATGGGTACAATGTTCCTGCTAATAGTGAACACACATTCAAAGTGGTTTACAAGATGAAGTCCACAACTGCCTATTCTACAATAGAGAAGCTTTGTCTGCTGGAGGTACTAGTTTCAGACAATGGGGCAGCATTTACTAGTGCTGATTTCTAATGCCGCCTGTAATCAAATGGGATTAAACACCGCACATTATCACGCCCCCAGGACTTGCAGTGGCGGCACTGTAGGTGGATGCCGCACTTTAGGTGGCTCCTGCTCAAGGCTCTGGTTTTTGGACTTTAATGCCCAGTTTCAGGGGCAGGTTTTGAATGAGCTGGTGTGGGTAGGTAAAAGGAAGGTGGGAGATATCAAAGTTCCAAAAGAAGGGCTCTGGAAAGAAGGGGGTGAGGGAAAGTCCGCCGTCGAGTGAGTTGGTGAGTCCGACGGGAAGAAAGTTGGCAGAGGCTGGATCGCTGGGTGGAGCCACTCCCCTCTGACCAAGGGGATGGCCGGGGAATTTGGGAGGCAGTTCACCAAGCACATGGAGGTGCTGCAGAGGGAGATGATGGCTGCGATGAAAGATTGGTGGAGGAGTCGATTGCCATGGTAAAGGGGCAAAGGAGTTGGCTGGACTCGTGAGGGAGATGGGAGGAGTGGACCCATGGAGGTTCTTGCATCTGAGGGAATGGGTGTATTCGTTTTTCTCTCTGTACACAAGGTGCATTCGAAGATTGACTTTTTTATGGTGGGAAAGGTGCTATTATCTGGGGTTAAGAGGTCGGAATACTCAGCAATCGTGATTTTGGATCAAACTCTGCATTGGATGGATGTGGTTTTGGAGAAGGGGTTCGCCCATAGGCTAGCGTGGAGAATGGACATGGGATTGATAGTGGTCTAGAGTTTTTGTGCTAAGATTGGGAAGATGATCAAGGGGTTTAATTGCATGGGGGAGGTCTCGGTGTCTATGGTTTGGGAGGTTCTGAAGGCGGTAGTGAGGGGGGAGTGATGCACTATCAATTACGCAAAGACAAGAGTAGGGTGTAATCGAGGCTTTATTACACTGAGATGTGTGGCCTCCTACAGCAGCTGGCGAAATGGCTGCTGTACGGGGAGCACACATATTTATACTCCGCCTACTGGGCGGAGCCAGCAGGCAGGGATCTACCCCCGTACTTGTGGTACAGGGGCCCTACTGTAAAGCACCTATATATACATCCTATATATACAATATATACATCAGTGGTGACTACCACAGGGAGGTGATCTCATTCAAGGCTAAAGTGGACAGGGAGGAGAGGGAGGAGTGCCAAAGACTGACAGAGGAGATTTTGGAAGATGATGGGAGGTATGGGAGGACCCGAACCCGGGACTCCTTGCAAAGAGGAAGGAGTTATAGGCGAGGTTTGACCTATTGTCTATGGGAAAGTGGTGTGTCAGCTGAGAAGGGCGAGGGGGGCTGTTAGAAGTATGGAGAGCGTGCTGGCAGGTCAGCTCGGCGGGACGCCATGGCATCTGGGTATGGGAAGTTGGTGGTAGCTTCAGAGCAGATTAATAAAATATTTGAGGAATTTTATAGGCACCTGCATAGGCCAGAGCCACCGGATGAGGAGCAGGAGATGAGGGAATTTCTGGATGGACTGGAGAATCCGAGGCTGGGAGAGGAGGGTAGGGCAGGGTTGGAGCAGCCGGTGGGGATGGAGGACGCAATTGGGAGGAAGTAGGCAGGGAAGGCGGAGGGGCCCAATAGGTTCCTGGTCGAAATTTATAAGAAATTTAACGACGACAAGTTTGCGCCGTTGATGGTGGGAATATTCGAGGATACAATGAGTAGATATGCAGTAGGCGTCCATCTCGCTGTTGTTAAAGAAGGATAAGGAACTGGTGGAGTGTGGGTCCTGTAGGCCCATATCTCTGCTGAATGTAGATGCCAAGATACTGACAAAGATTTTGCCGTTAAGGTTGGAAGGGTGTCTTCCAAAGGTGATTAGGGAGGACCAGACGGGGTTCGTGAAGGGAAGACAGTTGTTCTCGAATGTGAGGAGGATGTTGAATGTGGTCCTTTCTCCGATGAAGGAAGGGAGGTGGAGGTGATGGTGGCGTTGGATGCGGAGAAGGTGTTTGATCGGGTAGAGTGGGTTATTTGATGCTGGTACTGGAGAGATTTGGGATTGGGCAAATTTGTAGTGTGGATACCAACCTCCTAATCCTGGCTGCTGTATAAGGGGCCAATGGCAAGTGTGTGCACAATAACAGCATGACTTCAGGGTGTTTCGCACTGCACTGGGGTTCGAGGCAGGGATGGCCTCCTTCTGTTTACATTGAATATAGAACCTTTGGCCATTGCGCTGAGTAGCCCAGGGTTGTGGAAGGGAATAATGGGGGCGGGATGGTACATAGAGTGTACCTATACTCCGATGATCTGCTGTTGTATATTTTGGAATCAAGCACATTGGTGGGGAGTATAATGGAGCTGCTCCAGAGATTCGGGACATTTTCGGGGTATAAACTGAAAAAGGGAAATGTGAGTAGTTTATGGTCTCTCCGCCGGGAGTGGGAGCGGGGGTGGGGGTGGGGGGGCTGCCATTCTGCTTGGCAGCAACCCACTTTAGATATTTGAGGGTGAAGGTGGCCCAGGATTGGGCAGGGCTTCGGAAGTTGAATTTCATTAGCTTGGTGGGGAGGGTGAAGGCCAATTTGCTGAGATGGGACAATCGTCCTCTGTCCTCAGAGGGCCGGGTGCCAGCAGTTAAAATGAATGTTTTGCCATGACTCCTGTTTTTGTTCCAATGTCTGTCAGTCTTTTTGCCTAAGTCCTTCTTCAGGGGGTGTGGACAAGCTGATCTTGTTTGTTTGGGTAGGGGGGAAGGTGGCCAGGATTAGGAGGGTAGTACTGCAGAGGGGACGGTAGGTTGGGGGGGGCCAGGCCTCCCAAACTTGCTGTATTACTATTGGGCAGAAAATGCAGAGAATGTGTGTGCCTGGAGCAAGGAGGGAGGATGGCTCTGTGGGTAAAGATGGAGGCGGGCTCTTGTAGGGGATCGTGGTTGCAGGCGGTGGCAATGACGCCTCTCCCGATGACTCCAGGAAAGTACTCTGTGAGTCCCATGGTGGTGGTCATGTTGAAGATTTGGGGACCATTTAGACAGCACTTTATGCTGGGGGCCGCATAAGGGGGGATGCTGATTAGGGGAAATCATGGATTTGAGCCAGTGAGGATGGATGCGACGTTTCAGGGATGGGACGACAGAGGGAATTAAGGAAATTAAGGATTTGTTACTTAGGGGGCGATTCTGGGGCTTAGAGGAGCTGGGAGAGAAGTACGGCGCAGGGTGAAGGGTTTAGGTACATACAGGTGTGGTGCTTTGCAAGGAAGGTTTACCCAACCTTCCCAATGGCGCCGGCCGCCTTGTTTGCTGGAGGTGGTGCTGTCAGGAAGTGGGTTGGAGGGACGGGTTGTCTCGGCGATCTACAGGAGAATTTTGGAGGAGGGTAGGGTGTCCATGGAGGGGATTAAGGCGAAGTGGGAGGAAGAGCTGGGGGTGGCACTGGAAAAAGGACTGTGGTGTGAGGTGCTGTGGAGGGTGAATGCCTCGACTTCTATTGCAAGGCTGGGCTGATACAGCTGAAGGTGTACTGGGCGCACCTCATAAAATCAAGGATGAGCCAACTGTTTGAAGGGGTGGAGGATATCTATGACCAATGTGGGAGGAGTCCTTTGAACCATGTTCATATGTTTTCACCTTGCCCAAAGCTGGAAAGGTTTTGGAGCGCGGTGTTTAGTACAATCTCGGGGGTCTTACATGTGCATTTGGAACCCTGTTCCTGAGAAGCCATATTCGGGGTGTCGAACTGGCCCGAGCTGCAGCCAGGTGCAGGGTCAGATAGATGCGTTAGTGTTCCCCTCGCTGATGGCTCGTAAGCGGGTCTTGTTGGGGTGGAGGTCAGCTTCTCCACCCTGTGCTTCGGCATGGCGGAGGTCCTGCTGGGGTTTTTCACCCTGGAAAAGGAGAAGTTTGAGCTGAGGGGGTGGGGTGAAGGAGGGGTTCGACAATTGTTGCAGTTTGTTCATCATGCACTTTTGGGCGTTGGATACTGTTGACTGCTGAGGGCGGGGGTTTCGAGGGGGGAGTGGGTTTTTTGTTGTTTGTTTGGGGTTGTTTGGGTTGTTTTTGTTTTGTGAAAATGTTGAAAATTTGTTGAATAAAAATACATCTAAAAATACATTACCACGCCTCCTTGAACTGACTTGCTGAACGTGCTGTGGAGACCTTTAAGACAGCCATGAAAAAACAGCCACCAGCATCCCTGGAGTCAATATTGGCGTGTTTCCTCATTACTTACAGACCTGTCTGGAGTTGGCACATTCTCACCATGTTTGCGTGGGTTATTCTAATAAATAGTTTGTTGTTGTTCAAAACTGGTGGTCACCAATCGCACAGGTATTACAATTACAATATCCCTCCTCTCTCTCTCCCTCTAGGACATCTGATGTGATTGAGCACATCATCATTTGATGCCTTTCGCCCATCATCAAAGGCTGGCCTCATTATGGTTCCATTCTTACTCTTGAAACTTAACCAGAACACCTCCAACAATGAATTATCTTTCCTTCCCTGCATTCTCACCTCTGGAGTACTCAACTATCTATATTTTACCTATTCCCCTTCCTCATTTACAACCTTCCCCCTCCACAGACATGTAATCAGTTTTCATATGCATCTTCCCTACCAATCTTGACCACTTCCCTGTTACCAGCCTTGGCATCCTGTTTGAAACTGAGCCCAGCTGTGTTTCAGATCCTGTAAACCCATCCACTGCCATATGCAACATTTCCTGTCTCCAGCCCTATTTCAGTCGCTTCACAATTGAAAAGCTGGAGTATCATCACTTCCAAACCCGACCGTCTCGGTCTACTTTCAGAAACTCCGACTTGTGCAGATGCCAGCTGCAAATATCTCTGTCCCAGCTAACGTCCTACATCCCCCATCTGCACTGCATCCCCAATCGTCTAACACATCCTATTTTACAAACTACCTCCTTCACCACGGATATCCCCAGAGTGTTATAAATGGAAAACTGGGAATTCTGGGGAAAGCGATGTCCGTCGCATTTTGAACTCCAATCGGATAGGATAAAATCACCACGCTGGGTTCAGTCGGAATGAAGCAGCAATAAATTGAGGGATCAGGGGGCTGGTTTGTATTGTCCAGTCTGCTGTATGAACCTGTCAAAGGTAATGCAAAAGATGCACTTTACTCTGGTCAGTTCACACCTGGTGCATTGGATGCGACTTGCGTGTCAGATGATGTTTGCAGGCAGCAGAGGGAGATAATGTGTGACACAGACAGTACACCAAAATATTGGAATGTATGGAACAATCCTATTGTTTCCACTGATGAAGTAAACATGGTTTGAACCTGCTCCCTGCCTTCCTCTCCTCTGCAATACTCTTTTTTGATTATGTTGACAATTACAGTTTCAAAAAACTGTGAAATTATTGCCCAACACCAAAGAAAATTCCAGTAAATTCATCAACCTCAAAATTTGTCCAGTCCCGTTGCAGCGACTCACCATGGTCACAATTGTTAAAGAATCATGGAATCCCTACAGTGCAGAAGGAAGCCATTTGGCCCATCAAATCTGCGCCGACCCTCTGAAAGAGCATCCTACCTAGGCCCAGTCCTCTGCCCTATCCTAGTAAACCCACCTATCCTACACATGTTTGGACACTAAGGGGCAATTTAGTGTGGCTAATCCATCTAACCTGCACATCTTTGGACTGTGGGAGGAAACTGGGCAACCCAGAGGAATCCCATGCACACACAGGGAGAAACTCCAAACAGAGAGTCACCCACGGCCAGAATCAAACCCAGGTCCCTGGCGCTGTGTGGCAGCAGCACTAATCACTGTACAACCGTGCTACAGTCCCAGAAGAACTCATTATGTGACCAGCCTGCTTTCTTGCCTCCATTCCTTAGATGAGCTGAGGCCATGCCTAGAATCTGATTGGAACAAGAACCTAGCATTGCTCTGCACGAATGTCTTGGACCATCAGTGAGACAGATAAAGTACCTCATGAACTATTGGTCGGCAACACATGTGCATGTATGTAACAAATAAACACAATGGACTTTAATATTAATGTCAGTTGAAACCAATCCCAATTCAGGCTGGAAACTCGAAAATCTGTAATATCTAATAAATCTGATCTTGCTACAGTGGAAGGATGCGAGGCCCCCAAGTGTGGAGACCTGGGTCAATGACATGGCAGGATTTATAAAGTTGGAAAGGGTTAAATTTGCCCTGAGAGGATCAGTACAAGGGTTCTATAAACGGTGGCAGCCTTTTCTGGACTTCCTGGCTCAAAGATAGGTGTCTTGGTCAATAACAGCAGCAACCCGGGGGGGGGGGGGGGGGGGGGGGTGTTCCTAACTATAGTTTCTATATCTCTTTTGCTACGGTTGTGTATCTTAACAATGGGTTAACTTAAGTTGTTGTTAATATGTTGGGTTGTTCATTGAGGAGGGGCGAAGGTTTATGATTGTTGTTATTACTGTTATCGTTGGTATTTTAGTATGGTTTGATGTTGTTGTATAAATTTAAAAAATTTCAATTAAAATTATTAAAAAAAATAAAAAGAGTTGGAAGAGGAGAAGGTTTGGTTGGATGGAGCCAAAATGGAAAAGAATGGCTTGATTGCGTTTGCCTGTGTTTCTCACAACACTTGGTTGTTTGTGCATAATATGCACAGGAGGGAAATGGGTTGTTTAGAATGTGATTTTATGACGTGACGTAGAGCTGAGTCCATTGGGTCCAAGGCATCAGGCTCACAACGTGGACTAATTAATTGGCACGAGCTTCCACGCTTGGCAACCGATTTTAATGAATCACTCTGGAAACAAATTGTTAAAGTCTCTGAATCAACTGCACCAGAATATAGAGAGGCTAGCAGAATGAGCAGACAAGTGGCAGCTGGAATTTAATAAAGTGAGGTGGTGCATTTTGGCAGAAGGGATAGGCAGAGGCAATATAGGCTTAACACCATTGGTCCAAAGAGTGTGCAGGGCCTTTGCGTCCTGGGGGCTTCATGCCCATTGATCTCTGAAGATGGAAGGACATATTAAGAGGTGAGTCAACAATATATATGAGATCTTCAGCTTCAGAAATAGAGGTATTGAGCAGAAAAACAGGGATATGCTGAACCTTTTAAAAGCTCTGACTAGGCCACACTGGATGATTGCACCCAGTTCTTATCGCACTTTAGGAAGGATGTGAAGGTACAGATAAGATTTACTGGCATGGACGAGGGAGTTTAGTTGCAAGGAGAAGCTGAGGTTGTTTCTTGGAGCAAAGGAGATTGAGAGGAAATTTGATAGGGGTAAACAAGGTCATGACATGTTTAGACGAGGTGGGCAAAGCAAACCTGTACCCATGAGTTGATGATAAATTGAGGAGATGATAAGCGATTTCAAGAGGAGATTGGATAGGTACTTCAGGAAAATTAACTTGCAGGACTAAGGGGATAGAACTGGGAAATGGGATTGATTGGCTTGCCCTACCGAGAGCCAGCATGGATTTTAGGGGCTGAGTGGTTTCCTTCTGCGGTTTCCTTCTGTGCTGTAATGACGCGGATTGTAGCCCTAATGACTGTCGGGCTATTCAATTTAGACTATTAGGAGAGTTCTGGCTCCTGTTCTGCATCACCAACAGCGCCGCTGCTGGAGCCCCCACCCCTCTATTGAGAGAAGTGAATCACGGCTAGAAGATTTTCGCAAATTTCAACATTTCAGCTAAGAAAGGCTGGGAACTAAATTACAGTTTTTCCCTCCTCAACTATGATGCAGGTTGTGTCCTACAGAGACACCTGGGCACATCTGGGGCCTGAAGTTGGAATTTTTTGGCTAGGCTGACGAGTCAATCCATGAGGGAATCCTCCAAATAGCCCATTCCTCCAGGTAACAAATTTGCAAACATCAGGAGCATGGGAGTCGAATTTATGAAATGCATGTGATATGAATTTGAGGGAAATGGATTTGACTGAGGAAGTAATGTTGATAGAAAGAATGTGTATGGATGCAGGATTTCAAAAGTCATCTGATAAGGTGCCTGGTAGGATAATGCGATCATTGGGCTAGCACAGTGGTTAGCACTGTTGCTTCACAACTCCAGGGTCCCAGGTTCAATTCCCGGCTGGGGTCACTATCTGCGGAGTCTGCACATTTTCCCTGTGTCTATGTGGGTTTCCTCCGGGTGCTCCGGTTTCCTCCCACAAGTCCCGAAAGATGTGCTGTTAGGTGAGTTGGACATTCTGAATTCTCCCTCTGTGTACCTGAACAGGCACCAGAATGTGGCAACTTGGGGCTTTTCACAGTAACCTCATTGCAGTGTCAATAAAATGATACTTGTGACAATAAAGATTATTATTATTAGGGCGGCACAGTGGCACAGTAGTTAGCACTAGTGCTGAGGACTTGGGTTCGATCGCCGCACCGGCCCCGGGTCACTGTCTGCGTGGAGTTTGCACATTCTCCCCGTATCTGCCCAGGTTTCACCCCACAACCCAAAAGATGTGCAAGCTAGGTGGATTGGCCTCGCTAAATTGCCCTTAATTGGAAAAAAAAATTGGATACTCTAAATTTACAAAAAAAAGGATAATGTTATCATTATACCATCTGGTATTAAAGGGGATGTGTCAGCCTGGATAGGAAATGGGTGGAAGGAAAAAAAAATAAAAGATTATTGGTGAATGGACTTTTTCCTTAGACGGAATGGGGATGGGGAGGAGGACCATTGCTGTTTTCAATATGTAGTAGTGTGTGAGCTGCCGATGACAAGCTGCGACCACGGCAGGAAGTGCCGCTGCGGGAGGTGGGGGGTAGAACTGGGCAGAAGAGGGGGCCTGGAGTATTCCGCTCTCTGTCTCTGGTCAAAATCCATTGTCCAACGTAGGATACACCAAAAACTACAGATTACAAGAGAAGGGAAGGTGATCAAGCTCCAAACAGGATTGCAAGCAAGTGCTGCAGGTTAGTAAATTGGAACCTTGAGGTAAGATTCAATTTAATACATAGAGATGTGAAGTGCTGCATTGTTTGAGGAAAACCGGTGATGAAATGGTAATATTTTAGAAGGAATAGACTTCGGGGTTCACAAACATTTAAAAGTGAGTCAATGTATGAATAAAGTTGGGATCGGAAGTTTTATAAATTAGGGTACACAGAACGCTAAGAGTTTCACAAATCATGGGTTAAATGCTAGTCAGAAAAACTGCAGCTAGTTTTACACAACCTGATTTAGGAATCATGACAAGGACATGGGTAAGTTATGAAAGAGATTCCCTAAAATGGAAATAATTGAGCTGGCCAGGGAGTATGCGATGCCTGTACGTTGCCCAAGTTTCGCACCCATAAAGAAGTAATGTAAGAACCACTGCATGGTTGACTTTAACCTTTGTTCTGAGAAAAACTCCATGCTCTTTCCAAAGTCTTGCAAAATTGGAATATTGTGATCAATAGTTAAAGAAACTAGGGAATTGATGAGATAGGAGGTAAATGATTGGGTGATGATGAGATAGGTTCCACAATTCTTGGCAGGACTGGAGCAAATGATTTAGTCAATGTCATATCCATAAGACATGAAAGAGATCATTAACTGTTCCATTCCAACGTTACTTTCTTCTTATTTAAAAATGGACTTTGCGAGATCAAAACATGGCTGCTGCAGATCACATGATTTGCAAGTTGGTTACATTTCTGGAAACTTCCAAAAATAATTGCAGGGCAAAGTTAAACCACCACAATTGTGGAATCTCATACCATCATTGTGCGCACCCATTTTATCAATGAAACAAAGAATTATCTGTCTCCCCAGCCTGGACCCATATTAAAGGGAGAAAGCCATTGAAGGCGATTGAAACTCATGATACCTGCAAGTCAGAAGTGTAGTGGAATACTCTCCCCTTGCCTGGATGAGTGCAGTTTCATCAACACTCAAGAAGCTCGAAACCATCCAGGACGAAGCAGTCCGCTTGATTGCTACCCCTTCCACAAACATACAAACCCTCCACCACCGACGAACAGCGGCAGCCATGTGTACCGTCTACAAGATGCACTGCAGTAACTCACCAAGGTTCCTTAGGCAACACCTTCCAAATCCATGACCATGACCATTTAGAAGGACAAGAGCAGTAGATACCTCACCACTCGGAGGTTCCACTCCAAGTCATTCACCACCCTAACTTGGGCAGCACGGTAGCATGGTGGTTAGCATAAATGCTTCACAGCTCCAGGGTCCCAGGTTCGGTTTCCGGCTGGGTCACTGTCTGTGCGGAGTCTGCACATCCTCCCCGTGTGTGCGTGAGTTTCCTCCGGGTGCTCCGGTTTCCACCCACAGTCCAAAGATGTGCGGGTTAGGTGGATTGGCCATGCTAAATTGCCCTTAGTGTCCTTAAAAGTAAGGTTAAGGGGGGGGGTTGTTTGGGTTACGGGTATAGGGTGGGTTTGAGTAGGGTGATCATTGCTCGGCACAACATCGAGGGCCGAAGGGCGTGTTCTGTGCTGTACTGTTCTATGTTCTATGTTCTATGTTCTATGTTCTAACTTGGAGATATATTACTGTTCTCCTTCACTGTCACTGGGACAACATTCTGGAACACCCTCCCTGACAGCACTGTAGGTGTGCCTTCACTTCAAGGCCTGCAACAGTTCAAGAGACAATTCACCACCACCTTCTGAAGGGCAACTAAGGATGAGTAATAATTGCTGGCCTAACCAGCGATGCCCACATCATGTAAATTAATTTTTAAAAGGAGGTGCAACAAGCCACCATCTCTAACTCCTAAGGTGAACAATGGATTTTGACCAGAGACATAAAATGGAATTCTCCACCCACTCCCCCCTCACCACGTGGCGGGTTTACCGACAGTGAAGAATGCTCACCATCGGCAGCCGGCAGGATTGTCCAGTCCTGCCGAAGTCAATGGCGGTTTACGTTCCTCACTCGTGTCGCTGTTGGGGAACCCACAGCGGGGTCGACTTCAATAGGACCATAAGATTCTGCTGGCAGGATGGGCTGTAGAAAGCCTCCCCAATGGGCAACACCACATGATCTAAGATCTTTGTAAAGTTTAAATTCTACACTCAGGGACTTCCAGGGCAGTCTGATACCCACATCCAGCCAGTCAATATCAAAGCAGGAATCCAGGCTGACAACAAAGCCTGCCTCAAGTCTATGTCCTCAAAGCCTGGATCGCTGGAAAATTCCTGCCATCACCTGCAGAGTGGAACAGGTCACTGTATACCAACCTCATCATGCAGCATCATAGTATCATAGCATCCCTACAGTGCAGAAGGAGGCCATTCAGCCCATTGAGTCAACACCGACCCTTCAATAAGGCACTCAACCCATGCCCACTCCTCCCCATCCCCGCAACTCCATCACCTGACCTGCACATCTCCGGACGCTAGAGGGCAATTTAGCACAGCCAATCCACCTAGCCCGCACATCATTTGATTGTGGGAGGGGACCAGAGCACCCGGTGGAAGCCTATGCAGACACGGGGAGAACATACAAACTCCACATAGTGACCCAAGCTGGAATTGAACCCGGGTCCCTGGCTGTGTGAGGCAGTGTTAACCACTGTGCCACCATGCCATGTCATCATTAACTTTGTAGGAATTCAGCAACTCCTGTTTTTACCGAGCTGAAACTGCCTGAACCTTAACTCCGATGTGAAGGAGCCCTCACTGAACTCTGACATCCAGGACTTTAACAGTCAAATGAATTTTTGCAATTTGTATAGTAGGAGGGCAAAGTTTTGAAATCCATCAATGATATCCCTGACTACTTGTGCTGCCTTTAGAGTAAAGTAAATGTACATTAAGAAATAGGAAAACAATAAAATAAAATTACACTTAAAAAGAATAGCTTCACATGGCACCAATACTTTAAGACAGTTCCACAAAATCTTAATTTAATCACCTTCAGAGCAAACTTCCCCATGTCTGTTCAGCAACACCTTATAGAATTTAAATCTATAATAGTCCTGTAATTTTTGACCACACTGCCTTTCATTTCTCTTGAGGTACCCTCTGAGGTAAACAGCAGTTGGTATTTCAAATCTGGTTTCAATCATAACGCTTGCTGGGAGTTGACCAGCGATTTCTGCTGTCTGCTGAGGTCTAAAACAGCTACCCCGTAGGTTTCAGTATCTCCTTAAATACGTTCTTTCCCTTTGATCTCTCCATTGTCTCTCCCAGTCTGTTTAGAAATGCTCTGTCGGGGCAGCATGGTGACCCAGTGGTTAGTATTGCTGCCTACTGCGCTGAGGACACAGGTTTGAAACCCAGTCCTGGCTCACAGTCCGTGTGGAGTTTACACATTCTCCTCGTGTCTGCGTGGGTTTCACCCCCACATCCCAAAGGTGTGCAGGTTAGGTGGATTAGCCACACTAAATTGCCCCCTAATTGGAAAAAAATGATTGGGTACTCTAAATTTATTTAATTTTTTAAATGCCCTGCATAGAATTGATTAATTTAATTTAAGTACTTCAACTTTTAGTGTTTAAGAGAAAAGTAGACACACTCTATCCATACTTTACCTATGACACCCTTCTTTTACACTTGCATATCTTCTCCTTTGAATCGCAGCACCCCATTCAAAACCTATTCAACTCCTATTCTGCACACATTCTTACTAAATTACATCATGTAAGTATCTGGGCTCAGAGGTGAATGTTTTGGTGGATGTTAATTAATGTAGCGGTGAATTTTTCAGCGGGTATTGATGAATTTAGAAGTGAATGTTCCGGTAGGTGTTAGTGAAACTAGGGGATGATTTCATTGCTGGGTATTTTATGAGACTTGGGGGTGAATGTTTTGGGGGGGTTAATGAATGTAGAGGTGAATGGATTGGGGGGGGGGGAGGGTTAATGAATGTACAGGTGAATGGATTGGCGGGGATTAATGAATGCAGAGGTGAATCGATTGGTGGGGTGAGGTGAATGGTTTGGTGGGGGTTAGTGAGACGAGGGGGTCATTTTTTGGTGGGGGTTAATGAGACTGGGGTGAATGTTTTGGTGGGAGTTCATGAATGTAGAGGTGACTGTTTTGGTGAGTGCTAGTGAGACTGGGGGGGGGAACGAATGTTTTGGTGGGTGTTCATGAATATAGAGGTCAATGTTTTGCTGGGCATTAAAGAAAGTGAGTTTAAGGGTGACTATTTGATGGGCGATGGTAAGACTGGGGACGTGAATGTTTTTGTGGGTGTCAGTGAATGCAGAGGTGAATGTTTTGGGTGTTGGTGAATGCAGAGGTGAATATTTTGGTGGGTGTCAGTGAATGCAGAGGTGAATGTTTTGGGTGTTGGTGAATGCAGAGGTGAATATTTTGGTGGGTGTCAGTGAATGCAGAGGTGAATGTTTTGGGTGTTGGTGAATGCAGAGGTGAATATTTTGGTGGGTGTCGGTGAATGCAGAGGTGAATGTTTATTGGGTGTTGGTGAATGCAGAGGTGAATGTTTTGGTGGGTGTGGGTGCATGCAGAGGTGAATGTTTTAATGCAGAGGTGATAGTTTTGGTCGGCTGTTGATGAATGCAGAGGTGAATGTTTTGGTGGGTGGGGGTGAATGCAGATGTGAATGTATTAGTGGGTGTTGGTGAATGCAGATGTGAATGTATTAGCCGGTGTTGGTGAATGCAGATGTGAATGTATTAGTGGGCTGTGGGTGAGGGCGTTGAGTGGGGCTGGTTTTGTTGTAGTTTAAATCAAACACGTGCTGTTGTTGCTGTATGTCTGACAGGAGTTTTGAGGAAGTGGAGCTCAGTCTGGCTTAGTCGCGGACAGGAGAGGCTGTTTGCGGGCGCCCTGAAGCGGTGATTCCGTTAGAAGCAGGCAACGGGGGAGTTGGATGGAATAAAGTGAAGGAAGATGAACGACCGGTGGTACCATGAGGACATCTCCCGACCCATGGCCGAGACCCTACTCGCCAAGGCGGCACAGGACGGCAGCTTCCTGGTCCGACACAGCGAGTCATTCGAAGGAGCACTAGCCCTGTGTTTGCTGTAAGTCTGGGTATAGTCGGGGCAGAGTATAACTAAACAACCTCACTGCGGAGGCTAGGAGAGAGGGCAAACTGCCTCTACCAAAGTGGCTTTCAGGGGCTGTCTCCAGGCTGCTCTGTCCAGATGTTGGTTGCTATGAAAGCAGCACTGGTGTGCACATCTCATAGCACAGTGCAGGGAGAACGAGCTCATAATGGAGCCTATTGCTCCCCGATTCTCATCCCCCATCCTCTGATCGCCCCGGGTGGTGAATGATCGCTGATCAAAGCCACAGATCTCTCCCTCATTTATTGATCTGACTCCCGACGTCTGATCCTCCAGCTCTAAACCCAATCTGGCCAATGGCTGGAGAATCGTTAAAAGTGCTCTGAGCAACTCAAACCTGTTGCGAAAAGAGGAACTGCCCAACACCTGTCACTTCGGTGCAAATTGTAAAGTATTGACTGAATCATTATGAGTAACGCCCCTGGATAAAAAAAAAGCCCCCACTGTTCCCTCGCAACCCCTCACCATCATTAGTATATTCTTTTTTTTAAATGCTCTGTTGTGAATTGTCACTTGCTGCATCACAGTTGCCTAGATGCCTTTCCATTTTGGGAAGCTAATCTCTGTGACAAAATGTGATCTAATTGCAAACTTCTCCTTTTTCAATTGGCAATACCCTGGAGCTAGATTTACTCTCATTTATCTCCATCCTTTCTGTTTCTCGATACTCCAAAGTGGACCCAGAGAGTGGAGGGTTGTTCAATCCATTATTTTGTTCACTGGCCAGCGATTAATTTTTGAGACTTGCCTCCATCACCAGCAACATTGGTTATAAACCCCACAAGACCCTTTCATCATGCTTTTCCCTCTGCCCGCTCATTATCATTCTTCGCCGTACATGGTTCCAACAACTTTGCTTTGACTTTCAATATGTCCTTTACGTTTTTAGCGTTTGCTAATAACTGATAGTTTGTTCCTGAATCAAACCCTCCTCTTTCTAACACAATACAAGGCAGCATTAATAAACCTGCAGGATGGGCATGGCAATTCCCGTACCAGCCTCCCCGAACAGGCACCGCAATGTGGCGACTAGGGGCTTTTCACAGTAACTTAATTGAAGCCTACTCGTGACAATAAGCGATTTTCATTTTTTCATTTCAATTGGCAAATGAATTTAAATTTCAATGTTGAGCATTGTGAGGTATCCCATTTTGGTAGAAAGAATAAAATGGCCACAAATTGCTTGGAAATTAAGTGCCTTAATAGGATAAATGGTCCAATGGATTTTTGTGATGCTTAATCATAGATTTTTCATAGAATTTACAGTGCAGAAGGAGGCCATTCAGCCCATCGAGTCTGCACCGGCTCTTGGAAAGAGCACCCCACCCAAGGTCAACACCTCCATCCTGTCCCCATAACCCAGTAACCCCACCCAACACTAAGGGCAATTTATCATGGTTAATCCACCTTACCTGCACATCTTTGGACTGTGGGAAGAAACCGGAGCATCCGGAGGAAACCCACGCACACACGGGGAGGATGTGCAGACTCTGCACAGACAGTGACCCAAGACGGAATCGAACCTGGGACCCTGGAGCTGTGAAGCGATTGTGCTATTCACAATGCTACCGTGCTGCCCACGGCTGCCACGGCCCACAAGTTGCTTGTGTAGGTAGAGACACAAGATGGGCGGCATGGTGACATAATGCTTAGCACTGCTGCTTCACAGCGCCAGCGACCCGGGTTTGATTCCAGTCTTGGGTGTCTGTATGGAGTTTTCACATTCTCCCCTTGCCTGAGTGGGTTTCCTCCGGGCACCCCAGTTTCCTCCCACAGTCCAAAGATGTGCAAGTTAGGTGGATTAGCCACGCTAAATTGGCCCTTAGTGTCCAGGGACGTGCTGGTTAGGTTATGGGCTAAGGGGATAGGATGGGATGGATAGAGGAGTGGCCTGGGTAGAGTGCCCTTTCGGAGGGTTGGTGCAGACTTGATGGGCCAAATGGCCTCCTTCTGCGCTAGGGTTCTATGATAATGTCACAAAAATGTAACTCAAATATTAGGGTGCATTTATAAAGGGCTAGAATTGAAAGTCAAAGAAGTTATGTTAAATCTGCACAAGAACTTTGGTTTGACTGCACTTGGCGGACAGTGAACAGTTCTTGTCTTCCTACTATAGAAATTATATAGAGGCTTTGGAGAAAGTACAGAAAGTTTCACAAAGATGGTATCAAAACTGAGAAGATATACTTATCAACAAAGTCTGTGTAGGCCGTGGCTCTTTTCTCTCGAACAGAGAAGGCTAAGAGATGACCTGATAGCGTTCTTTAAAACTGAAAGGTGTTTGATGGGGTAAACATGTTTACCTGTGTGGGGAACATCAAAACTAGACCAATAAATATAAAATTGTCACTAATCGGTCCAGTAGGCAATTCAGGAAAAAACATGTTCACTCCTTTATGTGGTAAGGATATGGAATTTACTCCGGCAAGGAGTGCTTGAGATGAATAGCGAATGTGAGATGGGGGCTTTGGTTTGTTGACTGAATACTGGGATGTTGGTGACTTTATTTCTTCTGTTGTTTGGCCTGTTGTGGGCTGATTAGGTGAAGCTGATGATTCACACTGGCATTGAGCTTTGTCTAGTTGTGTGTGTGGTTTCATGATTACTGAAGGAGTCTTTTTTCCATCTGAAACACACAGCTTGTGGGCCACACCATGGTTGTTTCAATGGTGTTTGACGATGGTAAACCTCAACAGCTTCCGTAAGTTCTGCTTCTCAGCCAGTCATCAGCTTATGTTTTGTGTTTGCGTTTGTTTCCTGTCTGAGGGAATATCCCGTTTTCTCTACTACTGAACACCAGGAGCAGGAGAAGGCCGTTCAGCTCCTTCTGTCCCATTGTTCATTTTGTGCATAGCTGACAGGTATCTTAAATTTATCTCCCTACCTCGATTCCGTGTCCCTCTGGATTCTACCTAATGAAAACCGAGCAATCTCAGTTTTGAAATTGTCCAACATATTTTAAGGGGAGAGAATTCCACATTCCCTTTGTGTGAAGAAATTTGCCTTCTGTCACTGGCGAATAGCTTAGTTATAATTTTAAGGTTAAACCCTCTGCACTCTGATACCAGAGGAAACAGTTGCTCTCTATCTACCCTAGCAAATCTTTTAATACTCTTACCCACGCCAATCAAAACTCTTGACTTTTGAGGGAATACAAACCTCTGCGGACTGCTGTGGAGCAATGAAGAACTCGTCACGTGGCCACACAAAGACATATGTTGAGTCATACCACTCAATAGCAAAGTAGGCCAGAGGTCTGGCTAGCTTGTATAGGGAAGAAAATTGGCTTATTTTGCAAAACAATGGTTTGAGCTGCCGAATAGGAGGGAAAAACAACAGTATGTTTCTAGGAAAATATCTGTGGGATTCAACCCCTGGCTACTGGGAGCTTTTCTGAGAAACTGCAGCGACTTGAGTGAATAGATTCAAAAACAATTCAGTGTTCACAACAGCCTGGAAAAGGTTGAATCTCCCCTGGGCTTTCTACTCAACGTCAATCTGTACTGATTTGTAACTGTCGGATGGTTTTGAACTTACACATCAAGCTCTCACTTCCCCTTTCACTGTCTGCCTCACATCTTTCGGTAACCTCTGCTTGGATTCACGAATTTCCCGGCAGTTTGGGAAGATTGCAAGCTTCCATCCAATCACCAAAGGGACGTTCGCATACTTCCAATTCCGTTGATGTGGAATTTGAGGGACACTTTGAATTGCTCGAGAGGTATGGGGGCTTAGAACAATATTTATAAGTGGAAGAGGTCAGAGATTGAGGATACTTTCCACAATATCACATTTCAAAGTTAACTGTCAGCGGCTTACAATCTTTCTCCTCACTTTAAGCCTTTCAGAAAAGAAATCCCTTTGACAATGTTTTTCACCACCCCTGTTAAAACCTTCCGCTCTCTGTCAATTGTCTTGAAAATCTTTCTATTTAAGGTGGTATAATTAAGGATATTCTCATTCTTCATAGGGTACACATTCTCCCCGTTTCTGCATGGGTCTCACCCACACAATCCAAACAAGTGCAGGGTAGGTGGATGAGCCATGCTAAATTACCCCTCAATTGAAAGAAAAATTAATTGGGTACTCTAAATTTATTTTTAAAAATCATTCTTTGTAGAGATTTTAGTGGTGTGGGTTAATGCAGTGGATTGAGTTGTTCTTCACAATACATTCCTAACGATGAAGGCAATATGCTTTCCAGGGCTGAAAGGAGTAGTCTCCTTCCCTATCCCATTCACCATGCCCTTTACAAAAGGATATCCCCCCCCAACCCCGCCCCAACCCAGTGCAAAATTATTCACTTTGGCTGTAAGGTTAGAGAAGTAGGATATCTTTTGAAAGGCGTGAAACTTGTAAATGCTGATGTTCAGAGAGACTTACAGCCTTAGGCGTACTCATAAAAGGAAGACAGAAAGTTAGCGTGCACTTACACCAGGCAGCTAGGAAGCCGAATTGGATGTTGGCCTTTATTTCAAAGAGTTTAATTCTATAAGGACGTCTTGGTCCTGGTACATGGCTTTGGTGAGACCACACATGGAATACATTGGGCAGTTATGGTCTCCATATTTAAGGAGGGATATATATGAGGTGGTACAGTGAAGGTGCATTAGTTTGATTCCTGGGATAAGATCGTAAGCGACTCCGGCGTCAATGGGCCTCCAGGACCAGTCATTCACCCCTTCCTCGGGGGCTAGAACGGCGTAGGAATGCAGTGCGCTGCTCCGGCGCCGAAAGCTAGCATGCCACGGCCGGCGCCGGTCTGCACATGTGCGCCACGGCCATCTCCGGACCGGCCTGCAGGCAACATGGCGGAGCCCTACAGGGGCCCGGCGCGGAGGAACATAGGCCCCCTTGGAATTAGCGTGCCTGCCGATTGGTTGCCCCTGATCACGGGCCTGGCCACCATGAAGGCCCCCCCAGGAGTCGGCTCCCCCCGCCCCCCCACCAGGATGGCCCCCACAGCCAGAACGCCGAAGTCCCACCTGGTAGGCCCATATGCAAATGACAGCGGCGGAACTCTGCGGGCATTCGGCCCGTCGAGCGTGCAGATTCGCCACGGCACCGGTCGCCGGAGAATCGGCAGCCCAGTGTCGGAGCAGCTTGGCGGGATTCACGGCCCCGAATCCCAGCCGGTGTCTTATGATGAGAGGTTGAGCAAATTGAATCTACACGGTCTAGAGTTCAGGAGAATGAGAGTTGATCCAATCGAAATGCCAATATCCTGAAGGGGCTTGACAGGTTAGATGCCAAGAGGTTGCTTCCCCTGGCTGGGGAATCTAGAACACAGGGGATCAGCCTAAGGGTAGGCAGATGATCATTTGGTGAGAATAAATTTCTTCACTCAAAGGGTTGCGAATATTTGGCATTCTCCACCCCAGAGGGTTGTGGATGCACCATTATTGAATAGATTTAAGTCTGAGATGGACAGATTGTTGGTCTCTTAGAGAACCAAGGATAATGGGGAGTGGGTGGGAAAGTGGAATTCAGGGAGAAGGTCAGCTATGGTTGTATTTTGTGGTGGAACAGGCTCGAGGGGCCAAATGGTCTTCCTGCTCCTATTTCCTATGCGCTTATGTTCTTAAAATGTACGTCTGGATTGTGAGAAACACTAATAGAGTGGAACTGACACTCTGACATTAGCTGTAATGGGTGACTAACACTGATATTCGACTAAGGAGGAGGCTCAAGGGCGGACAATGGGCTCAGTAGAGTTTGTTTTGTAGGCATAACAGTGGAAGGTGGCTAGGATCCAGGCAGTACTTCTGATAGGAAATTCCTAAATGCCATCTTCATCAGTAGTTTTTCACACTCACACCTACTGATCATTGGCATGCAGATTATGACACCAATCAGAGTTGAAATCTGGTTTGTTAGTAGCATTGCCATTTTCAAATGCTCCGCTCCAGCCTATGCCCTGTCTCAACTTTGTACAACCAAACATAAAATTAAATTCTGTGAAGGACTCTCCACCAGTGCTATATACAGGGATCATAAACTACTTGCAGTTAATGTACTGGGCTATTTTGCCTGGCTGTGCTTGCCTAATGTTTAACTAGATTGCAGTAAGTGGTCCGGCTGATGCTGAAGTAATCTCTTTATTGATTTAAAAGCTGATGCTAAAGTAAGTTGCTTCCAATTATATTAGGGCCTGCTAGGCTTTTCTCTGAGCATTGAGTGAAACTGGATGAATAACTGGGATTATTATTTAAACAATAAAATATTAAAGCATGCTGCTGTGCAGAGAGACCTGGGTGTGCTAGTGCATGAGTCACAGATAGTTGGTTTACAGGTGCAACAGGTGATTAAGAAGGCAAATGGAATTTTGTCCTTCATTGCTAGAGGGATGGAGTTTAAGACTAGGGAGGTTATGCTGCAATTGTATAAGGTGTTAGTGAGGCCACACCTGGAGTATTGTGTTCAGTTTTGGTCTCCTTACTTGAGAAAGGACGTACTGGCACTGGAGGGTGTGCAGAGGAGATTCACTCGGTTAATCTCAGAGCTGAAGGGGTTGGATTACGAGGAGAGGTTGAGTAGACTGGGACTGTACTCGTTGGAATTTAGAAGGATGAGGGGGGATCTTATAGAAACATTAAAAATTATGAAGGGAATAGATAGGATAGATGCGGGCAGGTTGTTTCCACTGGCGGGTGAAAGCAGAACTAGGGGGCATAGCCTCAAAATAAGGGGAAGTAGATTTAGGACTGAGTTTAGGAGGAACTTCTTCAACCAAAGGGTTGTGAATCTATGGAATTCCTTGCCCAGTGAAGCAGTTGAGGCTCCTTCATTAAATGTTTTCAAGGTAAAGATAGATAGTTTTTTGAAGAAAAAAGGGATTAAGGGTTATGGTGTTTGGGCCGGAAAGTGGAGCTGAGTCCACAAAAGATCAGCCATGATCTCATTGAATGGCGGAGCAGGCTCGAGGGGCCAGATGGCCTACTCCTGCTCCTAGTTCTTATGTTCTAATAAAGCGAGGTCATGCAGAGCAGGACAAATGCCTAGAAGACGGAGGAGGAGCAGGGCTTTCAGCGGGAAGCCGTATTTACCCAGGCTCATTAAGAGAGCATCTCTTAGTTCAAATTCACTGAGGACCAATGCTTGAGACACTTTGCTTCAACAAACTGCTGCAGCCACCCTTGCAGCTTCAAAGTAGGACAAGGATACGCATTGTCTGAGGCTGTCAAGGTGACAGTGGGCCTTAACTTTTATATGTCTGTCTCCTTCTAGGCTGCTGGTGAAGGTATAGCAATATCTCACGGTTTGCCACCATGGCTACATTAACTTCGCTGACGCCCAAAGTTAAAAATAATCCCCAGAATCCCCAGGTTAGGTGGAGTGGCCATGCTAAATTGCCCTTAGTGTCCAAAATTTCCCTTCGTGTTGGGTGGGGCTACTGGGTTATGGGGATAGGGTGGAGGTATTGACCTTGGGTAGGATGCTCTTTCCAAGAGCCGGTGCAGATTCGATGGGCCGAATGGCCTCCTTCCGCACTGTAAATTCTATGTATGTAAAAGAATCTTCAATTTTAAATCCTTCACGATGAAAATCCCTTGTATCATCATCTACAACCTAATCCACCCACACCTTGAATTAAATTTTAAAAAATAAACGACACTGACACAGAATGTTCCAGAACCTTTCAAAATAAAGCTGTCAAAGGACGGTCCTAAATTTTACTGTGGCGTTCCTATTATTTTTTTTATTCTCCGGTGCTTCTTCTGAAACATTTGCATGTCTAAAGAAAGATGCATTTTTCTAATATCTTTCAGAAATCAGGATGACTCACTTTACAGCCAATGAAATGTGATCACTGTAATATTTTAATGTGGGAAATACAGCAGATAATTTGCATTCAGCAAGCACCCACACTTAGAAAAGTGATATTGATCAGACGACCTGTTTTTTGTTGACGTTGGTTGAGGGATCAATATTGGCCAGAACACCAGGAAGATCTGCCCTGTTACACATCAGAGTTGTGGCCCAGGCACATTACTTTAGCAGGAGAGGCCAAATGGGGGCTTGCTTTAACATCTCATATGAAAGATGTCCCCTCCGATATGCAGCATTTCCTCTGTACTGTGCTGGGTGTATTGCCCTTGATTATGTGCTTGAATCTTTGGAGTGGAACTTGAATCCACAACTTTGCAATTCAGAGGCAAATTCTCTGACACAAAACCACTACTGAGAGCTAAAATAAACCATGTCATCGCTCATAAAAGCCAAAGTATCAACGGCAGCAATCTTACTTCTGAGTCAGAAAGGTTGCAGGCACGAGCCCCATTTCAAATATGAGTATCTAACCCTGAAGGCCAATATCAACCCTACCCAGCGGGGACAGAAATTGGGCACCTGGCAGTTAAAATTACTCAGGTGATCCCTCCCCTATGGAAATTCCAATAACTCACCTGCTCTTCTGGACGGGCAGCCGGGAGACACGCCTAAAGCCAGTGGGGTCCTTTTAATATATGCATATTGGGTCCTGATAATGCCACCAGGATTCCAACTTTCCCTCGATGGCCTGAACATGTCGTGGCTGTGAATTTCCTACCAGCTCTGAACAACAGAGCCGTAGATTGGAGTCAGAAGTGGCCCAGAAATGGTTAAGTATTTTCTTAACTTTCCTTGAAGGACCAGGAGAAGTAGGCATGTTCCTCCAGACGAGTAAGGAAAGTATAGGCTATTCTTGCGAAGATCTTGCCCTCCCCTCTCCCCCCCCCCCCCCCCCCCCCCTCACCCCCTCAACAGTCCTGATCACAGGGGCTCCTACAGCATTGTAGAGGTACAAAATGACAAAATAAGGTTTCCCTTAGACTCTTCCATCAGGCTCTTCTAGGTCTGGTGCAACATAGATTGGTTCATTGGTTTAGTCTGAGGAGCAATGATGAAGCACTGACTATTGCATCAGTATACCATTTTTCCAATTCCCACACTAGACAAGCTCTGACGCAGTTAGTGTTCATGTGATGTTTATGACTCTTTTTACTGTATCGTCCTCAGTAAAGGTACAGGCAGGTTTCTATACTATTGTTCTTTCTTTTCTTTATTCTTTGATGGGATATGGGCATCACTTGACACGGTCAACATTTGTTGGCCATCCCTAATTGCCATGGCTCGCAAGGTCATTTCAGAGAGGCAGTTAAGAGTCAACCACGTTGCTGTGGGTCAGGAGTTCTATACAGGCCAGACCAGGTAAGGATGGCAGATTTCCTTCCCTAAAGGACATTGGTGAACCTGATGGGTTTTAATGATAATGGAGGATAGTTGCACGGTTCAATGCGTTAATGGGCAGAAAACAGACTGCGGGAATAACTGTGTTATTTTCAGGCTGGCAGGCTGTGACTAGTGCAGTAGCACAGGGATCAGTGCTTGGGCCCATCTATTCACAATCTGTATCAATGATTTAGATTAAATGCAATATTTCCAAGTTTGCAGCTGGCACAAAGTGGGTGGAGGTGTGAGTTATGAGGAAGGTGCAAAGGCACTTCAAATAGCGTTAGAGAGGCTAAGCGAGTGGGTAAACATTTAGCAGATGGAATACAATGTGGGGAAACGTGAGGTTATCCACTTTGGTAGGAAAAATAGAAAGTATTTCTTAAAAGGTGACAGGCTGGGAAATGTTGAACTTCAAAGGGACTTGGGAGTCCTTGATCATGAATCACTGAAAGCTAACATGTAGGTGTAGCAAGCAATTAAGAAGGCAAGTTGTATGTTGACCTTTATTGCAAGAGAATATGAGTTTAGGTGTAAGCTTACTGCAATTGTATAGAGCTTTGGTGAGACTGCATCTGGAGTATTGTGTGCAATTTTGGTCTTGTTGCCTCAGGCAAGGTATACTTGCCATTGAGGAAGTTGAACTAATGATTCATTAAATCAATTCCTGGGATGGAGGGATTGTCTTCTGAGGAACGATTAAATAGACTGGGCCGTTATTTTCTGGGATTTAGAAGAATGAGAGTTAATCTCATTTAAAGATACAAAATTCTTACAGGGCTCAACTGGGTTAATGCAGGAAGGATGTTTCCCCTGACTAGGGCAGTCTAAAACCAGGGGACACAGTCTCAGAATAAGGGGGTAGACCAATTAGGACTGCGATGAGGAGCAATTTTTTCATTCAGTGGGTGGTGATTCTTTGGAATTTTCTGCCCAGAGGGCTGTGTGTGGTAGATCAGCTATTGAGTATGTTCAAGACTGAGATCAATAGATTTCGACACATTAAAAACACCAAGGGATATGGGGATAATGGTAAAATTGAAGATCAGCCATAATCTCATTGAGTGCCAGAGTGGGCACAAAAGCCTATTCTATTTCATAGACTAGCTTTCAATTCCAGGGTTATTAACTAAATTTAAAGTCCATTAGTTGCAATGGTGAGATTTGAACCCACAGCATTAGCCTGGAACTTCAGATCACGGGTAAAGTGACATTGCCGCTGCACCACCTGTGTCCCCTGCTTCGAGGCTTATCAACTTGATTATTTTTTGTGGCAAGCTAATTTGGAATCGCCAAATACTACAAATGTTCAAGGATGAAAATGCTGCAGTGGGATTAACCCACAGGAAAGAGGAAGAAAATGCAAAGTGAACTGGCACTTAGAAGGAGAAGTGCAGTTAGCAGGAAACAACTGTCGCGCTCTGACCAGACCACAGTGCATGAATAAGAAAAGATCGGTTCACACATCTGGATCACAGATGCTGCTCACACTTCCATATACTCTCACACACTGTATTATGCAGGCATGTGTACAAATAGATATACGCACAGCTCCTTTTAGTCCATACTAACACCCTGGACTCTATACTGGACATAATTTCAAAGTTTGCAGATGACACAAACCTCAGAAATGTCGTCAACAGTGAGGTGAAATGGGAAGACTGAAAAGATGAACTTGAACACTCAGAAGTGTGAAGTGATACATCTTAGGAGGGAGAATAAGGAAAGGCAATATAAATTGATCTTAAAGGGAGTGCAGGAATTGAGAGACTTGGAAGTGTGTGTACACAAACCTTGAAGATGGCAGGACAAATGTAGAGGGCTGTTAGAAAAGCACGTAGGACCCTTGACTTTATAAATAGAGGCACGAGATACCAATGCACAGAAGCTATGCAACACCTTCATAACACTGGCTAGGCTCCAGCTAGAGTATTGTTTTCAGTTCTGGGCACTACACCTTGGGAAGGATGGCAAGACCTTGGCAATGGTGCAGAGGAGATTTACTAAAATGGTCCTGGAGACCAGGAACTTCAGCCATTGCGACGCGACTCGAGAAGCAGGGATTCATCTCCTTAAAGCAGAGGAAGTTAAGAGGAGATTTGATAGAGGTGTCAAAAATCATGCACACTTTGACAGACTAAGAGAAAAGAAACTGGTTCCAGTGACGGAAGTATTGGTAACCGAAAGACTCAAATTGTAAACTGAAAGGATGAAAGAACCAGAATAGGTATGAGGAAGCAAATGTTTTACACAGCCAGTTATTGCTATGATAATGTTGCATTGCCTGAAAGAGCAGCCGAAGCAGATTCAAGAATAATTTTTGAAAGAAATAGGAAAATTACTTGAAAAGGCTAGGTGGGGGAGTGGGGGGATGACCCAGTTCAAGAGACCTACAGCTGCCTCCTGTGCTATGTCAGTTTGATCTTTTAATATTTAATTTAAGTATACATATGTGGGCATATTAATTTGTGTGCATATATTAACACAAACATACAGAGAAATCCATGCACAAACACCCAGAGGCTGAAATGGGTCTACAACAGGAGTGCAAAATGGGTGATTGCAAATCATCAGCCTGTTTTACAATGGGCTGAAATTTATTTTCCATTAGCTTCAACCGCAAAGAAGGCTGATTGTGGAGTACAGCTGATTATTGATTTGCTAAGAGTGTCCGACTGGCACTAAACAATTTTACCCTCCGTGTCCAGGAAAAGGAGTCGGATTAGTCTTTGGGTTTTGGTATCATTAATCCTTGTTGCTCTAAATCTCATCACTCAGGGGCAGATCTTTTTCTCAAGGAGATATGAGGGCATCTCCACGGCAACCAAAGCAATCTCTTTGCTTGTTATAGCCATCAAACGATAGTCAGAGGAGTGCAAACTCTGGCATTGTTTGAACAGTCAATGATTGGCGCTAGTGAATTCCCCCCAAAATGATTAGCTCCAGGCTTCAATCCTGATCATTAGGCTGGTGAGAGGGAATAAAACTGTCCCATTGGTTGAGGTCATGAAATGAGTCCGTGAAAGGGAATGAAGTCAGGAAATTCCATAATAATCATGCAGTTTATCTGACAGTCAGTACAGCATAATGGTACATAGATTACATAGAATTTACAGTGCAGAAGGAGGCCATTCGGCCCATCGCGTCTGCACCGGCTCTTGGAAAGAGCACCCTACCCCCTATCCAAGGTCAACACCTCCACCCCATCCCCATTACCCAGCAACCCCACCCAACACTAAGGGCAATTTTGGATACTAAGGGCAATTTATCATGGCCAATCCACCTAACCCGCACATCTTTGGACTGTGGGAGGAAACCGGAGCACCTGGAGGAAACCCACGCACACACGGGGAAGATGTGCAGACTCCGCACAGACAGTGACCCAAGCCGGAATCGAACCTGGGATCCTGGAGCTGTGAAGCGATTGTGCTATCCACAAGGCTACCGTGCTGCCCTGAGAGCTGACTGAGAGCGACTGCTGTTAACCTGGCTGTGTATGCTGCTGACAACTGAATGAGTGTTGTCAATGTAGCAGCGTCCACCAACAAGAAAATGATCGCAGTTGAGCCTTAGGACTTAGATAAGGTCATTGAGCTGCTGTACCTTCAAGTTTTGGTATTTCAGATTATGCAGGTCCCATTCTGCTTCAATTAAACATGGCTAGAATAGAACATCCTCCACTCTGTGTCTTATCTGTAATATTCATTAATGTTGATTTTTCATTCTGTGTATCTAGGTAAATCAGAAATAGGAGCTGGAGTAGACCATATTGTCCCCGAACTTGACCTAGTATTTAGGTCTACTGGACAAATAGGTCGCCGGTTTAGCTCACTTGGCTAGACAGCTAGTTCATGATACAGTACTAGGCCAGCAGTGTGTGTTCAATTCCCATACTGGCTGAGATTTTTCCATGAAGGTCCCACCTTCTCAACCTTGCCCCTCACCTGAGGTGTGGCGACCCTCAGGTTAAATCACTACCAGCCAGCTCTCCCCCTCAAAGTGGAAAGCAGCCAATAGTTATCTGGGACTATGGTGACTTTGCCTTTGCTAGACTAATACCGGGAAAGGGCGGGTTGTCCTATGAGGAAAAGTTGGACAAGTTAGGCTTATGTCCATTCAGGTTTAGATGAGTAAGAGGCGACTTGGTCGATACCTTTAAGATCCTGAGAGTATTGACAAGGTGTAGTGGATGTTTCCTCTTGTTGGAGAATCTAGAACGAGAGGTCACTGTTTAAAAATAAGGAGCCTCTCATTTAAGAGAAAGGTGGGGAGGATGTTTTTCTCTTGAGGTGTTACGTCCGGACCACCAGATATAAATCCCAACAGTTTTTGAATTTGTAAAATGTGAGGAAAGGAGTGATTCCACTGACAAATAGCGTTTTGTTGTATTAAAACAAACTTTACTAACATGGGATCAATCCCATTAACATTTAAGGAAAACACAGATTATTCACAAAGTCCTTGGCGAGCAGCTTTCAGAAGTCAGTTGAAGAAATACAACTCTTTTTCTCCAAACCAAGAGCAGAACTCTAAAAATGAAATTAAAAACAACAGACGCAGGGCAGACTGAAAAAATGAAAATACAACAGACCCAGCCCCTTCCATGAGTGACATTGCAGTCTGCCTTAACCCCTGAACCACAGCTTGAGCAGGCATATAGGGCGCGATTTAACTGGTAAAAAACAGAGTACCGTTTTAGGTGTATTTAGCGGGGTGAATCCACTACCAACCGGGACTCTGCCCTCGGCGAGGAAGACCCACCGAGACCACACTTACCTTGCTTCCAGTGCAGGGAGAGATGCCCTGCCCCCTCCCCCCTCCCCCAACAATCCCCCCATAGCCTCCCCACCGCAGCCACCGCAGACATGAAACCCCCAACACCCCAACTGGCCTGTTAGGATGTCCTCAAGCCCCACCTCATAAGGGCAGGGCACTCCGGGCATGGGCAATCTGGTCCCGAGGCACCTTGGCAGTGCTAGCCTGGCACTCTGGCAATGCCCCATCAGCCTGACAGTGCCACCTAGTGGCACTGTTAGGGTGCCCAGGTGTCAGTGCCAAGGTGCCCAGGTGGCAGCAGGAGTGCCAGGGCCTTGTCCAGAGCCCAATATCCCTGGATCCTCTAATGACCTGGGAGACCCCCCCCCCCAGTTGCTGTTATGTTTGGTCCACATTTGTGTGGATCAGTACTAAATGGCACCATGGCAAGGTCTCCCAGGCGTAGGCGTTCATCGAAGGGTTTCGGGAGCATCGTGCGCCGACATATTTAACTGAGCTGAACTGTTCACTTAAATACGTAATTCCCTCATCCTAGGAACCAACCTAGTGAACTCTCTCCATAGCAGGTATAACATATCTTCCTTATGTATGGAATCCAGAACTTTCCACAGTACTCCAGATGTGCTCACTCCAAAGCCCTGTACAATTGTAGGAGCATTTCCTTACTCTTGTACTGTTGGGCAGCAAGGTAGCACAAGTGGATAGCACTGTGGCTTCATAGCGCCAGGGTCCCAGGTTCAATTCCCCGCTGGGTCACTGTCTGTGCAGAGTCTGCATGTTCTCCCCTTGTCTGCATGGGTTTCCTCCAGGTGCTCTGGTTTCCTCCCACAGTCTGGACGTGCAGGTTAGGTGGATTGGCCATGATAAATTGCCCTTAGTGACCAAAAAGGTTAGGAGGGGTTATTGGGTACGGGGATAGGGTGGAGGTGTGGCCTTAAGTGGGTCGGTGCAGACTAGATGGGCTGAATGGCCTCCTTCTGCACTGTATGTTCTATGTTCAGCTCCCTTGCAATAGAGGCGAATATTCCACTTGCTGGCTGTGCCAACACGCTAACTTTGTGTGGTTTGTGTACATTACTTTCTTATGTTCTATAGATGTACAATTAAGGACTGGATTGCTGCACTCTGAAAGAATCTGGTCTGGGATTAAGATCCCTTTGGAATTTCCCTAACCGTTGTTCTAATTAGTAGATGTTCCTTGTTATTGTTTGAAAAATTAGTGCTTGGAATATTTGCTCATCTGTTGTTTGTTTAAATGGAGCCTTCCAGAGTTTTCCAAAACAGCTTTTATACAAGAGAATTCAAAATGAGAGCAACACTGAAGGAGTGCTGCACTGTCAGAAGTTTTCAGTCTTTCGACTGAAAAGTTAAACTGCCGATTCAAGAGGAGCCCTCCTGGATTGGCCTGGAGTCTCCAGGAATTGAAGATCAATCTCCAGGACACTGCTGTGTGCAATCCTGGAGAAAAAAAACGTCGAGACTTCGGGGGAGACTCTGGCCTCCCCCCGGCGTGTTTCTCGCGGTGGGAGATGGCCCGCCATTGGCCTACGGTGGGGTCTTCTGGTCCCGCCGCTGTCGCTGGGATTTCCCATTGGATCCATCTCACATCTCCAGGAAACCCAGGGTGGGGGTGCACCGTCAGCAGGACCGGAAGATCCCGCCGGTGTGACCAGCTGCAAAATCTCATTGAAAAAGATTGTTTGGTTATCATTTTCATCGAACGTTTCTCATTAGCAGATGAGAATGAGGGAAAAGGTTTGGCTGGCTGACAGACAAGCATAACTCAGTTGAGTAATGAATAATTTTGCTTTTCAATTGGCATAGGAAGACAGTACATCACAAGGATCAAAATGTTGGCCGACTAACGACTGGAGTGTGGGAGAACCCATAGAACATAGAACAGTACAGCACAGAACAGGCCCTTTGGCCCTCGATGTTGTGCCGAGCTTTGTCCAAAACCAAGATCAAGCTATCCCACTCCCTGTCATTCTGGTGTGCTCCATGTGCCTATCCAATAACTGCTTGAAAGTTCCTAAAGTGTCCGACTCCACTATCACAGCAGGCAGTCCATTCCACACCCTAACCACTTTCTGAGTAAAGAACCTACCTCGGACATCCTTCCTATATCTCCCACCCTGAACCTTATAGTTATGCCCCCTTGTAACAGCTACATTCACCCGAGGAAATAGTCTCTGAACGTCCACTCTATCTATCTCCCTCATCATCTTATAAACCTCTATTAAGTCGCCTCTCATCCTCCTCCGCTCCAAAGAGAAAAGCCCTAGCTCCCTCAATCTTTCCTCATAAGACCCACCCTCCAGACCATGCAGCATCCTGGTAAATCCCCTTTGCACCCTTTCCAATGCTTCCACATCCTTCCTATAGTGAGGTGACCAGAACTGCACACAATATTCCAAGTGTGGTCTCACCAGGGTCCTGTACAGTTGCAGCATAACCCCACGGCTCCTAAACTCAAGCCCCCTGTTAATAAAGGCTAACACAGGCTTCCTTCACGGCTCTATCCACTTGAGTGGCAACCTTCAGAGATCTGTGGACATGATTCTGGTGATTCAAATATGTGTGCTTGCAGTAGGGGGATGTATGGCCGTACCTGTATTACAGGTTTCTCCGGTAAACCGCTGCCGGCTAGCTCCGCCCACAGGGACCTAGAACATAGAACGATACAGCGTAGTACAGGCCCTTCGGCCCACAATGTTGCACCGACATGGGAAGTCAAAAACTAAAGGCCACCTAACCTACAATATTCCCTTATCATCCATATGCTTATCCAATAAACTTTTAAATGCCCTCAATGTTGGCGAGTTCACTACTGTTGCAGGTAGGGCATTCCACGGCCTCACCACTCTTTGCGTAAAAAACCTACCTCTGACGTCTGTCCTATATCTATTACCCCTCAATTTAAGGCTATGTCCCCTCGTGCTAGCCACCTCCATCCGCGGGAGAAGGCTCTCACTGTCCACCCTATCTAACCCTCTGATCATTTTGTATACCTCTATTAAGTCACCTCTTAACTTCTTCTCTCTAATGAAAACAACCTCAAGTCCATCAGCCTTTCCTCATAAGATTTTCCCTCCATACCAGGCAACATCCTGGTAAATCTCCTCTGCACCCGTTCTAAAGCTTCCACGTCCTTCCTATAATGAGGCGACCAGAACTGTATGCAATACTCCAAATGCGGCCGTACCAGAGTTTTGTACAGCTGTAACATGACCTCATGGCTCCGGAACTCAATCCCTCTACCAATAAAGGCCAACACACCATAGGCCTTCTTCACAACCGTATCAACCTGGGTGGCAACTTTCAGGGATCTATGTACATGGACACCGAGATCCCTCTGCTCATCCACACTACCAAGAATTTTACCATTAGCCAAATATTCCGCATTCCTGTTATTCTTTCCAAAGTGAATCACCTCACACTTCTCTACATTAAACTCCATTTGCCACCTCTCAGCCCAGCTCTGCAGCTTATCTATGTCCCTCTGTGACCTGCAACATCCTTCCACACTGTCTACAACTCCACCGACTTTAGTGTCGTCTGCAAATTTACTCACCCAACCTTCTGTGCCCTCCTCTAGGTCATTTATAAAAATGACAAACAGCAATGGCCCCAGAACAGATCCTTGTGGTACGCCACTCGTAACTGAACTCTATTCTGAACATTTGCCGTCAACCACCACTCTCTGTCTTCTTTCAACTAGCCAATTTCTGATCCACATCTCTAAATCACCCTCAATCCCCAGCCTCCATATTTTCTGCATTAGCCGACCATGGGGAACCTTATCAAACGCTTTACTGAAATCCATATACACCACATCAACTGCTCTACCCTCGTCTACCTGTTCAGTCACCTTCTCAAAGAACTCGATAAGGTTTGTGAGGCATGGCCTACCCTTCACAAAACCATGCTGACTATCCCTAATCATATTATTCCTGTCTAGATGATTATAAATCGTATCTCTTATAATCCTCTCCAAGACTTTACCCACAACAGACGTGAGGCTCACCGGCCTATAGTTACCGGGGTTATCTCTACTCCCCTTCTTGAACAAAGGGACCACATTTGCTATCCTCCAGTCCTCTGGCACTATTCCTGTAGCCAATGATGACATAAAAATCTAAGCCAAAGGCTCAGCAATCTCTTCCCTGGCTTCCCAGAGAATCCTAGGATAAATCCTATCAGGCCCCGGGGACTTATCTATTTTCACCTTGTCCAGAATTGCCAACACTTCTTCCCTACGCCCCTCAATGCCATCTATTCTTTTTTTTATAAATTTAGATTACCCAATTATTTTTCCAATTAAGGGGCAATTTAGCGTGGCCAATCCACCTACACTGCACATTTTTGGGTTGTGGGGGCGAAACCCACGCAGACACGGGGAGAATGTGCAAACTCCACACAGACAGTGATCCAGAGCCGGGATCGAACCTGGGACCCTCAGCGCCGTGAGGCAGTTGTGCTAACCACTAGGCCACCGTGCTGCCCCCAATGCCATCTATTCTAATAGCCTGGGTCTCAGCATTCTCCTCCACAACATTATCTTTTTCCTGAGTGAATAGCTGACGAAAAGTATTATTTAGTATCGCGCTTATCTCCTCAGCCTCCACACACAACTTCCCACCACTGTCCTTGACTGGCCCTACTCTTACCCTAGTCATTCTTTTATTCCTGACATACCTATAGAAAGCTTTTGGGTTTTCCTTGATCCTACCTGCCAAAGACTTCTCATGTCCCCTCCTTGCTCGTCTTAGCTCTCTCTTTAGATCCTTCCTCGCTTCCTTGTAACTATCAAGCGCCCCAACTGAAATTTCACGCCTCATCTTCACATAGGCCTCCTTCTTCCTCTTAACAAGAGATTCCACTTCTTTGGTAAACCACGGTTCCCTCGCTCTACCCCTTCCTCCCTGCTTGACTGGTACGTACTTATCAAGAACACGCAATAGCTGCTCCTTGAACAGGCTCCACATATCCAGTGTGCCCAACCCTTGCAGCCTACTTCTCCAACCTACACATCCTAAGTCATGTCTAATGGCATCATAATTGCCCTTCCCCCAGCTATAACTCTTGCCCTGCGGGGTATACTTATCCCTTTCCATCACTAACGTAAAGGTCACCGAATTGTGGTCACTGTCTCCAAAGTGCTCACCTACCTTCAGATCTAACACCTGGCCTGGTTTATTACCCAAAACCAAATCCAATGTGGCCTCGCCTCTTGTTGGCCTGTCAACATATTGTGTCAGGAAACCCTCCTGCACACATTGTACAAAGAACGACCCATCTAATGTACTCGAACTATATCTTTTCCAGTCAATATTTGGAAAGTTAAAGTCTCCCATAACAACTACCCTGTTACTTTCGTTCTTTTCCAGAATCATCTTCGCCATCCTTTCCTCTACATCCCTAGAACTATTAGGTGGCCTATAGAAAACTCCCAACAGGGTGACTTCTCCTTTCCTGTTTCTAACCTCAGCTCATACTACTTCGGAAGAAGAGTCCCCATCTAGCATCCTTTCTGCCACCGTAATACTGTCCTTGACTAGCAGCGCCACACCTCCCCCTCTTTTGCCCCTTCTCTGAGCTTACTAAAACACCTAAACCCCGGAACCTGCAACAACCATTCCTGTCCCTGCTCTATCCATGTCTCTGAAATGGCCACAACATCGAAGTCCCAGGTACCAACCCATGCTGCCAGTTCCCCTACCTTATTTCGTATACTCCTGGCATTGAAGTAGACACACTTCAAACCACCTACCTGAACACTGGCACCCTCCTGCAAAGTCAAATCTGTGCTCCTGACCTCTATACTCTCAATCTCCCTTACCCCAAAACTACAATCCAGGTTCCCATGCCCCTGCTGAATTAGTTTAAACCCCCCCAAAGAGCACTAACAAATCTCCCCCCCAGGATATTGGTGCCCCTCAGGTTCAGATGTAGACCATCCTGTCTATAGAGGTCCCACCTTCCCCAGAAAGAGCCCAGTTATCCAGAAATCTGAATCCCTCCCGCCTGCACCATCCCTGTAGCCACGTGTTTAATTGCTCTCTCTCCCTATTCTTCGTCTCACTATCACGTGGCACGGGCAACAACCCAGAGATAACAACTCTGTTTGTTCTCGCTCTGAGCTTCCATCCTAGCTCCCTAAAGGCCTGCCTGACATCCTTGTCCCCTTTCCTACCTAAAAACTCTGTTTGTTCTCGCTCTGAGCTTCCATCCTAGCTCCCTAAAGGCCTGCCTGACATCCTTGTCCCCTTTCCTACCTATGTCATTAGTGCCAATATAAGGGCAGCACGGTGGCCTAGTGGTTAGCACAACCGCCTCACGGCGCCGAGGTCCCAGGTTCGATCCCGGCTCTGGGTCACTGTCCGTGTAGAGTTTGCACATTCTCCCCGTGTCTGCGTGGGTTTCGCCCCCACAATCCAAAAATGTGCAGAGTAGGTGGATTGGACACGCTAAATTGCCCCTTAATTGGAAAAAAATAATTGGGTAATCTAAATTTATAAAAAAAAATTTAAAAAATTAGTGCCAATATGGACTACGACTTGGGGCTGCTCCCCCTCCCCCTTAAGGACCCAGAAAACACGATCCGAGACATCACGTACCCTTGCACCTGGGAGGAAACATACCAAACGTGAGTCTCTCTCGCTCCCACAAAATCTCCTATCTGTGCCCCTGACTATTGAGTCCCCAATTACTAATGTTCTACTCCTTTCCCCCCTTCCCTTCTGAGCAACAGGGACAGACTCCGTGCCAGAGGCCCGTACCCCATGGCTTACCCCTGGTAAGTCCCCCCCCTCAAGTATCCAAAACAGTATACTTGTTACTAAGGGGAACGACCACAGGGGATCCCTGTACTGACTGCTTAAATGGGAGCTGGATAAATATTCGTAAGATTCACTGAGATGCCATTCTACAGCTGCCGCCGGAGGAATAGCATCTCACTGTAATAAAGCCTCTCTTGTACTTCACTCGAGTCTTGTGTGCAATTGTTAGTGCCACAATGATCATGTAACATTTAATCACAGTTGCAGGATCCTAAAGCATTATCCAAACAAGAGCAAGGGACTTATCCCTCGTGTCTTGACCAACATCACTAAACTAGACTATCAAGTCATTATCATATTGCTGCTTGAGGTACTTTTCTTTGCACAAATTAGCAACCATCCTTCTGCCATAATGTCAGTGACCACTATTTAAAATGTAGGGCGCTTCGAAGTGATCTGCGGTTGTGGAAGGCACTATGCGAATGCAAGTGTTTTCTTAATTGGAAAGCACCAGAATTTCTTCAATCAGAAATGAGGCAGCCCTGACAATGTGCTACACCTACCTTGATAAGGTTCCCCACGGTAGGCTATTGCAGAAAATAAGGAAGTATGGAATTGAAGGTGATTTAGCGGTTTGGATCAGTAATTGGCTAGCTGAAAGAAGACAGAGGGTGGTGGTTGATGGCAAATGTTCATCCTGGAGTTCAGTTACTAGTGGTGTACCGCAAGGATCTGTTTTGGGGCCACTGCTGTTTGTCATTTTTATAAATGACCTGGAAGAGGGTGTAGAAGGATGGGTTAGTAAATTTGCAGATGACACGAAGGTCGGTGGAGTTGTGGATAGTGCTGAAGGATGTTATAGGATACAGCTGCAGAGCTGGGCTGAGAGGTGGCAGATGGAGTTTAATGCGGAAAAGTGTGAGGTGGTTCACTTTGGAAGGAGTAACAGGAATGCAGAGTACTGGGCTAATGGCAAGATTCTTGGTAGTGTAGATGAACAGAGAGATCTCGGCATCCAGGTACATAAATCCCTGAAAGTTGCCACCCAGGTTAATAGGGCTGTTAAGAAGGCATATGGTGTGCTAGCCTTTATAAGCAGGGGGATTGAGTTTCGGAACCACAAGGTCATGCTGCAGCTGTACATAACTCTGGTGCGGCCACACCTGGAGTACTGCGTGCAGTTCTGGTCACCACATTATAGGAAGGATGTGGAAGCTTTGGAAAGGGTTCAGAGGAGATTTACTAGGATGTTGCCTGGTATGGAGGGAAGGTCTTACGAGGAAAGGCTCAGGGAATTGAGGTTGTTTTCGTTAGAGAGGAGAAGGCTGAGAGGTGACTTAATAGAGACATATAAGATAGTCAGAGGGTTAGATAGGGTGGACAGTGAGAGTCTTTTTCCTCGGATGGTGATGACCAACACAAGGGGACATAGCTTTAAATTGAGGGGTGATAGATATAGGACAGATGTCAGAGGCAGTTTCTTTACTCAGAGAGTAGTAGGGGTGTGGAACGCCCTGCCTGCAATAGTAGTAGACTCGCCAACTTTAAGGGCATTTAAGTGGTCACTGGATAGACATATGGATGAAAATGGAATAGTGTAGGTCAGATAGGCTTCAGATGGTTTCACAGGTCGGCGCAACATCGAGGGCTGAAGGGCCCGTACTGCGCTGTAGTGTTCTATGTTCTATGTTCTACTTTGAATTCTCTCGGATAAAGACGATCCTAGATTTGTTTTTGAAAGCAGATGAAACACAATTGCACCAAGCAGATTGCACAGATCTCCAATTCAAAGCTCAAGGCCTCTTGAGCATCACTGATTTTAATCACTGCACGATTGGTAGCCTTGCCTTCAGCTTCCTGGGCTCTAAACACTGGAATTACCTCCCTAAACCTCTCTACCTCTTTACCTTTCTCATTCTCCTTTAAACTGCGGCTTAAAAACTGCTTTTTTTGACCAAACGTTTGGTCATCTGGTCTGATATCTCCTTAGGTGTCAAATTCTGTTTGAGAATTGCTCTTGTGTATCTCCTTAGGAATTTATTTTACGATGCTGAAGGCGCTATACGAATACAAGTTGTTGTTGTAGCATGTCAGGCAGTTTTAGTCGCCCTGCCTTGAAATAGATTGAGTTGCTTTAGAAAGGATTTGGAGAAAAATGACCAAAATGATTCCGGGTATCAATGGAAGAAGAAAGGCTCAAATAGTTAATCCTACCTGGGTGGAGAAAATATAGAGCATTTTAAAAGTAGAAAGGGAAGTAGAGCGACGGAGAAGTACAGGTCGGGGATTGCAGAGGCGAAAGACTTGGCATTAAATGATGGCACCGGTGATGCGCTGATTATCCAGGGGATGCACATGAGGCCAAAATTAGACCAGCGTTGACCTCAAGTAAAAGATCAACAGACAAAGCTAAGTGAAGCCATCATAGGCTGATCAGACATCAACTCATCTTTGATCTCAGGTTTCTCAATTCAAATCCAGTCTGGAATGAAGTTACCAAGCTCTGTTGCCCGAAGGTTTGCAGGTGAAATGGGTGAGGACAGATTCCAACCAGTTTCTGCAGTTCGACAAGACAATGGCCAGGGTTTGGTGCCATAGAGAGATATAGACACAGACTAACACTTTTCATCTGAAAGGGACTTCATTTTTCATGTTGTTAATCTTATTGAAGTCATCCAGATTAATTACAGGATGCGTTAGCGACAGAGCAAAGTTCAGTTTATACTCTTCCATCAAACCTTGGCTGAACAGGTATTGTACAATTGAAATAAAAAATAGAGATCATATGTGGTGAGTGATTCAGACACGTTAATTTCACACTCTGTGACTGGGTGGGATTGTGGGTCAGACACTGTCCTTTCACACTCTGGGACTGGGTGGGACAGTGGGTCAGACACTGTCCTTTCACACTCTGGGACTGGGTGGGACAGTGGGTCAGACACTGTCCTTTCTCACTCTGGGACTGGGTGGGACAGTGGGTCAGACACTGTCCTTTCTCACTCTGGGACTGGGTGGGACAGTGGGTCAGACACTGTCCTTTCTCACTCTGGGACTGGGTGGGACAGTGGGTCAGACACTGTCCTTTCTCACTCTGGGACTGGGTGGGACAGTGGGTCAGACTGTCCTTTCTCACTCTGGGACTGGGTGGGACAGTGGGTCAGACACTGTCCTTTCACACTCTGGGACTGGGTGGGATTGTGGGTCAGACACTGTCCTTTCACACTCTGGGACTGGGTGGGACAGTGGGTCAGACACTGTCCTTTCACACTCTGGGACTGAGTGGGACAGTGGGTCAGACACTGTCCTTTCACACCCTGGGACTGGGTGGGACAGTGGCTCAAACACTGTCCTTTCTCCCTCTGGGGTGGGTGGGACAGTGGGGCAGACACTGTCCTTTCACACTCTGGGACTGGGTGGGACAGTGGGTCAGACACTGTCCTTTCTCACTCTGGGACTGGGTGGGACAGTGGGTCAGACACTGTCCTTTCACACTCTGGGACTGGGTGGGACAGTGGGTCAGACACTGTCCTTTCTCACTGGGACTGGGTGGGACAGTGGGTCAGACACTGTCCTTTCACACTCTGGGACTGGGTCAGACACTGTCCATTCACACTCTGGGACTGGGTGGTATAGTGGGTCAGACACTATCCTTTCTCACTCTGAGACTGGGTGGGACACTGGGTCAGACACTGTCCTTTCACACTCTGGGACTGGGTGGGACTGGGTCAGACACTGTCCTTTCACACTCTGGGACTGGGTGGGACAGTGGGTCAGACACTGTCCTTTCACACTGGGATTGGGTGGGACAGTGGGTCAGACACTGTCCTTTCACACTCTGGGACTGGGTGGGACAGTGGGTCACACACTGTCCTTTCACACTCTGGGACTGGGTGGGACATTGGGCCAGATGCTGTCTTTTACTTCTGCACACTTTTAGTTGGATTAAAATCCAGTGCAAAACATTTGGAGTGAAAGTTTGTGGTTACTATAAGGTTGTGAATCTCGGTTGCATTTCTTTAGGCTTACACATTGTAAATGAGTGCAGTTTTTAAGTGTCATTCTTTGCCTAGTGGTAGTGCTGTTGATTTTCAGCCGGGAAGTTAGTGCGATCATGCTGCAGAGACCTGTGAAGATAATCCAGGCTGTCACTCTGTTACAGTATTCAGGGAATGTTACATAGCAGAGGTGCAGTTGTTAAACCAAATACACATCTACTTTCATGCGGTGAATATAAAGATCATTCTATCGGGCAGCACGATAGCACAATGGTTAGCACTGTGGCTTCACAGCGCCAGGGGTCCCAGGTTCAATTCCCTGCCGGGTCACCGTCTGTGCGGAGTCTGCACGTTCTTCCTGTGTCTGCGTGGGTTTCCTCCGGGTGCTCCGGTTTCCTCCCACAGTCCAACGACATGCAGGTTAGGTGGATTGGCCATGCTAAAATTGTCCTTAGTGTTCAAAAAGTGTTAGGAGAGGTTATTGGGGTTTGGGAGAATTGGGTGGAAGTAAGGGCTTTAGTGGGTCGGTGTAGACTCGATGGGCCGAGTGGCCTCCTTCTGCACTGTATGTTCTATGTTCTATTTGATACAAGTTTGAGTAATCTCCCATTCCAGGAAACATTTATCTTTCAAGGCTAAGGCTGGGATGAATAGATTGTTCATATCAGGGATTTGAGAGATAAGGGGAGCGGGTGGGAAAATGGAGTTGGAGCCCATGAAGGCCGTGATCATTCTGAATGGCAGAGCAAGCTCAATTAGTCATATAGTCTATTCCTGCTCCGACATTTTCTGTTCTTGTGTTCTACCGACATCACCAAAAGAAGGATAGTTTATCTGGCCATTTATCTCTTTGCTCTTTGTGGGATCTTGCTGTGCAGACATTAGCAGCCGCATTTCTCTACGTTGTAACTGTGACCTTGCGTCAAAAGTACTTGACCGGCCGTGAAGTTCTTTGGGACATCATGAAACATGAAAGCTACGGCATATTCTCTCTTTTAACGTGTGAACACCAAATCCGTAGAATAGTCCTGCACAGAAAGAGGCCATTCTGGCCCATCACTGGTACTTCAATCTCACTCACAGAGGAGTCGAGAAGCTGGTTACAGAAATGGAACACGGAGCCCAAGGGGGTGGAAGTGTCAATTACAAAGGGGCACAGGTTCAAGATGAGAGGGGGATAGTTTAAGGGAGATGTGAGGGATAAGTTTATGTCACTGAGATTGGTGGGTGCCTGAGGATGTGGTGGAAGCAGACACATTAGCAACATCTGGGAGACATCTGGATGGGTCCATGAATAGGAAGGAATTGGAGGGATACTGACCGAGCCAGGGCAGAAGCTTTTTTTAGTTTGGGCATCATGATCAGCACTGGCTTGGAGGGCTGAAGGGCCTGTTCCTGTGCTCTACTTTTGTTCTTTGATGAAGGGAGATGTTGTGCCCTTTTCTTTTTGTTTTTCGGGGGTGGGTAGTTTTGGGGGGATGACGGGGGAGGGGGGGGGGGGAAGGTGGGAATGTGGGCCGATCAAAGTAAAGGGTGTCCAACAATCATGGGGTGCAATTTAATGGGGCAGAAATGGAGTCCCGCTTTGGGCGCGTTTAGCGGGGTTTTTCGTGGCGCCTGCAGTGCCGGGAATGACACTGCTATTTAATGGCACGAAGCCCCGCTGAGGCCACATTTATATTCACTTCCTGGCTGTCGAGCTGAGCTCACCAGCGCAGGAAGAGTATTTGCGTATCAGTGCGCCATTTTTAAAAGCAGCCTGATCTTTCGACCCCCCTCAACTACCCCACTGCAAGCTCCAGACTCCCCCCTCTGCACCCAACGCACATCTTATGAGATCCTCCTGCCCACCCCCCCCCCCCCCCCCCCAGTCATTAGTCACTCCACTTCTTAGGGCAAGGCACCCCCAGGCCTGATACCTGGCATCCAGGCACCTTGGCACTGCCAGTTTGGCACCCTGACTGTGCCCCTGCCAGCCTGGCAATGCCCCTGGGCACCCTGGCAGTGCTAGGGTGACACTGCCATGGTGCACAGGTGGCAGTGCCAAGATGCCAGGTGGGCAGTGCCAAGGTGCTCGGCTGCCAGTGGGAGTGCCAGGGTGCAGCCCTACCCAGAGCCTGATCACCGTGAGGTCTCTAATAGCCTGGGGACCCCCCCTAGTGCCATTGCACCTGGTCCACGTTTGTGTGGACCAGTGCTAAACGGTGCCATGGAGGTCTCCCAAGCGAGGGCGCCGGGAGAATACAGTGCAGGCGTACGTAAATGAACATAATGGTACATTTAAATATATATATCTAGATCTTGCTTCAGATCGCGTCAGCTCGCAAAATTTTGTTAAATCGCGCAAGGCGTTTCGAGCATCGCAAATTCCCCGAGAGGTCTCTTGCGAGATTCAACTGCCTCATCGTATCGGCAAGTCAGGCATGAAGGGTCCATTAAATCGCGGCCTTGGAAATAATTCTACTCAAACCAAATGTAATTGTCTCATTTTATTTGTTCCTCTTTTGCAGGTTTGAAAACCGCATCTACACTTACAGGATATTTATAAATGAGGACAATATGCTGTCTGTTCAGGTAGGTGAACACTTCAATCATGCTTAAAGCACTGAACTGTGTCAAAGCTCGCAACCCCATCATCTGGAAGGGCACTATGAATCTCTCAAGTGCTAAATTAGCTCAAATAATTACTGAGGCTCAGAGAGTCAGCAACCAATGTATTGTCAATTTTAATCTATTTAAGAGCAGAATTGCTGGTAATGCCAGTAATTACCAGTAGGCTGGTAATGATAAAGATGGATCTGATGATGTAAACTGTAAGAATCTTTCTCCGCCCTGCTAGAGTTGGGGATAAGACACTAGTGTCGGGCGCCTGGAATTGCGAACGATGCTGCTGGGTTGATGCCCACGTGCTTTATTTGTTCACTTCTGAAGCTCGAGGAGAAAGTCTCATCATTTTTGATAAACGCAAAATACTCCAGGTGCAGAAATTCGGCTTTCTGCTGATTCTCCAGTGTCCACCGTCCTACACATGGAGACCTCGCTGTATGCGTACATCAATGCCACCACACCAGAGAGCAGGCAGACTGGACCCCTCTGTCTCACATGCCACTCTGTTGAGGGTCTCTGACACCTCTGCCTGATGTTTTCTCCGTCGCTCGCTGCATATCCAGCATCTTATCCGGGACTGCTCCCAGAGGCTCATCATCTAACTCAGACTTAGCAGAAGCCTCTTCTCCAGTAGTCCACTGATTGATGGTGACGTTGGCTGTCATTGCCTCCTCTTTCTGCGGACATGTGTTTGAGGCCCAGCCTAAACTAGGTCTATGACCCAACGAGGTGTGTGTCTTTGAGCTGATGGAGGGTGCAGGTGAACGCTGTGACGGCTCTTTCGGTGAGAATTCATTGTATTCATCATCCTCCTCACTCCTCTGTGGGCTGGAGCTGGGGCTGGACCCAGGACCCTCTTCTTGTTGCCAATTGTAATGGAAAGAGGAGAGAGTGAGTGACTGCCTGCGTTACTTCCTCCATTGCACTCAGCACCATCTATGTGCAGACATTAGTTTCCTCACCAGATGGTTTGAGGAGGCCGGACTCGCTAGAGGAATGGTACGATTCTCTCCTGACAGCCCGGCAGCCTTCATACTGCATGGGAGGGGCAGAGTTTGGGAATTCCCCTCCCGTCTTCTCTCTCCTGTACCTGTTGTGCGCTCTCCTCTCTGCCGTAAAGATAGAAGATGGTTTGTGAGTAAGTGATGCAGTTTACATCCACATGCTGCCAATTATCACCATCAACCCATTGGCAACTGCGAGCCATCTGGAACATGCACTGCTGTTGGTCCCCAAGGGTACTTCAGTAGCACCTTCCAGACTCACAGGCTCCAGTAACTAAAAGGACAACAGGACATGGCAGCAGCAGCTCCCCTGTATGCCAACCAGCCCGACCACATCCATCCCCAAAATGTGTCTGGGTCAGTGACCCACAGTCACCTCCAGATCACATGTACTGCAGTGGGGCAAGGAGACAGCAATCCAGCATCTTGTGAAGGGTTTTTATGCAGGAGCAGTGTGGCGCCAACAATTGCAGTCAAAGACGAGAGACAAGTTCAATCGAGGCTTTATTGCTGTGTGATGCTATTCCTCCGGCTGCAACTGAAGACTAGAGTCTGAGTGACTCACACGCATATTTATACACAAGCTCCCTGTGGGCGGAGCTAGCCGGCAGGGGCTTACCAGAGGAACCTGTATTACAGGTACAGCCATACATCCCCCTACTGCAAGTACACATATCTACAGTGGTTATCACCACATTCACCCCCTGTAAAAATTGAGTCCGGCGGGGGTGACATGTAACTGTGGTACAAAGGATGATATATTTACAAAAGGGTTGAAACAAAGAAAACCAAGAGTCCATCCGGTCAGCAGGTTACAGGTTGAGCCGAACCGGCGGTCGAATGTTCCGCTGTGATCGGCGTAGCTGTGGTGGCGACGTTGGTGTAGGTGCTGGCGGTATTGGTGCTGGCTGCTGGCGGGATGTTAGTCGCGGTGCACAGTAGCAACCGAATGGAATGGAGCGCGTCAGGGAGGACCTGCTGCCAGCGAGCGGCTGGGAGGTTCCTGGACTGTAGGGCCAGCTGGACGGCCCTCCATACCATCCCGTTCTCCCTCTCTACCTGCCCGTTTCCCTGGGGGTTGTAGCTGGTCGTCCTGCTGGAGGCGATACCCCTGCTGAGCAGGAAATGACACAGCTCATCACTCATGAATGAGGATCCCCTGTCACTGTGGATGTAGTTGGGGAAACCGAACAGGGCGAAAATGGAATCCAGGGCCTTGATGACGGTGGCAGACGTCATATCCGGGCATGGGATGGCAAAGGGGAACCTAGAAAATTCATCAACCACAGTAAGGATGTAGGTGTTGCGGTCGGTGGAGGGGAGGGGCCCTTTGAAGTCCACGCTGAGGCGTTCAAAGGGGCGAGACGCTTTCACCAGGCGCGCGCGATCTGGCCAGTAGAAGTGCGGCTTGAACTCGGCACAGACCTGGCAGTCTCTGGTGACTGTCCGTACTTCCTCGACGGAGTAGGGCAGATTGCGGGCTTTGATTAGATGGTACAAGCGAGTGACCCCCGGATGGCAAAGGCTCTCGTGCAAGCCACGGAGCTGGTTCACTTGTGAGCTGGCACATGTACCTCGGGAGAGGGCGTCTGGGGGCTCGGTGAGCTTGCCGGGGCGATACAAGATCTCGTAATTATAGGTGGAGAGCTCGATCCTCCACCTCAAGATTTTGTCATTCTTGATCTTGCCCCGCTGCGTGTTGTTAAACATGAAGGCTACCGACCGTTGGTCAGTGAGGAGAGTGAATCTCCTGCTGGCCAGGTAATGCCTCCAGTGACGCACCGCTTCAACGATTGCCTGGGCCTCCTTTTCAACAGAGGAATGTCGAATTTTGGAGGTGTGGAGGGTGCGTGAAAAGAATGCCATGGGTCTGCCTGCCTGGTTTAGAGCGATGGCAAGTGCGACATCTGAAGCGTCGCTTTCTACTTGAAAAGGCAGTGTCTCGTCTACTGCGTGCATCCCGGCCTTGGCTATGTCAGAGCGAATGCGGGCGAAGGCCTGTTGTGCCTCTGCCGAGTGGGGAAAATGTGTGGACTGGATAAGTGGGCGGGCCTTGTCCGCGTATTGTGGGACCCACTGGGCGTAATAAGAAAAGAACCCCAGGCAGCGTTTGAGGGCCTTGGGGCAGTGGGGGAGGGGAAGCTCCATGAGGGGGCGCATGCGGTCGGGGTCGGGCCCCAGTAGTCCGTTTGGACTACGTAGCCGAGGATGGCTAAGCGGTCTGTGCGGAACATGCACTTCTCCTTGTTGTACGGGAGATTAAGGAGAGATGCGGTGTGGAGGAATTTAGAAAGGTTGGCGTCATGGCCCTGCTGGTCATGGCCGCAGATGGTGACATTGTCGAGGTACGGGAAGGTGGCCTGCAGTCCGTACCGGTCAACCATTCGGTCCATTTCTCGTTGAAATACCGAGACTCCATTCGTGACGCCGAAGGGGACCCTAAGAAATTGGTACAGACGACCGTCTGCCTCGAAGGCAGTGTAGGGACGGTCCGATTTACGGATGGGGAGCTGGTGGTAGGCGGAGTTCAGGTCAATAGTAGAGAAGACCCGGTACTGTGCAATCTGATTGACCATATCAGAAATGCGGGGGAGGGGGTACGCGTCGAGCTGCGTGTACCGGTTGATGATCTGGCTGTAATCCACGACCATCCTGTGCTTCACCCCGGTCTTAACCCTTGGGCTCGCCAAGGGCTATTGCTGGCCTCGATGATACCCTCCTGAAGCAGCCGATGGACTTCGGACCTGATGAAGGCCTTGTCCTGGGTGCTGTACCGTCTGCTCCTGGTGGCGACGGGCTTGCAATCCACAGTCAGATTGGCAAAGAGAGAGGGAGGCTCGACCCTGAGGGTTGTGAGGCCGCAAACGGTGAGGGGAGGTAGGGATCTGCCGAATTTGGGGGTGAGGCTCTGGAGATTGCACTGGAAATACAGGCCTAGTAAGAGTGATGCACAGAGGTTGGGGAGAATGTAAGGTCGGAAACGGTCGAATTCCACGCCTTGTACAGTAAGTTTAACCAGGCAGAAACCCCGGATCGGGACAGAGTGGGACCCGGAGGCAAGAGAGAGATCTGCCAGTTGGCGGGATGGACCGCAAGGGAATAGCGCCTTACCGTATCCGGGTGGACGAAGCTCTCGGTGCTCCCGGAGTCGATGAGGCAGGAGATCACGTGGCCGTTGACCAGCACCGATGTGGAAGAGGGTGCCAGGTTGCGAGGACGCGACTGGTCGGGTGTAACGGAGGCGAGTAGCGGGCGATCAGCAGTCGAGTCAGATGAGTCCGACGAGGAGCGGTAGCAACCCGTGTCCCGTGGCCCCATCCCAGGGGAGGACAAAATGGCAGGGTCTGGAGTACCTGTGTGGGAGAAGATGCCGTCGGACGAAATGGCGGCGCCCATGGAGTGCACGTTGTGGGGTCGGGACAAAATGGCGGCGCCCATGGAACGCACATGGTGGTGGGGGATGAAGATGGTGGCGCCCATGGAGCGCACGTGGCGGGGGCAGCGAAAGATGGCGGCGCCCACTGATCGCACGTGGGGTCGGGGGTAACGGACGGCAGGGCCCATTGTGCGATCGGCTGAGGCGAGGGGAAGGGGGTGCGATTGCAGCAACCGTCCGGGACTGACACACTGCTGCAAAGTGTCCTTTCTTGCCACAAGCTTTGCAGGTCGCGGTGCGGGCCAGGCAGCTTTGGCGGGGGTGCTTCTGCTGACCACAGAAGTAACAGTGGGGATCCCCAGGGAGTGCGGTGCGGCAAGCAGCGCAAGCGTAGTGCGCGGGGGTGGCTGCTGGGGGGGGGCGGTTGCGGGGTCCACGAGGGGTAGGACGGGTGAGCCTGGGGGGCCGTTTGTCGGGTCCACGAGGGGTAGGACGGGTGGGCCGAGCGGCAAGCGGAGTAAGTTCGCGCACTACGGGAGGCGGCCGTCATGGAAAGCGCCAGAGTCTTTGTGGCCGCGAGGTCGAGGGCGGCCCTTTCCAGCAGTCGTTGCTGGATGGGGTCCGATGCAATGCCTGTGACAAAGGCATCGCGCATGAGTAAGTCAGAGTGTTCCGTGGCTGTGAGGGCCCGCTAGTCGCAGTCTCGTACCAGAGGTATAAGGGCCCTCCAGAAGTCCTCAATCGACTCACCCGGCTGCTGGACGCGAGTAGAGAGTTGATGCCTCACAAACAGGGTGTTCGTCGACTGTGCATAGTTCTCCTTGAGCAGTTCCATAGCTCTGGTGTAGTCAGTCGCATCTCGAATTAGCGGAAAGACACTGGAGCTAAGTCTTGAGTACAGGAGTTTCTTTTTCTGAGCCTCCGTTGGGGGAGGGTCCGCTGAAGAGATGTAGGCCTCGAAAACTGCAAGCCAGTGAACAAAGTCTTTCCTGGCGTGAGGCGACTGCGGATCCTGCCGCAGACGGTCAGGCTTGATTCTGATGTCCATGGTGTACGGAAAATCACACAGCACTAAATTGTGGCGCTAACAATTGCAGTCAAAGACGAGAGACAAGTTCAATCGAGGCTTTATTGCTGTGTGATGCTATTCCTCCGGCTGCAACTGAAGACTAGAGTCCGGCTCTTCGGGTGAAGAGCGTCCCTCCTGTTCCCCACCGTATTCAAAAGTGTGTCCAGTGAGGCATCGCTGATCTTTGGGTCCAAAGCTGGATGGCTCCTGACCGCCATGTTCTGCTCCAAAGTCCAGCGTGCAATGAATTGATTGCTGTTGGGCGCCTTTGAAATATGGCACCCGGATAGGAAGGCAAAGGACGTGACCATCCTGCCCGTCCCACCGTGCAAGTCATTGGGAAACCCCTGCTGCATAAGCCAGCATTGCAAAATTTGGCATGTGTTGCTGCTGGGTTAGAGTGGTAGAAAACACTCCTACTTCCCACTCCCACTATGAGACATAGCCCTGGAGCAGACAATTCTGCCTATTCTATCATTCTATGTAATAACAACACTGTGAGAAAAGATTGCTTCTCACTTCACTCTTTCAGTACTTATCCTCTGAAAATTCTTTATTGGTTCACTTTATTGACGGCACGGTGGGACAATTGTTAATTCACAGCAACAGGGACCTGGCTTTGATTCCGACCTTGGGTGACTGACCGTGTGTTGTTTGCATGTTCTCCCCGTGTCTGCGTGGGTTTCCTCCGGGTGCTCCGATTTCCTCCCACAGTCCAAAGATGTGCAGGTTAGGTGGGTTGGCCATGCTAAACTGCCCCTTAGTGTCCACAGATGTGCAGGCTAGGTGGGGTTATGGGGTGGGGTGAGGGAGGGGGCCTAGGTAGGGTGGCTTTTCAGAGGGCTGTTGCAGGCGTGATGGGCCGAATGGCCTTCTTCTGCACTGTAGGGATTCTATGCTTCTGAGGAACCTTCTTTTTTTTTTTAAATAATTTTTATTGAAAGAGTTTTTCCATACAAACATTTACCCCTACTAATTTTTAAATTATTTACAACACAATCCCTCTAGGCAAATGTCCCTCCCTCGCCCGCCCTCTCGCGCGCACCAGTCCTCCCCCCCCCAGGCAACCTTAACAAACAAGGCAGCCTGCAGTTTCAGACATGAGCAGCGAGCAGACTTGCCCGCGTTACAGTCGTGCATGTCCCCCCACGACCCTTGCTGCCCCCCTCCCCTCCCCCCCCTCCCCTCCCCTCCCTTCCCCCCCCCCCCCCCCCCCCCCCCCCCCCCCCCCGGGTTGCTGCTGCCACGACCCCGAACGTCTATCTCTGATCTAAAAAGTCAAGGAAAGGTTGCCACCACCTGGAGAATCCCTGTACCGACCCTCTCAGGGCAAATTTGATTCCTTCTAGCTGAATATAGCTAGCCATATCGTTAATCCAAGTTTCAACGCTTGGAGGCCTCGCGTCCTTCCATTGAATTAATATCCTTCGTCGAGCCACTAAGGACGCAAAGGCCAGTATTCCGGCCTCCCTAGCCTCCTGTACCCCCGGTTCTACCCCGACCCCAAAGATCGCAAGCCCCCATCCTGGTTTGACCCTGGACCCCACCACCTTCGACACCGTCCTTGCCACCCCCTTCCAGAACCCTTCCAGCACCGGACATGCCCAGAACATATGCACATGGTTCGCTGGGCTTCCCAGACATCTGACACACCTGTCCTCACCCCCAAAGAACCGGCTCATCCTTGTCCCCGTCATGTGAGCTCTATGCAGCACCTTAAATTGAATGAGGCTCAGCCTCGCACACGAGGAGGAAGAATTGACCTTCTCCAGTGCATCCGCCCACGTCCCGTCTTCTATCTGCTCTCCCAGCTCCCCTTCCCACTTGGCTTTCAGCTCCTCCCCTGATGCTTCTTCCGCCTCCTGCATTATCTTGTAGATGTCTGATATCTTCCCCCCTCCGACCCAGACCCCCGAGAGCACCCTATCACTCGCCCCCTTACTGGGGAGCAGGGGAAACCCCTCCACCTGCCGCCTAGCAAATGCCTTCACTTGTAAATATCTGAACATGTTTCCCGGGGGGAGCTCAAACTTCTCCTCCAGCCCTCCCAGGCTCGCAAACCTCCCCTCTATAAACAGGTCCTTCAGCTGCCGTATGCCCACCCTGTACCAGCTCTGAAATCCCCCGTCGATGTTCCCCGGGATGAATCTATGGTTCCCTCTTATTGGCGCCGCCGACAGACCTCCCATTTCCCCCCTATGTCGCCTCCACTGCCCCCATATCTTGAGGGTGGCCGCCACCACCGGGCTCGTGGTGTACCTCGTGGGGGGGAGCGGCCATGGTGCCGTTACTAGGGCCCCCAGGCTTGTGTTGCCACAGGACGCCCTCTCCATTCGTTTCCAAGCTGCCCCCTCCCCTTCCATCATCCACTTGCGCACCATTGACACATTTGCCGCCCAGTAGTACCCCGAGAGATTGGGTAGTGCCAGCCCTCCACTGTCCCTACTCCGCTCCAAAAAGACCCTCCTCACCCTTGGGGTGCCATGCGCCCACACGTAGCTCATGATGCTACTCGTCACCTTTTTGAAGAAGGCCCTAGGGAGGAAGATGGGCAAGCACTGAAATAAAAACAAGAACCTTGGGAGGACCGTCATTTTGATTGACTGCACCCTCCCCGCCAGCGACAACGGTACCATGTCCCACCTCTTAAATTCCTCCTCCATCTGTTCCACCAGCCTGGAAAAGTTCAACTTGTGGAGGGTCCCCCAGTTCCTTGCCACCTGCACCCCTAAGTACCTAAAGCTCTTTCCTGCTCGCTTGAAGGGGAGTCCCCCAATACCCTCTCCCTGGTCCCCCGGGTGTATCACAAAAACCTCGCTTTTGCCCAAATTTAGTTTGTACCCCGAAAAGTCCCCAAACTCTGCTAATAGTTCCATTATCTCCGGCATTCCCCCTTCTGGGTCTGCCACGTACAGCAGTAGATCATCCGCATACAGCGATACTCGATGTTCCTCCCCTCCCCTAGTCAGTCCTCTCCACCCCCCTGAACCCCTCAGTGCCATCGCCAACGGTTCAATCGCCAGTGCGAAAAGTAGGGGGGATAGGGGACATCCCTGCCTAGTCCCTCGGTGGAGCCCGAAATACTCCGACCTCCTCCCGTTTGTCACTACACTCGCCGTCGGGGCCGAGTAGAGCAACTTCACCCACTTAATAAACCCTTCCCCAAACCCAAACCGTTCCAACGTCTCCCACAGGTACTCCCACTCCACCCTATCGAATGCCTTCTCCGCGTCCAGCGCTACCACTATCTCAGCCTCCCCCTCCACTGCCGGCATCATAATTACATTCAGCAATCTCCGCACGTTCGTGTTGAGCTGCCGCCCCTTCACGAACCCCGTCTGGTCCTCATGGATTACCCCCGGCACACAATCCTCTATTCTAGCTGCCAGGATCTTTGCCAGCAACTTGGCATCCACGTTCAGAAGCGAGATAGGCCTGTAGGACCCGCACTGCACGGGGTCTTTATCCCGCTTCAATATCAGGGAGATCAGAGCCTGCGACATTGTCGGGGGCAGAACCCCCCCCTCTCGCGCCTCATTAAAGGCTCGTACCAGTACCGGTCCCACCAAGTCCACATTTTTCTTATAGAATTCCACCGGGAACCCATCTGGCCCCGGCGCCTTCCCCGCTTGCATCTGACCTATTCCCTTAACTAGCTCCTCTAGCCCTATTGGCGCCCCCAGCCCTTCTACCAGCCCCTCCTGGACCCTTGGGAACCTCAATTTGTTTAGGAAGTCCTCCATTCCCCCTCTCCTCGTCGGCGGCTCAGACTGATACAACTCCTTGTAAAAATCCCTGAAGACCCCGTTCACTTCTTGCCCCTTCTGCACTACCTTCCCGCCCCTCTCCTTCACTCCCCCAATCTCCCTAGCCGCATCTCGTTTGCGAAGCTGGTGTGCCAGCATCCTGCTCGCCTTTTCCCCATACTCATAGACCGCGCCCTGTGCCCTTCTCCACTGTGTCTCTGCCTTCCTGGTGGTCAGCAGGTCGAACTTGACCTGCAGGCTGCGCCGTTCTCCCAGCAGCCCCTCCTCTGGTGCCTCCGCATATCTCCTATCCACTTCCAATAGCTCCCCCACCAGCCTCTCCCTCTCCAGCCTCTCCTTTCTTTCTCTGTGCGCCCTTATGGAGATCAGCTCTCCCCTGATCACTGCCTTCAGGGCCTCCCAGATCATCCCCACCTGCACCTCACCCGTGTCATTCAAGTCCAGATAGCTCTCAATGCTCTTCCGGACCCTTTTACACACCTCGTCGCCCGCTAACAGCCCCACATCCAGCCGCCACAGCGGGCGCTGGTCCCGCGCCTCCCCCATTTCCACATCCACCCAATGTGGTGCATGATCGGAGATCGCAATGGCCGAGTACTCAGCTTCCCGTACCCTCGGGATCAGCCCCCTGCTCAACACGAAGAAATCGATTCTGGAGTACACTCTATGGACGTGGGAGAAAAAGGAATACTCCCTCGCCCTCGGCCTACCAAACCTCCATGGGTCTACTCCTCCCATCTGCTCCATGTACCCCCTCAGCACTTCTGCCGCTGCCGGCCTCCTATTGGTCCTTGAGCTCGATCTGTCTAGCCCGGGGTCCAGCACTGTGTTAAAGTCCCCCCCCATGATCAAGCCCCCTGCCTCCAGTCCCGGAATGAGGCCCAATAGGCGCCTCATAAAACCCGCGTCATCCCAGTTCGGGGCATATACGTTGACCATCACCACTTTCTCCCCCTGCAGCTTACCCTTCACCATCACATACCTACCCTCCTTATCCGCCACCACCTCCTCCGCCACGAACGACACCCTCTTTCCCACCAGAATCGCCACCCCCCGGTTCTTTGCGTCCAATCCAGAGTGGAACACCTGTCCCACCCACCCCCTTCTCAGGCGAACCTGGTCCACTACCTTCAAATGGGTCTCCTGTAACATTGCTACATCAGCCTTCAGTCCCTTCAGGTGTGAGAATACCCTTGATCTCTTGACCGGCCCATTCAACCCCCTCACGTTCCAAGTGATCAGCCGGGTCGCGGGACGACCCGCCCCCTTCCCCTGCCGATTAGCCATGTCCTGTTCCCTGCTCGCCCCGGGTCGGCCCTCCCCTTCTGACCCGCTCCCCATGGCGATGTCCCCCTCCCCCCACCTCTCCAGTCCTCCACTTCCCGTTTCTGGTCTTTTCAGCAGCAACCCGGTATCCCTCCCTAACCCCCCTCCCCCCCCACCCCCAGGCTAGGACCCCTCCTAGCCGCGATGTACCCTCCATCGTACTCCCGTAAGTCAGCTGGTTCACGCTGACCCGGCTGCTCCTGCCACACTCCGACTCCCCCCGGCTCGGGGGGGGGGGGCCTCCCCCCCCTTGCCACTCCTCCCTGGCCCCGCTCCAGCGCGGGAAAGGTCGCCATTGCTAGCCACGCCCCGCACTCCTCCCCTCCCCCCTCCTCTGCCCCGCACGCGGGAAAACAGAGGAAAGCCCGCGCTTTCGCCCTGCCACACCCCACCCCGCCATCTTCAGTTCCACCCCCGTCCCCGTCCATGCCTGTAAAGAACCCCCCCTAGGAGCCCATATCCCCGATCTGCTCTCCCCCCCGTCCCGCCTCCCCAACTTAACATCATAAATAACAGATAAATAACAAATAACAATGTACTTAACAGTCGCCCTCTACCAAACAGCATAAATAACCATAAATAACCATGAATAACCACAATAACAATAACTAAGGGAAGTTGGCAAAGGGGGAAAAAACATCAGAAGAAAAACCACAGCAAGAGTTCAAAATCCAAACAAAGAATTCAGCTGAAAGTACCCGAGCAGCTACGGCCGCCAAGTATCCCCTGGGTCTAATTCGAGTCCAGTTTCTCTTCCTGTACAAAGGCCCACGCCTCCTCTGGGGACTCAAAATAGTGGTGTTGGTTCCTGTAGGTGACCCACAAGCGCGCTGGCTGCAGCATTCCGAACCTGATCCGTTTTGCATGTAGCACCGCCTTCGTCCGGTTGTACCGGGCCCGCCGCTTAGCCACCTCCGCACTCCAGTCCTGGTAGACCCTCACCGTCGAATTCTCCCACTTGCTGCTCCTTTCCCTCTTGGCCCACTCCAGCACTCTCTCACGGTCGCTGAGTCGCTGGAACCGCACCAGCACCGCCCTCGGGGGCTCATTTGCTCTTGGCCTCCTAGCCATGACCCTGTAGGCCTCTTCCAGCTCCAGGGGCGAAGGGACGGCCCCTGCCCCCATCAGGGAGCTCAGCATTTCTGCTACATATCCCGGGAGGTCTGACCCCTCCAGGCCTTCTGCCAGGCCCAAGATCCTCAGGTTCTTCCGCCTCATTCGGGTATCCAGCTCCTCAAAACGGCTCTGCCATTTCAGGTGGAGTGCCTCGTGCACCTCTACCTTTCCCACGAGGACCGTGGCCTCCTCCTCCCTCGCAGTCATCTCCTGTTGCAGCTCCCGAATCGACGCCTCTTGGGTCGCCTGGGCTCCCATCAGCCTGGTGGTCGTCGCATTCATTGACTCCAAGAGCTCCATTTTCAGCTCCGTAAAGAAGCGCAGGAGAGCGGCCTGCTGCTCCTCCGCCCATTTCCTCCATTCCTCGGGTGCGCCACCGGCCGCCATTTTGGTCTTCTTCCCCCGCTTTTTTTTGGGAGCTGCTGTTGCTTTCTTTACCACCCCACTCCGGGTACCGACCATAAAGTTGGTCTGGTTCTCTTCAGGGAGCCTTCCCCCACCGGGATTTGTCCTTACAGCGCCGTTGGGGCCCTCCAATCGGCCCGAAAACACCTTTGTAGCAGGAGCAGCCAAACGTGCGACTTAGCTGGTCATAGCCGCAACCGGAAGTCTCCCGAGGAACCTTCTGTATTGCAATGAAAATAGCCCAATTTTGAACATTTTTTTTCATGTTTATAACTTTTTGTTCCTGTCAAGAATTGGGCTGCACCTCCGATACTCTTTCCATAATGCGGTGGTTGGGATTGCACACAATACTGTTACTGGGGCCGGACCAACTTAACAAACCCTCCTTGCTTTTACTGTGCTCCGTGTTTGAAACCAAGAATCCCAGTTGCCTCTTTATGGGCTTTTGTATTCTGCACTCTGACCTTTAAAAAATTATGTATCTGCTCCGCGAGATCTCTCTCCTTCCGTTCTGTTAGGTATCTTTTCTCAAAATCTGAAGCTTCACGTTGCCCTGCATCGAACTGCATCTGCCATCTATCTCACCACGCTCTTATCTCCTCTCGCAGTCTCTCGCATCCTCCGCCCTTGTGGATTGCCCCCGCCCCCAATCTCCCAGAAGGTAAAACCAGTCAAACTGGTCAGTCATTTCCAACTTTTGCCCCTTTTTGGCTGGCATGATCAGAAAACTCGGAAGATGGCAGTCAGTTGTCATTCTCCACTCTGGAGGGCTTGAAGTTCTAACGTGAGTGTCAGCCTGTCAAGGAGCTACCTTGAGAGAAAACTACTGTGTTCCAACTGAGGGCGTATGAGCGGAAGCTTCTGTTCCTGGACTCCCCTCCCTCCTTGTATCAATGCCTCTGAGGTGGGGAGGATCTACAAGATCGTCCTGGAAATAGGTGCAGGTCTCAGTTGAGCTTGTGGAGCTCCAGCTGGTTTGCAGCAGGATAACTTTGGAACAAAGATAGATTATCCGACCTTTCCCTGCCATGAAGGCACTATGCATTGCGAATAGAAATTAAGATTTCAATGCCCGGTGAACCTTTTTCTCAGAAGGAGAGCAGGTCAGCAAGATTAACCCCTGACCCTTGATCAGAATCCAACTTCTGAAACGCCTGTTGTAACAACAAAGTCTGGAAGTGTTGAAATACAGAGTTCACGGTGCTCAGTTACTGAGCTTGTGCAGCCATTGATGTGCATTTGTCACCTCCCTACCTAACAATCAAGGTGAAGCAAGGGGAAAGAGAGTGATTAGGCCTCACTCGTTGCTCAGAGCCTTGCACCCTCAGCCAGACCTCACTGGGAACTCTTTCTGTTTCGACGTTTTGCAGAAGTTGCTAATTAGGACATTGATTCCAAGTTGCTTGCCGAAAGCTTCTGTAAAAGAGGAAGAGGTGACTGCGTATTCGGCAAGGCAAATGTGGTCTGTAGCTGAACCAACTCACTCAGCAAAGTTAAATTAACCATTTAGTGTGAATCTATAAAGTAAGATCCGTCGTGTTTCTTTGCTTCTCTTCACTGTCCAAGAATGTCTCTGGGCCCTTTCAGGTCCCTTTAGCCAATGAGTTTTGTGGTCACGCATTCAAGCTATCACAGTTATCATTGAGAACTTGTATTCACTGCACAACCTGTTTCACCGTTCCAATGGGTTCAATGTTTTTTTAAAACTAAATTTCGAGTACCCAATTCATCTTTTCCAATTAAGGAGCAATTTAGCGTGGCCAATCCACCTACCCTGTACATCTTTGGGTTATCTGGGGCAAAACCCACATAAACACGGGGAGAATGTGCAAACTCCACAAGGACAGTGACCCAGAGCCGGGATCGAACCTGGGACCTCAGCGCCGTGTGACTGCAGTGCTAACCCACTGCGCCACCGTGCTGCTCCTGATTTGAATGTTTATTAAAAGTCAAATAGTCATCGAGAGGTAAAGAGCTTGAGTGCTTTATGTTCCAATCCGTAAGGCCAGTTGGTGAAGGATAGTACCGAAGCCAATCTTTAGTCAGTCTTGCAGAACCTTCCCACAGCAGCAGTAAGTGTTTCTTTGTGTGTTCAAATGAAACCGTAAATGATGCTTTTTACCTGCAAAAATTTAAACTCAATTAATACACAATTTAGAGTTTATACATAGAATAATGGATAACCAGGAGTAAATTTCAGAATTGCGGGGTTTGTGTGGTAACTTGAGACTACAAAGGAGGTAGCCGAACGTGTTGTTTAAAAGAAGGAACTTTCCAATATAAATAAATAATGACGTTTAACAATAACGGTAACTCAGCAGAACAGTGGTAATGATAATAACTATGAAAACAAGGGGCTGAATTCTCCGCCAGCGGGATGCTCCATTTTGCCGGCAGCCCGGGGGTTTCCTGACCCCCGGGCAGCGTGGGGCTGCCCCACAATGGGAAACCCCATTGACCAGCCGTCATAACGGAGCATCCTGCCGGTGGGGTGAAACAGAAATGTGGCGGGGCGGAGAATCCAGCCCAAGAAGCTCTATTAAAAAAGGTCTTGCTTACAGGTGACCTCTTGCAGAACTGAAAAACTCCGCTAAAGCTCAGAACCCTCAACAGATGCCAATAAAACAATTATATAGGAGAAAGGCTTAGAAGAACACTTTTAGCTCAAAATGACACTCTGTAACAGTTTGGTTTAAATCTAGATTAATAGGTACCCAGGAGTAAGGTGCAGGCTGGAATCCAATTCCTGCTGGATTTAATGGTCTTTGAAGCAAGAAATGCAGACAAGCAAAGTTTTCAACATTCCTATATGGAGTGGACAATGCTTCTATCCTCCTCCCTGTAGGTACATGCCCACTTACCTAAGACTAGAATACAACTACAGTTTGGTAGAGCCAAAATTTTGGAAACCTCTTCCCCCAATTGTGTTCAGGTGTTCTGCTGGAGGTTAACCAGCTAGCGGTCTTACGAGTGAAGAGCACTGATTTGTTGACCCGTTAAGTCTGCTACCCCCCCAGAACTGAGTGGGAAGAAACTGCAACCCCTGCCCTGTGACAGCTTTGACCCTTGCTAGTTCCATCAGGGAGCTAGGCTGGCTAGTCTGTTACTAACAGTATATAAGAACACTGCTGACCTGCCTGCGCCATGTGTTTGTGTTGTTGAGACTTCCTCGCATGGTAACCCTGATTCTGAGTTTCAGTATCGTGCACAGCCAGTTGGCTTAATGTTTGCAAATGAATTGTATCACTTTCAAACTAATATGGAATTCAGTGGTATTATGATCACTATTTCCCAGTGGCTCTTTACTATAACATTACTAATTAACCCTGCTTCATTGCGCAATACCAGATCTCTGAAATAGTTATATCCCTTGTTAGTTCCATAATGTACTGCTCCAGGAAATTGTTACGAAAACATTCTTCAAACTTATCTTCGAGATCACTAATTTAATTACTCCAGTCTATATGAATATTAAAGTCCCCCACAATTACTACATTTCCTTTGTTACAAGATCCAATAATCTTTTGTTTAATGCCCTTCCCAACAGTATAACTACTGTTGGGGGTCTTGTAAAATATTCCGACCAATATTTTCTGACTTGCTATTCCTGATTTCCACCCATGCTGATTGTACTATATGATCTTTTGAGTCTAGATCCTTTCTCACTAATGTCCTTGTGTCATCTGTTACTATCCTCCTTTGCTATTCTGTCTATCTTCCCAAAATATTGTTGCTATTCTGTCTATCTTCCCAAAATAGTGTGTGCCCTGCAATATCTATTTCCCATCCTTGATCACCTTGTAGGCATGTCTTGGTAATGGTGATTACTTGTAAATCACTTACCTCTATGTGTGCCATTAATTCAGATGCTTTGAGCATTCAGATGAAGAACCTTTAATTTAATTGTTTTACTTCAATGAACTTATTTGTTGATGTACAACTTTCCTTAAATTCTGTCCTGTCTGCTTGTCTTCACACGCATCGCTATATTGTTCTGATGCCCCAACCTTTCTCTTTCGATTTGAAATGAAATGAAATAAATGCTTATTGTCACAAGTAGGCTTCAAATGAAGTTACTGTGAAAATCTCCCTTTACCCGAGCTCTCCTCCATACCTCTCTGTTAGTTTAAAGTTTAAAGAACTCTCTGATCCAAGTGATCTTCTTGTACACGCGGTGAGTCCGTGGGCTATTCCACCATGAATGGCATTGCTACTCAGCCTGATCTTGAGCTGTTTGGCGGACACATAGATCTGTAAGAATGGAACTTCAGTGATGATAAAACATCAAACCAACACTGACATTGCCCTGCTCCCTCCAATCCCCACCTAGCTGTTTTTTTCTTGTAGTTTTCTTTCCCTCCCTGTCCTCTCCCCAGGGGACATTTGGGGATAAATCTTTACTCTGTACGATAGTGTACAGATTACTAACCTATTCTCGCTTTCTCTAGGGTGCATATTCAACACCAGCTCTTTTGGCAATGTACACTTGAGCCTCCACAGTGAGGGGTGGCAGGCTATTCTGCTGCACAAGACATCGCACCAGAACTTGCACTTGCTTTACATAAATATGGGGGCCATTTTAACATGATGAGCCATCCCTGTCAGGAAGGTTTTGGATCGAGTGCTGGCTATATATATATCCTGCCCGGTTTTTACCCTCCTTTGAAGTTAATGCAGGATAATAATAGACGGGATGTAAAACTGGTGTTCCAACCAATGACGTTCGTTTTCTGCCTAGTGAGTTTCTAGCAGGCAGTCAGTATTAAAGGCCAGGCTTTTCTCCAACACCTTTGCATATGCAAACAGTTTGGTGACACTTGTGAGCCGATTCATTGCCTCATATGGGGTAATGTAGTCGAAGTTTACTAACTGACCCTAAACTGCTGAAAGGGAATATGTAGGATGGCTACCACATGGAATCATAGAAACGTTACAGCACAGAAGGAGACCATTTAGCCCATTTTGTCCATGACAGCCCTAGGACACCCAGTTGTCCGTTTCTAATCCCACCTTCCTGCACCCAGTCCATAGTCGTGTAGTTTAGAGCACTTAAGGTGCAGATCCAGGTACCTTTTAAAAGAGTTTAGGGTCTCTGCCTCCACCACCAACTCGGGCAACAAACTCCAGTCACCCACAACCTTCTGCGTAAAAAGGTTCTTCCTCATGTCCCCTCTACGCCTCCTGTCAAATTCCCCCATCAGTTTAGCAGATACAAAAATGCAAATCATATATGCACCAACTTTCTGAATGCATGCTAATTTACTTATTCAGATTTATTTATAGACACAATATATCAAAGTAGAAATACGGGCCAGATACTAAGCAGGGTAACTCACATTGGTAGAAACTAGGTTTACTGGTTAAAAACAATGTCCTTAATTTTTAAAGCTCATTTTAGATACCAGGGGTTTCCTCATAGGTTTTCCCGATGATCCTGTAATTTGCGTTAAGCTCAGCATTTGCCACATTCACATGATTTCTGCAAACTGCAACCAACCAGCAGAATTCCAGAAGATATTTCTGGCAGATATGTATTTGGAAACATTAATACGTATGATCACTTCCTCTAGACCTACAGTTCTCACAGGCCCTTTCAGATACATAGAAGAGTGAAAACTGAAGACTGCAATCTTGGATTACAAGAATGTTTCCCCTTATGGATTTCAATACACCCCTTGAAGGTGGTACTGTATGTTCATGTTAGGTATCAATGCAGCTTAACTGGTGACAACGGCACCAATCCTCAACCACGCAATGGACCCCCATTTGTTCAGCTGATTGGAAAAACACTGCCTGCATCGGCAATGTGGCGTCCTGGCTCCATCTGTTGAGCTGCATCTGTTAAAATCTTTCACCCTGTTGCCCAGCAACCATTCGGGACCTTTAGAATAACAAGCTGTTTTCTACAGTTTGAAGCTTCTGTCGGCCATTTTATGTCTAATCGTGAGGGAGAAGCTTCCATTTTAGGCACTTCAGATGACATCACATGAAGTGATAGACCTCCATTTTCATCGCACCTGGTCCCTCTACCCCAATTTGAAATGCGCTTGTCAAAAGTCGCAAAGCTTTTAAACCTCAAGACTCATCCCAAGATTAATTTACAGGCTTGCTGATTTTATTTTGCTGAATGTTCTACATCTGTAAGTGAATGAAGGTCTGTACCTCTAGGTAAATGCTCTGCTATATAATTTTGCAGCAGTTCTTCAACCTTTGTTACAGTTGCACTTTTATTTATTGTTCCTCTTTCTGTAACCACAGGTTGCTGAGAGATCTAAAATTAATCCTATGGTGGGTTTATAGCAGCAACCTCTGTCCCACGAGTTTTGATTGTGTGTTCCCGCAACACTAGTCACTTTGCAATCAGCACCAAGCATCGTATGGTTCACTTGCACTGCTGCAGGAGACAAATGTACAACCTTGTCACGGGCTGCCCAGGATTTATTTGTTTGTCAGTTGTGTCCTGTTACAAGTACTTGTGCCTCTGTGTTAAAAGTTTCCAGGTTCAAGTATCATCCTAGTTTGTTGAAGTGTCTTCTCCCAATGCAATGTGACTGTCTGCGTAGATATTCATCTGCTGTGTCCAAAACATGGGCTTTGTGTACAGCGCTTAAGATTTTTTAACATTTTGGGCAGGATCTACCGGCCGCGTTGCATCCGAAAAGCAGCGTGATGTTAGGAGATCCGAATTCCAGGATTTACCCGGCTTGCCACGCCTCACAGGATCGTATGGGATCTCGCGAGATGTCGTGATGTAAATGCCACTCATTATGGGCGGATCACTTTTTGGCAAATCTGCACATTAGAGCGAGACAGCTAGTCTCACTCTAATATGCGTCCCCGAGATCTAACCAAGGTGTGGGATCCAACACCTTCGCCTTGGAGACCTCGGGCGGGCGCCGATCAGTATTGGTCTCCACAAACAGGGACCAGAAGGAAAGGCACTCTTGGGGGGTCACCCAGGGGATTCGAGGCTGTCAGGTGCATGCCCTCTGGGCAGTGTGGTACCCTGGCTCTGCTGGTACCACCTGGGCAGCCTGGCAATGCCACCTGGGTGCCAGTCTGGCACTGTCAAGGTGCCCAGGTGGCATTGCCAGGCTGGCATTGCCAAGGTGCCAAGCTGGCATTCCTGTGAAGCAGTGATCGGCCGGGGTTTGCCCTGCGGGTGTAGGGACTGTGGGGGGGCGTGAGGACCTCCTTATAGTGAGTTGGGGCTGGGGGGTCGGGGGTTGTATCAGGGGCTCAAGATTCAAAAAAGGCGTCCTGATTTCTCTGTCTGTACTGAGGGGTCCCGGCCAGCTGAGCGCCTCAGCGCAGGGAACGGGGAGTTCCATGCTGAGGCCCCCAATCTACCCGGATGGGCGTTAGATAGCGGGGTATTTCTCACCGCACTGACCACTGCGAGACTCCGTCTCCAATCGGGTAGATCTCACCCAAACAACATGGGCACCAAACAATAGCTGCACCCTAACCATGACTGGACACACTCCCAATTATATAGAATAATTGTCAAAGAGCTGTCATAAGCAATTCACAATTGAGGCACGAAAACAATTGCTGACGCTTCAACTCAAAAACAGAACACTCCGGAGACGTTTGACGCAAGATTTTCTGTTCATTAGCTTTAAATTATCCACCTTACTTCTGCGCTCAAAATGATGCAAAATATTTTTTTATTTGGCACGGAATGAATTTCCATCCACCGGTGTCAGGTCTATGAAATCCTCTTCTGCTGCCAGTCTGGCACAGCATGGTCATGGTAGTGTGAGCCAGTAGAACAGTAAACACGGCGGAGGAACAGTATATTGTGTTCACGTGTGTGTGGCATTGGCAGCCAGCGCAGCCTTTGTTGCATACTTTATCTAGGCTGACACCCCTCGTGCCATGCTGAGGGGAGCACTGTACTGTGCTCTCTTTGGATGAGATTTGCCTACCCTCTCAGGTCATCTCAAGAGATCCCTCAGCATTCACCAATGTTTTTTTCTCGGGCATCATCACTAAACAGGTTATCGCTGCTTAAAATCTGTAACTTACAGTAATGATAATGTGTTTAGTGATGATGCCTGAGAGCCAAATATCTGGCTACTGTCTCACTGCTGTTTCTGGGATCTTGCTGTGCACAAATTGGTTGTTGCATTTCCTGTATTTACACCAGAGACAATATTTCAAAAATACTTCTTGGGCATTTGTCTGTCAGCTAGTAGTCTGTACCTCATCGGCTGTAAAGCACTTTGCGATGTCCCAAGCTTGTGAAAGGCGCTATATAAATGCAAGAGTTTACTTTTGCCTTTTTCCCTCACAAGTGGGTCAGTTGAGTGTGTCTGTTTGGGGCTGACTGTGCTGCCATGATGGTCCTCAAGCTGTGTGACACTTTGTTTTTTTTTGTCACTGAAACCCAGGTCAAGGCGACCAGTCTCCATACAGGACACGAGCTGAAAGGCCAGGTCCCATTGGAGAAGACAAATAAGACCCAATGTACAAACTAGACCATGAGGTTGATTGTGGAGAACAGTGAGAGACAGTTTACAGACCCGATTTATCCAAAGAATTTAATACCAGATTTCAACACTGCCCTATCTGCAACATCTCAGGTGTTCCTGCCACCTTCTGAAAAAGCTGTCACCTCAACCCTCAGAGACATATTAACTGTAACAACAGGCCCAGACAAAGTCACCATAGTAGAACCTGTGACAGATTTAAATTAGTGCTTTAAAAATACAATATCTGCTGAATTGAATGGAACAAGTCGCTTGCCCTCTGCCAATGAGCAGTTTATTAGCTCAAATGAAAAAGTAGAAGGAACACCATTCAGCTCCCCTGGAGCACCCCTGGGGTATTTCTGAAAAAGAAAAATCAAACACCACGGTGGCGATTCTCCCAAATGGAGCCCAAGTGTTTGCACGTCGTGAATGGAGCGAAACGGGCACGGGGACGACCAATTCTGGCCCCCACAGGGGGCCAGCATGGCGCTGGAGCGGTTCACGCCGCTCCAGTGGCCCTTCCCGGTGTCAAATGGGCGCTGCGCCAACCCGCGCATGTGCAGTTGGGCTGTATCAATCTGCGAATGCGCGGGGGACTTCTTCAGCTCGCCGGCCCCGACTCAACATGACGTCGGTGTTCAGGGGCTGGCCGCGCAGGAAAGTAGGGGGGTGGGGTGGGGGGGGGGAGAGGCCGGCCTGCCGATCGGTGGGCCCCGATCGCGGGCCAGACCCCATTGGAGGCCCCCCTGGGGATGGAGCCCCCCTCCCCGAAGCCCCCCACAGGCCGTCCCCTCGACTGTTCACACAGAGCTCCCGCCGGTAGCCACCAGGGGTGAACGGCGCCGGCGGGACTCTGTCGTATCCGCGTGGCCACTCGGCCCATTCGGGCCGGAGGATCGGCGGCCCCGCCGATTCCAGCGGCCCGTGGCCGGCGGCGTGCCAACCGCGCCGGCGCAAAGGGCACCGATTCTCCGCACCCTGGAGAATCGAGCGCCGGCGTCGGGGCACGGTTGCAGCGATTCTCCGCCCCGGCTCGAGGCTCGGAGAATCGCCCCCCACGTCCCTTCGGATATTTGCAATTGGTAGAGTACTGGCCGCACGTAACCAGTCCGTGCTTGCGAAACTCAGAACATAATATCTAATGTTCAATGTGTTCCATGATTGTGCTGAAGGTGCTAAGAATTGCTCAAACATTTATTTTATCTGTCAGGCCCACAATATAAGCTACATATATTCATACGCAAGAAACTGCTCTCTGCAGGTAAAAGGAACATGTCCAGGCATTGTATCTTTTTGAATTAAGCAACAGTGTGAGCAACTGTAGCTCCATGGTGCATTGGTCATGGCAATGCCTTAACCTGTCAATGTTGACTTGCCAACCAACCTTTTCTCATGCAGTATAAACTGTTCTTCTCTTTGAGATTTGGTATTCTTGTGGCTGTCCTGATGCGAGCAAGATGAAAAGCTTTGACAGCATGTCTCTTTTTTTAAGCAATTCGCAGGTTCTGTACTACCAAGTGACTATTTATTCCTGGGCTTTTGCTTTCTCTACTCTATCAAATAGCTCCCACAATGTTTTAATGATACATTGCGTGAATAATTCTTTTGGCCTTGGCTGCAACTTGTCCTTTAATAATTTGGCCGTCTGGATTTGCCTTTTCCGTGGTGTTACTATATTTTGTAGTTCTATAGGATCATCTCTCAGATGTTGTCTTTCAAGGTTGGAAATCCCAACTTTCTCCAACCTTTCCTCCTACTCAGTCTCTGTAACAGTGGGTGGCTTGAAAACTGAGTGGCCTCCACGGCTTATGTTAAATAAATGTGAGCAGACATCCTGTTCTGGTAGCTCTCTTACTGCAGCAACCTAGACTAAAACTGCCCAGCCTTGCTGTTTGACTATATTCTAAAAGGAATGTCTCCCTCATGTTTTGGTGACTAGAACGGAACACAGTGCTCAAGTTGTGGTCTGATTGGAGCAATGTACGGTTTAAGCTGGGTGTCTGAAGTGCTCTGGGTTAATAGTGCAGGATTCTATTTGTTTTGTTGTTTGTGGTCTCATGCATAAACTCTACTTACTAAACTATCACTGCTACTAAAGGCCTATACTTAGCTTTCGAATGGCCCACTAGGGCAGAGGAACAATGGCTTTTCAAGTTCTGATTCTGCTGGCTTCAAAACTGGTACGGAATAGTAGTTAGGAGCATCTATCTCATAGCGTGCAATGACTGGAGACCTACTTGGTTGATGCAGCTGCTAGGCAGGTCTCTCCTCGCTGAGAGTCACGGTCAAGAGTTCTTTGAGAGCTGCCAAGAGAGCGAACAGAACAGAACTCTGCTTTATAGTCCCCAGGGGTTTTGCGCCCTTTTGGGCGGGCTCCGGACTTGGTCCCAATTAATTGGACCATGTCCCAATCATTCTAATCAATTTCTCCAATACCAGAGGTGTTCCCTGATCGTTGGGTGGGCCCTATGTGTCCGTTGGCCTGCCTTTGTCCTAGCTCCCACTGGCGCCGGGGAGTCTGGTTTGGTCTCGATTGATTCAATGTTTCTAATGGATCCTGGGGATCGCTCATTAGTATGTAGATGGCTATTGGTTTCGGTTCTGTCTGGGTTCTGCAAATCTTAATACACAGGAAATCTTGCACCTGCTTGTGTTCCCTGTAGCTGGCCAATTTTCCCTGCACTCTTTGCGGGTATCCATTTTGGAATCGGGACAAAGATAATAATAATAATCTTTATTATTGTTACAAGTTGGCTTCCATTGACACTGCAATGAAGTTACTGAGAAAATCCTCTAGTCGCCACACTCCGGAGCCTGTTCGGGTACCCTGAGGCAGAATTCAGAATGTCCAATTCAACTAACAGCACTTGTGGGACTTGTGGGAGGAAACCGGAGCACCCGGAGGAAACCCACGGAGACACGGGAGAACGTGCAGACTCCACACAGTGACCCAAGCCGGGAATCAAACCTGGGACCCTGGCACTGTGAAGTAACTGTGCTAACTTCTGTGCTATCGTGATAGGCCATGAAAGAATATTGGCAGATAAAACCGAGGAGAACCCAAAGATGTTTGAGCAATACATTAAGGGTAAGAGGATAAATAAGGATAGGGCAGGGCCCATAAACGTCCAAAAGGTAGCCAATGTGTGCAGGCAGAGGATGTTGGTATGCACAATGAATACTTTGCATCTGTATTCACAAAAGAAGGGGGCAATGCAGCATTGTACCTGAGAAGGAGAGCGAAATATTGGATGTAATAATAAACATGGGGGGGGGGGGGGAGTCTCCCGCAATCAGCGGGATGGCCCGACGCCGGCGCCAAGAACGGCGTGAACCATTCCGGAGTCGGGCCACCCGGAAGTTGCGGAATATTCAACACTTCCAGGGGCTAGGCCGGCGGTGGAGAGGTTGGCATGCGTCAACCAGCGCCGAAGGGCCGGCATATTCTGGCGCATGTGCACAACCGCCGGCATGTTCTGCCGTATGCGCACGGGGTTTCTTCTCTGTGCCGGCCATGGCGGAGCCCTACAGGGGCCGGCGCGGAAGGAAGGAGTGCCCCCATGGCACAGGCCCGCCCGCAGATCGGTGGGCCCCAATCGCGGGCCAGGCCAACGTGGGAGCCCGCCCGGGGCCGGATCCCCCCGTGCCCCCCGAGGACTGCACCAGCCGCCTACCAGCCAGGTCCCGCCTTGTGGGATCATGTCCATTTCACGCCAGCGGGACTAGCCAAAAATGGACGGCCGCTCGGTCCATCGGGGCCCGGAGAATTGCCGGGGAGGGACACTGCCAACAGCCCCCGACCGGCGCGGCGTGATCCCCGCGCCCGTCCGAAAACCGGCGCCGGAGAATATGGCAGCCGGCGTTGGAGCGGCAGGGCGGGATTCACACCACCCCCAAGGGCTTCTCCGACCCGGAGGGGGGGTTGAGAGAATCCCGCCCGGGGAGAGAGGATCCATTAAGGGTATTAATATCCTTGAAAGTGGCGAAACCACCAGGGCCGGATGAAATGTACCCAAGGGTATTAAAACTAGTCAGGTAGCAAATCGCCGAGGGGCATACCATCATTTTACAATCCTCACTGGATAAAGGGAGCAAGTGAGACCGAATAATTCTAGGTCAGTCAGTCTGACATCAGTAGTGGCAAATTATTGGAATTAATTCTGAGGGGCAGGATAACCTGTCACTTAAAAAGACATCGAGGACAGTCAGTATGGATTTGTTAAGGGAAGGTCGTGTCTGACAGAGGATGTTGGTATGGTTCACAACGAATAATTTGCATCTGTATTCACAAAAAAAGGGGGCAATGCAGCATTGTAACTGAGGAGGAGAGAGAAATATTGGATGTAACAATAAACATGGGAGGGGGGGCGGGAGTCTCCTGCAATCAGCGGGATGACCAGACGCCAGCGCCAAGAACAGCGCGAACCATTCCGGAGTCGGGCCACCCGGAAGTCCAAAGGTATGCAGGGGTAGGTGGATTGGCTATGCTAAATTGCCCTTAGTGTCCAAAAAAGGTAAGGTGGGGTTACTGGGATAGGGTGGAAGTGTGGGGATAGGGTCTAGGTATGAGCCCAGGTAGAATGCTCTTTCTAAGGGCCGGTGCAGACTCGATGGGCCGAATGGCCTCCTTCTGCACTGTAAATTCTGTGATTCTGTGACTAACTTGACTGAATTGCTTGACGAAGTAACAAGGAGGAATGATGTCGGGAGTCAATGGGGCGCAATTCAACGGGACAAAAACAGAGTCTCATTTTGGGTGCGTTTAGCGGGGTGTTTCTCGGGGCTTGCATCACCAAGGCCGGACTTACCTAATTTCCTGCACTGACAAGCTCAGCTCACCAGTGCAGGAAGACAACTTGCAGATTGGGGCGCAATTTTTAAATACCGCCCTGAACTTTCGACGGCTCCCTCATTGCCCCTACTGCGACCTCCAGCACCCCCGTCCCCCAACTACACCCAACGTACCTCTTAGGGGGTCCCCTCATCCCACTTCTTAAGGGCAAGGCACCCCTGGGCCTGAACCCTGGCACAGGCAAACTGGCACCCGGGCACCTTACCTTAGCACTGCCAGTCTGCCATCCTGGCAGTGAGGACAACCTGGCAGTGATCGAGATCACGACGTCTCGCAGGAGCTCATTAAATTTTGCGAGGTATTTGGAGCGTCGCGAATCCTGCGAGAGGCCTCTCAACGGCCTCATCGCGTCACCAAGTCGAGGTGCGAATCACACCCGTGGTCTACATCGGCTTCAGCAAGACTTTTGACAAGGTCAAACGTGGAAGACTGCTTAAAAGAATGAAAGCCCATTGGATGTAGGGATCTGGATACAAAATTGGTTTATTGACAGGAAACAAACAGTAATTGTTGACGAGTATTTTTGTGACTGCAAGGCTGTTTCCAGTAGGGTTCCTGAGGGCTCAGTACTAGATCACCTGCTTATATGGTCGATTAAAGATTTGGATGTAAATTAATGGAAATGATCAAGAAGGTTGCAGACGACACAAAAATTGGCTACATAGTTGTTAGGGAGAAAGGTAGCTGCCGACTGCAGGACGATGTCAATGAGCTGGTCAGGTGGGCAGGAAAGTGGTAAATGGAATGTACCTAGAGGGGCGTGAGGTGCCGCATTTGGGGGAAGTCAAACAAGGCAAAGGAATACACATATGAATAGAAGGATAATAAGAGCTGTGAGGGAAATGAGGAACTTTGGGAGGAATGTCCACAGATCTCTGAAGATAGATCGATAAGGTAGTTAAGAAGGCATATATGGAATCCTTTCTTTTAATGCTGAGGCTTGGAATATAAAAGCAGTAATGTTATGCTGGAACGATATAAAACATTAGTCAGGCCTGGGGTTGTTCTCCTTGCAACAGAGGAGGCTGAGGTGAGATTTAATGATGTACAGAATTGTGAGGCTTCTGGATAGAGTGGATGGGATTGGTCTATTTGATCTTAGCAGAGGGGTCAGTGACTAATGGATCATAGATTTAAAGTGATAGGTAAAAGGAGTAGAGGGGAGATGAGTAAATCTTTTTCACCTCGAGGGTTGTATAGGGGCCTGGATCTCACTACCTGAAAAGATAACCAGGTTGAAACTCTCCACTCATTTAACAGGTGTGTGGATCTGCACCTGAGGTGCCGTAACCTGCAATATTACAGATCAAATGTGGGACTTGGGATTGATGCTCGATCAATGACTCCAGAAGCGAGATTGGATGACAATTGAAGGCTTTATTGGACTAGATGTTTCCCCCAACAGCGCAGGTACAGAATGCAGCTGCTAGGGAGACACAGGCTCTTATACTCCGCCTTACTGGGCGGAACCAGCAGGCAGGCTTCACCAATGATATTGCTGTCTCAGGTACCTCCCACACCAATGGTCTTACAGCATCAACCTGGGTACCGTAATACCCCTAATACCGACTACCACATTCACCCCCTGTTAAAATAAAAGAGTCCGGCGGGGGTGGTGGTCTTCGTTATACAGTGGTAGAGGTAGAGGTTATGGTGGTACCCGGTATACATTAGCACAGTGTTTTTCCTCGTTATATGTCGCAACTATTTACAGTATTTATTTATAATCAGAATGAAGCAATTAGTCGATTGGGGGCCCTGGTCGTCCTCTGCGATCGTCGCAGTTTCAGCGGTGATGCAGGCGCGGCTCGGGCATCCGTGGCTCCGGGAGCATGGCTTCGGCTTCTTCATCACCCCTAGATGGGACCGGTGGGAGGACCGATCCACCTGGGATGGGGACGGCTGTGGGGTGTGCCGGTGGGATGGAGGGTGGGGTTGGTGGTGTGGGTGGGGATCCAGCGGGCACCAGGTCCTGTAGGGAGACCGTATCCTGTCGGCCGCAGGATACGCCACATAGGCGTATTGAGGGTTAGCGTGAAGGAGGTGGACCCTCTCGACCAATGGGTCCGACTTGTGCGCCCGCACATGTTTGCGGAGCAAGATGGGTCCAGGAGCTGCCAGCCAGGTTGCGAGCGAGGTCCCGGAGGAGAACTTCCTAGGGAAGACAAGGAGACGTTCATGAGGTGTTTGGTTGGTCGTGGTACACAGCAGTGGTCGGATGGAATGGAGAGCATCCGGAAGGACCTCCTGCCAGCGGGAGACTGGGAGATTCCTGAACCGTAGGGCTAGCAGGACGGTCTTCCAGACCATTCCGTTCTCCCTCTCTACCTGTCCATTTCTCCGGGTGTTTTAACTGGTCGTCCTGATCGAGGCAATGCCCTTGCTGAGCAGGAATTGACGCAGTTCGTCGCTCATTAAGGAGGACCGCCAATCGCTGTGTATGTAGGCGGGGAAACTGAACAGTGTAAAGATACTGTGGAGGGCTTTTATGACGGTGGCTGTGGTCATGTCGGGTCAGGTGATGGCGAATGGGAACCGGGAGGTACTCGTCAATCACGTTCAGGAAGTACGTGTTGTGGTCGGTGGAGGGGAGGGGCCCTTTGAAGTCCATACTGAGGCATTCAAAGGGACGGGAAGCCTTGGTGCGCTTTCTCTGGCCTGTAGAAGTGCGGCTTGCACTCCGCACAGATTTGGCAGTTCCTGGTGGCGGTCCTGACCTCCTCGATGGAGTAGGGCAGGTTGCGGGACTTGATGAAATGGAAGAATTGAGTGACTCCCGGGTGGCAGAGGTCCTCATGGAGGGCCCGGAGTCGGTCCACTTGTGCGTTGGCACATGTGCCGCGCGATAGAGCATCAGGAGGCTCATTTAGCTTCCCGGGACGATACAAGATCTCATAGTTGTAGGTGGAGAGCTCGATCCTCCACCATAAGAGCTTATCGTTGTTTATCTTGGCCCGCAGTGCATTATCGAACATGAAAACAATCGACCGTTGGTCAGTGAGGAGAGTGAATATCCTGCCAGCCAGGTAATGCATCCAGTGCCGCACAGCTTCTACTATGGCCTGGGCCTCCTTTTCAATGGAGGAATGGCGGATTTCTGAAGCATGGAGGGTGCGTGAGAAGAGGGCCACGGGTCTGCCCGCTTGGTTGAGGGTGGCCGCCAGAGCTACGTCGGACGCGTTGCTCTCGGCTTGGAAGGGAAGGGATTCATCGATTGCGTGCATCGTGGCCTTTGCAATGTCCACTTTGATGTGGCTGAAGGCCTGGCGGGCCTCTGCCGACAGGGGAAAAACCGTGGATTGGATTAGTGGGCGGGCCTTGTCCGCATAATTGGGGACCCACTAGGCATAATATGAAAAAAATCCCAGTCAGCGTTTCAGGGCCTTGGAGCAGTGTGGGAGGGGGAACTCCATGAGGGGGCGCATGCGTTCAGGATCGGAGCCTATCATTCCATCATGCACTACGTAGCCGAGGATGGCTAGACGGTCGGTGCTGAACTCGCATTTGCCCTTGTTGCAGGTTAGATTTAGGATTTTTGCAGTATGGAGGAATTTTCGGAGGTTGGTGTCGTGGTCCTGCTGGTCGTGGCCGCAGATGGTGACGTTATCGAGGTACGGAAACGTGGCCCGCAAACCGTACCGATCAACCATTCGGTCCATCTCCCGTTGGAAGACCGAGACTCCATTTGTGACACCGAAGGGAACCGTTAGGAAGTGGTAGAGCCGCCCATCTGCTTCGAATGCAGTGTATCTGCGGTCGCCAGGGCGGATGGGGAGCTGGTGGTAGGCGGGCTTGAGATCCACCATGGAAAAGACTTTGCATTGTGCAATCTGATTGACCAAATCAGATATGCGGGGGAGAGTGTACGCGCTATCTGCTATACCTGTTGATGGCCTGACTATAATCGATGACCATCCTATGCTTCTCCCCGGTCTTTACAGCCACTACTTGAGCTCTCCAGGGGCTGTTGCTAGCCTCAATAATACCTTCCTTCAGTAACTGCTGGACTTCCGACCTAATGAAGGTCCGGTCCTGGGCACTGTACCATCTGCTCCTGGTGGCGATGAGTTTGCAATCCGGGGTGAGGTTCGCAAAATGGGAAGGTGGCTCGGCCTTGATGATCGTGAGGCTGTAGATAGTGAGGAGGGGTATAGGACCGCCGAATTTAAAAGTTAAACTCTGGAGGTTACATTGGAAATCTAACCCTAGGAGCGTGGCCGGGCAGAGGTGAGGGAGGAAGTAGAGGCGGAAAGGTTTAAATTCCCTTCCCTGGACAGTGAGATTCGCTACACAGAACCCTTTGATCTCTACAGAGTGAGACCCGGAGGCCAGGGAGATTCTTTGGTTAACTGGGTGTATGGGAAGTGAACAGCGCCTTACCGTGTTGGGGTGTATGAATCTCTCTGTGCTCCCGGAGTCGATCAGGCAGGATGTTTTGTGACCATTGATGAGCACGGTCGTCGTCGCGGTCGAGAGCGTTCGGGGCCGAGACTGGTCTAGGGTCACCGAGGCGAGTCGTGGCAAAAGCTGGAGGTTTTCTTCAGGCGATGTGTGGCCAGCACCAATGGTCTTACAGCATCAACCTGGGTACCGTAATACCCTAATACCGACTACCACAGGGATTATAGGCTGAATGGGAAGGGGGAGGGGGGGCTCATTTTTTTGCCTGGCACTGACATGATGGGCCAAGTGGCCTCATTCTGTGCTGCAAACGTCCTCTGGTTCTAAGCAATTAAGCCCTGTTATTTAGTCTACCACAGACCTAGCCATGAAACAAGAAAATCTTCGAATGGTGCAGATTTTTGGGGTCAATCTTCCTCCCACACATGTTACACTTACCACAATGTCTCAAATTACTCCCATTCTATGTCCCAAATGTTATATTCTGAAAGAAACCTATCAATTTTATTCGTCACTAGGTCGAGTCTTGTGTCACCCATTTTGTTTCTTCAAATGTGCAGTGTTTTACATTTGTTTACATTGAGTCTCAGCTGTCATCGTGTCTGCTCAATTTGCATATTTTGTGTAATTCATTGTGTAGACTCTCACTTCCTCAAATGCAAACATATGCACAGGCCAGTTAAATATCCTCTGTGACTTGGTTGTTCTTATAAATTAGTGGGAACAAGGAGAGTCTCAGCATGGATCCACCCGTGGAGCGTTCCACTGAACACTTCGCCTTTCCCCATTATGGTATCACTTACGTGATGATACCTGTCACTTCCTATCCTTCAGCTGAACCTACCTTATCCATGTTAAAAGTTTTATATTGAATCCCCCCGGACAATGTTTCTCAATAAGTCTAATTTTATTGATTGAATTTCTCCTTGACCGTGCTAGCTGTCTTTTCTGATACCCTGGGGCGCGATTCTCCGCCCCCCACGCCGGGTGGGAGAATAGCGGGAGGGCCTCCCGATATTTTTCACGGCCTCCCGCTATTCTCCCCCCCCACCCCCGACCCATGCCACGAATCGCCGCTCGCTGTTTTTTACGGCGAGTGGCGATTCTCCGAGGCCGATGGGCCGAGCGGCCGGGCCTTCATGCCAGTTTCAACATGGCAGCAAACACACCTGCTCGCTGCCGTCGTGAAACGGGCGCCAGATGCCTGTTTGGGGCATCTGGGGGCCCGATTGGCACGGCAGTACCACGGTCGTGCCAAGGGGGGCATAGGCCCGCGATCGGTGGGCACCGATCGCGGGCCGTGCGTCCATAACGGACGCACTCTTTTCCCTCCGTCGCCCCGCAAGATCAAGCCGCCACATCTTGAGGGGGCGGCTGAGGGAAAAGACGCCAACTGCGCATGCGCGGGTTGGTGTTGTCCAACCTGCGCATGCGCAGTCGCCATCATCGGCCGCGTCAGCCGGCGTAATGCTTGACGTGCAGCCTTGACGACCGTCGTCAAGGCCGCACCGCCGTGACGCACGGGGCCACGCTCCTAGCCCCGCCCGCGGGGGGGAATCGGCCCCGGAAGTGGGCGTGAAGGCTGCCGTGCGTCACGGCCTGTCCCACGGCAGCCTTTACAATTCTCCGCATTTGAGGAGAATCTCGCCCCTGGTCTTTAAGCTGTTAGGCTAAGCCAGATAGTCTTGGCAAACAATTGAAGTGGTTTCTACTTATACTTAAAAGAAAGGCTTCCACTTATATAGATAGTGCTTTTTACAACCCCAGGACAGACGTCCTAAAACATTTTCTAACTAAAGAAGTACTTTAATGTGCAGGCACTGGTGTGCGAAACACAGTAACCAAAAGCAGGGTCCACAAACACTGTAAGATGATGATCAGATAATCTGTTTTCTGGTTGTGTTGGGTTGAGGGATAAATATTGGACAACCCAACAGAGCGTATTGGCCTAATCTTCCTTTAGAGTGTCGTGGGATCTTTTATGTCCACTTGAGAGGGTGGACCAGGCCTTAGCTGAGCATCTCACTTAAAAGACAGCACCATCAACATTCTTTCAGTACCACACAGAAGGGCAAGGTGTGGTTACGTTTCCATGGTCTCCAGAGTAGAATTTGAATCCATGAGCTTTTGACTCTTAATGGAAGGGGGCTGCCAATGAGCCTCATCTGAATACAGGAGGATATAAAGCTCAACCACTTTGAAATTGACCCTGTGTGCTCTTGGAAAATGCTTCAGGGCAGCATTCCCATCAGTTAAAAGGGCCCCTGTTGACTGTGAAAGTGTTGGTTCTGCTGATTAGGAGCCATGCTTCATATTTGCCACTGAACAGCAAAACCAAAACACATTGCCCCCTCTTTGTACTCTGACTCTGTCCCAGGATTTCAATAGTGCGAAGCTCAATTACCTCCCTCAGTCTTCCCTCTCCTAGTACCACCCACAGGCTTTTAATACCCAAGTTCATGTCGGCTTTCCAAGGTGGCAGTTCATTCGCAGTTGGGATTTATTTTCTTCTGATCCGAATCGCAAGGCTTGTTTTGTAGCGAAAGCAACTGCACATTCTTCATCTGACCACTGTTCAAAATCAATGGGAAATGCCGCCCACTGCCTCTGTCAAAATGAAACAATTCAATCCTCTGTTACTGTCATCCTTCAGCTGTCACTCCCCCCCCCCCCCCTTTGATGAAAAAGTTAAACCATTGGCTCCTTTATTGAAGTTCACCCACTTTCTCCCTGCTGGGGGGCGGGGGGGGGGGGGGGGGGGGGGGGGGAGAGGGAGAGAGAGAGAGAGAGAGAGAGAAACAGAGAGAGAGAGAGAGACACACCCGTCTGTACCCTGAGGCTGTTGGTCCCACTCAATAGCTCCCTTGTCCAGCGCTGATTGTAAGAATGGCTGTTTCTCACTATGGTTTTAAATACGCTTCACTGAATGCCTCTCTACATTTCCAAGGTGGGGCACACTCCGTTATATTTTTTCAGCTATGAATGTTTCTTCCTGGGGCATGATAAAGATATAGCATCTTGGGGCGGGGAGGGAGCGTGAAGTGAGGTGAGGGGACGAGGGTGGTGTGGGTGAAGAGGAAGGATTCCTCTCAGTACTACGTGAATGAGACTTGGAACAAGTTAATGATTTTGTAGCTCACCGAGGAATCTCACTCATAATCAGACAATGGAAATTGAAGGACCTAATTTTGAGGAGCCTGAGGTAAGGCCTGGTACAATATATTCATTTTGTTCTGGACCACGGTTTCAGTTTGTGCTTTGGGACTAATGTAAGTTGTGTTGCTTTCGTGTCAGGCCTCAAGTGTCAGCTTGGCAATAGGACCAAGTTCATTTGTTAGTTGGTTCTGAGTCCATTTGTTGAGAGGGTAGGGAAATTTATATCAACATGTTCCACAGCAATATCTTTCTGGGTCTTGGGTGTGTGTATTGAGAAGCTTTGGATGGTGTGTTAGTAGGCCCTCTTTCAGTCTGTTGCCCTGTGAGAGGCCTGGGTCTATTGGGAGACTCAATGTTAGGTCCTGAATCAGTGAGCAAACAGATCCTGGCTCTGTGAGTTGGTGGGCACTGGGTCCCTGTGTGTCAGTCAGCCCTGGATCTGTGAGTAAAACAAAAGATTTGCACTTAGGTAACGTCTTTTATGACCACTGTACATCCCAAAATTCTTTAGAGTCAATGTAATAGGTGGATTCTGGGTCAATGTGTAGCTAAGGCCCTAGGGCTATGGTAGCATGGTTCTGGGTCAATGAGTGTCAGTAGCTAAGGCTGTGGGTTTGTAGTAGATGGGTTCTGGGTCAATGCGTATCAGTAGGCCCTGTGTGAGTAGCGATCCCGGTTGTGAGTGTCAGTGTCACTGGACTCTGCTTTGTGAGATGATAAATATACTGTTGTGCTGAATGGGAACTGATCATCAAATTGTTCAATAACTTTTTAACATTCTGTGACAAAAAGCAAATTGAGGCAAAACATTTTAATTTAATTGTGTATATCAAGGCGATGGATGTTGGTGCTGGGAAATGGAACAAGCTCCACACACAAGTTCTACTACACCCTGTATCAGCGTACATCATTCCCAGGGCAGGTACAACATGGATCAAATATAGAGTAAAGCTCCCTTGACATTGTCACAACAATATACCTCAGAAGAGTGCTATATACAGCACCATTGCGATACAAATGTGATTCCCCACATCAGCCATCTTATTGTGGCTGAGTGTGGTTGCTAATGCAGTGCCCTATTAGAGACTGTTGTGGACTAGAAACTTGGTGTAGACTTTCCAAAACCTTCGGGAGAGCCCTTACAAGCAGCAACCAGAGGACACGTTCAAATTATTTTCTAAATGATTTGGTTCAATGCCTGAAGTGTTGCATTTTGAAAAGCTGGATGTAAATAAGAATATTTTTCTCTTGTCGTGTTAATGCACATGAAGGTACTCCACATGTTGGGTTGATATTGTTTGTTCTGTGAGATTAGCCTCAGCTGACTGAAGACATCATTGCATAGCACCAAGAATGAGGTTTGACTTAGACCTTGGCAACACATTCAATGGAAATACTTCATCTGAAAAATGTTGGCTTTTCGTGGCACAAGGGTTAGGCCTATCTGGTAAGCAAAGATGTGTGATTGAATTGAAGGCAGTGAGGGATATTTCTATGTGAATTCTAGGAACATCAGCAAAAGACTGTGATGCATTTAATTTGTCTTCTGACAGTCACAGGAACATAGGAGCAGGAACAGGACATTCAATTCCTCCATTCAACCAGCTCATGGTTGATCATCTACTTCAATGCCATTTTCCCGCACTGGCCCCATATCCCCTGATGTCATTAGTACCTACAAACCGAGAACCAGGAACTATAGTATAGGTTCACGGGGTACACCGTGTAGGGCTGAGATGAGGAGAAATTTCTTCACCCAGAGAGTGGTGAGCCTATGGAATTCACTACACAGGAAGCAGTTGAGGCCAAAGTATTGTGGGCGCGATCTACCAGACACATTATGCCCAAAAGGCAGCGCGACGTGGCCGGTAGATGCCGGGCGATTTCACTTCCAGGATCTACCTGGCTCTCCACGCCTCGTGAGACATTGCGATGTGAATCCCACCCATTGTGGACGGTTCACATTTTAGCAAATCTGCATGTTAGAGTGTGGCAACTACTCTCACGCTAATATGAACTCCCACTATCTAACTAAGGCATTGGGATGTAACCCCTTCGTTTTGGAGATCTCGGGTGAACGCCGTTCAGGGCTGGTCCCCACAAATGGGGACCGGACAAAATGGCACTCGTGGCGGTCTCCCAGCAGATTAGAGGCAGCCAGGTGCTTACCCTCTGAGTAGGGTGGCACCCGGGCACTGCTGGTGCCACCCAGGCACCTTGGCAGTGCCACCTTGGTGGTGACACCTGGATGCCAGACTGCCACTGCCAAAGTGTCCAGGTGGTACTGCCAGGCTGACTGTGCCATTCTGGCATTTTTCCCGCAACAGGGATTGGGCCCGGGGGTGCCCTGTGCGGGTGCAAAGGGGGTGCAGGAGGGACAGTTGGCGGTTCTGAGGATCCCTTTATACATGCGTTGGGGCTTTGGGGGGGTTGAGGTGTTGTGCCGGCAAACAGAGTTCCTCAGTGCAGGAAACGGAACTAAGTGCGGCCTAGTTGGGGAATTCCCCGCTGAATCTGAATGAGAACCACAGTGTGGGCAGCATGGTAGCACAGTGGTTAGCACAGTTGCTTCACAGCTCCAGGGTCCCAGGTTCGATTCCCGGCTTGGGTCGCTGTCTGTGCGGAGTCTGCACGTTCTCCCTGTGTGTGTGTGTGTGCGTGGGTTTCCTCTGTGTGCTCCGGTTTCCTCCCACAGTCCAAAGATGTGCAGGTTATTGTATAAGCTGAAGTTGACTCTTCTGGGCTGTCCTGAGGGAGTGCTGAAGGAGTGCTGAAGGACATAAGCACATTCTCCCCATGTCTATGTGGGTTTCCTCCGGGTGCTCTGGTTTCCTCCCACAGTTAGGAGGATTGGCCATGCTCATCCAGTACTGGATTTCAGCCATGGGGGGGGGGGGGGGGGGGGGGGGGGGGGTGATATAATGGCATTACTGCGCCCGACTTGCGAGATTTACATGGGTGGGATCCAGATTTGCATATTTAAATGTGCAGTTAAACTCACTTAAATATGTTTGTGCCGGAGTTACCCAAGGGGAGGCCTAATGGCCTCGCCTCAAAGACCCCGAGCAGGTACCGTTTAGCACTAGTTCCACAAACGTGGACCAGGTGTACCTGCACTTGGGGAGGATCTCCCAGGCGATCACAGGCTCTTGGGTGGTCCAGCTCTGGGCAGGTTGGTATGCTGGCACCCCCAATGCTACCTGGGAACCCTGGCAGTACCACCTGGGTGCCACCCTGGCAGTGCTAAAGTGCTCAGGTGGCATCTTACCCATGCTGGGGATCGAGCACACAGGTTCCCTGCCCTTAGGAGGTGGGGTGTGGGGGCTCAAGGACCCCTTAATTGGTAAATTGGGGCATGGGGGGGTAGGTGGGTTCGGAGGCCATGGCGGGGGGCATCCAGAGAGCGAGGTGCCATTTTTAAATGGTGCCCTGATCTCTTCCTGCACTGGCGAGCTGCGCTTGTTAGTGCAGGAAATGAGCCGAAGTGCGGCCTCTGTGGGGTTTTCTTCGCCAGGGCCCAAAAATGAAGCAGAGTCCTGTTTAATAGCAGGATCGTTCTCGGCGCTGCAAGTTCCAGGAAACACCCCGCTAAACGCACCCAAAACAAAGTTCTATTTCATTTCCATTAAATCATACCCAATTGGGTAATTTAGAGACAGTGCAAGGGTCAAGAGAGGTCAAATGCATGCCCAAATACCAAGAGCGGGGCTTGACCCAATGATCTTCAGAGGTAGGACTGCTACCAATGGCTCAAAAGAAGACTGGTGCTAGCAAGAGGGAGTGTGTGCCACAGATTAAACCAATATCAGGGAAAGCGAGTACAAGGACACGAGGCAAGCTGACTGTGACAGTTCTGATTACATGGGCCAAATCCCTCTGAATGTTGTGCAGTGTACACTGATTCTGCAGAAGTAACTCTAGATGCCCTGTTTTATTCTTGGCTGATAGAGTGGCTTTGGAAGAAGCTCAGTCATCAGAACAACTAAACGAGTGTGTCAGCCCTCCCCTGGAAGCAATTTACCATTAGTTACCGGGAAACAAAAAGTGACCATGATGCCGTCGGGAGCGCTGGTAAAATCATCTGCCGTTAACCGGTCTCGCCTATATGTGACTTCAGTACCACACTGGCGAGGCTGGCATGTTCCTGCCCTCTGGAAGTGACCCTCATCCGGGTAACTATGCATGGACATTAAAAGCTGGTCTTGTCCACATCCTAAGAATTCACTTTGAAAAAAGCTAACTTCCATTGCTCTTGATGGAAAAGCACCAGGAAGCAAAATATCATACTTCAGCACAGCCGTTGTGACATATTTACTGTTTTCGGCGACACAATGACCTAGCTGAGCTTAATAATTGTTGCAAACATAGATGTTCGGTGATTGCTGTATTTGTTTGGCTGGTGGAGGCGGAGCAGATGGAGCGTAATGTTATTCAAGTGCCTCCCGACGAGATTACGTGGGAGCACAGGATAAAAATAGGATTGAAATAAACTAAAGACGGCTTTCCTTTTGTTCACTGAGTGCCCTACAGATTTGCCCAGCGCAAATGAAAACACCTCCTCAGCAACATAGAGAGCTCGGCCTCTTCTCCAAAAGCCAGCTGAGACACAAGAAGTTAAAAATGCCCAGGGTAAAATCAAGTAAATAAACTCCCAAAAAGATACTGTTCTGGTAGCTCAACAAACTCTGTTCCTACAGCGAATAGTTAACCTTCAACCCATTGTGGTTTGTTTAAGGTATGGAGAGTTCGTCTGGAAAGGGAGAAACCATAGATAAAACCAAATTAAGGACTTGTTGCGAGAGCCGTAAATCATGGGAGTATTTTACAGCGACTGGCCATGAGAAAATTTAAAGGCACAGCTCATTCAAGGAAATAGTTCTGGAATTTGAGGATCTTGAAAGACCAATAAGAATTTCAGCTGCTGCGTCACATGTGCATGAAGCTCTGATTGTAAAGCTCTGATAAATATTGACAAGCCCGATGTACCATCAATTGGACGCGAGACACGATGAAGATCCAAACTGTGGCTTTAATCAGCTAGTTGTTAGCCCGGTGGTCGACTACAGAGAAAGGCCGACCGCCGGGAACCCTGGGTACTTATACCCCGCCTCGGAGGTGGGGTCTACTTGCCTCTCGACCAATGGGTGAGCAGTCATATGACTAGTCCCAGCCAATCAGGCGAGAGGCACATGGCCAGCCAGAGCCAATGGGAAACCAATGCTCTGCCCCAATGGCAGTGCTCCCACTCATATCACCACAAAGCCATCATCTCATGTGCATCATCTAACTAACAGGTGTGGAGGCAGAATAAGCACAGGTTTAAAGGCACTGCCAAGTGGTGCAATTGCTGGTAAAAGGTTCAGTCAGTCGGTGTCTGCCCTCATTGCTAATGTTGAAGCCACATTTTGTTCTCCTTGTTGAATATTTGAATCATTGGTCGCTTACGGACACAGGGAATAATGATCTGATTGGAGGATGGGATTGGATAGCACAGTATATCCACCAGGTTCATTTCTTTACATCATTGTTTTGTTAGCAAGTGCACTGGATTAGACAGTAAAAGCCCATTGAAAAACTGATGGCAATATTCAAGATTATCCTGACACGCCAACGGTGGGTCAATCAATATCTGACACAATTATGTGTGCGTGAAACTCTGTGTTTGCAGTGTACGTGTGTAGTGTGTATACGACTGTATGTGCATGTACGGGTGCGATTATGTGTGATGCACTATCAATGACCACAGAAACAAGGATGTAGGGGAAACACGGGTTCTTTACCCCGCCTCAATGGGCGGAGCTACCTTACAATCTGACCAATGGGTTACAAACCATTGAGCCAATGAGCAGCGAGCCTTCTCCACCAATGGTGGCTTAGCACTCCCAGGTACCGTAGTACCTCTAGTCATACTACCACAATGTGTATGTGAAACTGTGTGTGTAGCGTGTGGTGTGTGTGTAAGGCTTTGTTTATGAGCTTGTAAAACTGTGTGTGTAGTGCGTGTGGACAATTGTATGTACATGTAAGGCTGTATTTATGTGTATGTGAAACTGTGTATGTGTGTGTATGTTGGTTGTGATTGATTGTGTTTGTATGTTGTTTCCTGTTGATACAGGTATTCGGATCAAGGACAGGCCCCTATCAGATTCAGGCCTTGTGCATTGCAGAAAGATTGAGGCAAGTTGTATTAATGAGTGAACATTGAACTGAATGGGTGACACTGAAGCTTGTGGGAGGAACAAGATGTGGAAAACCAAAGTGAGGGAGGAGAGGGTGAAAGATGTTTATGGTAATTCTTGTCTGTTTGTTCCTAGGCTTCAGCAGGGATCAAGCCGAAGCACTTTCTGAAGATGCCGGACTTGATTGAATATTACAAACAGGAGAACACCGGGCTGGTGACTAACCTGCGGTATCCAGTGGAAAGAGTGGAAGAGGCGGATGGGGCGGAGGTAGCAATAGGTAATAGTGGGGAAGCATCCTGATTTGCAAGGTGGGGTTAATGTGTCCCAATTCAGCTGTGAGACAACAGCACCCCCCCCCCCCCCCCCCCCCCCGCCCCCCCCCACTCAGTACTGAGCCATGTGGATAGGGAGGCTGTCTGGCTTCCAGTCTCTGCTGAGTTAGCCGTTCTCAGCCAGAGGGCAAGCAGAGTTCTACAGTTGGCTCATTACCCTTTGACTAAGGAGATGACAGGTCAGTTAGGGCTCCTGCTTCTGACCACTGTCCAGGACTTTGGAGTGTGCACGTATCTGATGGCTGCAGAGGGAATTAGGATTAGGGAGTTGAAAAAGGCTGCTGCCACTCCATGGATTGGGAATACATGAGGTATGCTGACGTGCACGAGGCCATACTATGAGGACTTCAGCTGACCAATTGAAGTAGGCTGGGAGCGTTTACTTGCGGTGTGGACTGTAATCGGAGGCAGTGATGTGGCCAGCCTGAGGTACATTACTCCTGGGATCGGAATTGTGCATTTGTAATACTGAGCGGGTATGGAGAGGGGGGAGCGCTGATCCTGAAGCCAGAGCCATTCCCACCCCCATCAGTGCTACCCACACACCCAGCTCATATCAGGCGACAGCTGATGAACGAGTAAACAACTTTATTTGGTTCTGAGGTCAGAGCCGTTGTGTCATTTTCAGTCCTGTTAAGACAAGATATATTTTAATCTTGGGTGTGAGAGAACTGACACTGACACCTATTTCCTCAACATTTTACAGGGGCTTCCAATGTCGTTGACTCCACTGCAAGGATTCGGAGTGATGCCAGCAGGTCCCTGGTCAGTGAGACCCTTGCAAGACGCCTTGAAGAAATGGACACCGCTATTTTGGCACAGTAACTAAGCCTGAGTCCAATATGGGGGGGGGTCTAACAAACTGGCATTGGGGTGGGGAGGGGAGTGGACTTGGAAGAGGCCGAGCTTTAGTGCATTTAAAGACCTATCCTTAATTTAGTGTCCACACCATGTCACTCCACACACCTGAACCCCACCCCCACCATTCTTTACTTCCAGCTCCACTTATCTCACACCAAATTTCCTGGACTCCAACAAAATAATCTTTCCCTGCTTGGGTAAGTATAAGTGCTCATCAAGCTAGCATCCACCCAGTCCTGTTTAATTAAGTCCACATTGTAACAGTGCTGTGGCAAAGCCACACCAATGGACCACTGAGCCATGAGGTATAGGCCAGTCATTATTTGTGGGCATGCCCTTGATTAAATACTTTAGCCATGCCTTTTAAATGCCAATATTGTCTGCTCTGACTCATAGATGCTCCTGCCTGGAAAGGAAGCATAGAATGAAAACACACTGGGAGATCTTCATATGTTAGAGTATCAATCACCATTCTTGGCAGAGACTCTCGTTGGGTGAGGTATCAAATAGCGCGGGACCAAGACTGAGGTCCTTGATCTCCCACACTCTGGGTTACCGTCACTTGGGGTAACACTTTATTTTGCTGGATTTTTTTCTTTCACAACACTTTTTTCCTCCCCCACTGTCTCTGTTCAAGAGTTAAGTGGAGAGGTGGGCAAACCTACCATAGTCGGTGCATCTTTTGTCTGTTTGGATGTTTCTGAAGGTGTGTACTTTGCAGGACCGCCCTGACAGTCCAATCTTCGCCATCTCCACCACTCCCTCCACCCCCTCGATGAAAAGGCTGGCTGGCTCTCAGCAATGACCTGGTAACACCTGGCTCGGCAACATCTACTTCCAGCTCGCTGGCTTGTGACAAATGCCTGGATAAAAAGAACACTCTCTTTCCATTGGGGAAGGGTTGGGAAATGGCCCTCTTTCAGAGGCTATTTTTAATCCCTATTGTGGCTGTGTGAGGGCAGTGAACAGACTGACTCTTTTTCTGTAGGCTTCCGAGAGGATTTCACAAGGCCCTTTGCGACTACATTGAGCAGGACATACTGAAAGATGCTGAACACTTAAACTCCTCATCCGTGGACATGTGGCAGCTGCGTCTCTTACTCAGTTTACTCACCAAGGGCCTCAGCAGGTAAGTACATGCCATGCATCACTTTCAACAAGAGCTGGCATTGAACCTTATAAGTCTTGCTTCAAATCCCAAAGATATGCAATTAACTCTGTGACTTGTTATATAACGTTCACCATCTGCATTCTCAAATCGACTTGTTTATGCTTATCAAGCAACTAGAACACTTCCACTTCATAGCAAAATAATATAATAGGATCATATATGCCTTAAGTCTGATACACAGTAAAGTTCCTTCACACTGTCCCATCAACAGTCCGAGGTCAGGTACAATGTACTGAGTAAAGCACATGCTTCATTGTCCCATTAAATATTCCCAGAACAGGTACAGAATCGATTAGAACAGAATAAAGGTCCCTATATACTGTCCTATCAAGCACTCACAGGGTGGGTACAGCATAGGCTAGATAGAGAACAAATGTCCCTCACCACTGTCCCATCAAGCGCTCCAAGGTTTGGTTCATAGACAACATCAGTTAGATGCAAAGAAAAAAAATCCTTCTACGCTGTCCCATCAAACACTTCCAGGCTAGGTACAGCATGGGGTTAGATACAAATAAAGCCTCTGCTACATTTCCCATCAAGCACTTCCGGGTCAGGTACAACATGGATTTGATACAAAGTAAAATTGCCTCTACAGTGTCCAATAACATACTTCTAGGTGAGGCACAACACGGTTTAGATACAATGCGTATCTCCCACTACATTGTTACATCAAACATTCTTAAGGCAGACACAGTACAGTTAGAAACATTCCTCCACACTGTTCCATCAAACAGTCCTCGGACAGGGACAACATGGGTAAGATACACTTAGAATAAAACTTACCCCTCACAGAATGCCTGCTCCCATCCCCTAGATCCACAGCATAAATCTGAATATCAAATAGGGACTGATAACACTGGTAAACCACTCCCAAACTGGCTGCAGTGTTTCAGATGGTAAGACAGTTCACTTTAATTTCCATTTGAGACTTCAGCAATTTTGGATCATGCTTGTTTCACTTTTGACATCTGACCTTTGACCTAGCTGCAGTGAGCTTTGAACTGGCAGTGATTAATGTGCGACTGCCACGAAGTAACTCTTTCCCACCTTTGGATGTGCAGATATCCAAGTTAGAACTCAGATGCCTTGGTTGTAAACCTGCGAGTGGCAGCAGGAGCACTTTCCAGTTACTGAGCCAGCACAATTGGTGTTGAACTTTACGATGCGATCATTGTTTTTGAGTCACTTGAGACAGGAAAGGTATCCTGTGAAGCGCGGTTAGAAAGTTAGAGGTGAGATGAGGGTAACCCAGCAGACAAGCTTTCTCACGTATTGGTGGTGAAAGGCAGAGGCGAGCTGTGCTCCAGATAATGGGAAAGGTTCAAGTTTTGGGCAGACTATAGAAAGTTAGAAGCTGTTGAGGAGAAAGCAAGCGTGTGGTGTGAAACAGGAAACCAAGCTTCTTGGAGATAAATGGAAGACATAACCAGGCCCAATCACTTCAGAGACAAAAGCCTGACAAAAGTTATGGGTTCAATGACAGAAGGAGACAGCCAGGGAGAGTGAAGAAAACATGTGTGTGGACTGGATTGAACTGTAAGAGCGTCTTAAGTTTTCCCTATCTCCATCCTGTGCCCATTGTCCCTCTGCTTTTTGTAAAATGTGGTGCTATCCATTAGTCCTCTTCATGGGAGAAAAGTGAAAAGATTTCACAAGAGCTAATTGACTAGTGGGAGCACAAATGTTTGCTTGCACTATGCATTTTTATTCTACCCATTTACTCTCCTGAAAGCTGATTCTTACTGGAGTATGGTTTTCTATGGTTATGACCATCCTCTGGTACCTTGGCCTTTGTCCAATGTCCGTACTTTCCAGCAGGAGTGACTGGACAATGAACATGGCCCTGACTGGACATTGTGTTCCTGGGGGACAAGCAGCCAGGTTGCCTCGATTACATTCAGAGCTAAGATCAGTAAACCAGCACAAATCAAACGTCAGATCCAGAACCTGCATTGTGGGGTACCATCCAGCACAGTGCCTTTACCCATTGAGCTGTCAAGCAACATTTACATTCCTGGATAATGCACTCACGGGCTTTGGTGCACACCTCTCTGCCATGTTCCTCTGGCAAATAGCCCTGCCTTGAGACTCCAGCCAGTTTTTTCTTATCCGGTAACACAAGAGTTGAAGAAAGATTGTCCAGCATTGTACTGTCTACTGTGTTTGTGTTTCAGTGAGCTGATCCAGACAATGTCGGCATTGGAGGTATCTCAGAATCTGCTTGACAATCAGCCATCCGCTGGAGGAAGCATGCAGGGTCAGGTACGGTACCATTATAATGTACACGCTTAGTGATATGCTAAACATAGGGGCTGGTTTAGCACACTGGGCTAAATAGCTAGCTTGTAATGCAGAATAAGGCGGCAGCGCAGGTTCAATTCCTGTACCAGCCTCCCCGAACAGGCATCGGAATGTGGCGACTAGGGGCTTTTCACAGTAACTGCATTGAAGCCTACTTGTGACAATAAGTGATTATTATTATTAACATTTACCATGGGGTTGATGGAAATGCCAAACAGGTTTTGACAGGGATGGGAAATGGGGCTTGAGGACATAAGAAAATAGGAGCTGGAGTAGGCCACTTGGTCTTTCATGGATGCTCCTCTATTCAATAAGTTCAAAGCTGTTCTTCTGACATAACTCACACTTTCAAGCCTAGGGTATTTTAAGTTCTCGGTTTAATTTTAACGCTCACCTATTCCACCTATTTTCCACCTATTCCGAGTGGAGCTAAGGTGTTAAGCAGGGAAAGATCACTTGACTTCTGGCCAACCTGCAGCTAAGTGGCGTGCAGGAGGTTCAGGACCGTATCACAGTGAGAAAGAGGATGATGGAGACACTAGGGCATAGAGCCCTGCAAATTTCCTTCTGTGAGTCTGGAGCAGAACCTTTGCCCCTTCTGCATGAAGATAATGGTTTGCCTTAATCTGTAGGGCATTTCTGTCCTTTGGTAGAGCTACTGGTCTACTTTGTCCCAGCTTCCAGGCTTTTGTGTCTTGGCCCCCTGGTTCCACTGCATGCAGGGTCCCAGTGATGCAATAAGACCCCGAGTCATATAAATTGCTGCCTTCTTTTAGCAGCCGCTTTGTGCCTCCTGCAGAACCACAAATTGTCTGGAAAAGGTTGAAGTTTGTGTGGGTAAGATACCTGCCCATTTTTAATTGCGCACTGGACAGGTAGCGTTAAACTCTGCCCCAATGCTTCATTGCAGGGTATTGTGTCCACATAAGAGGCTAAAATAAACTGTTTGTTGAACAAGAAACTATTTACACCTATACACAGGTCCCAGTCGAGATCTCCCTGCTCGGCTCCCACTCGGACCAAGCCTTTATACATAGTGGGCACAATTCATCTAAAAAAAACAGCGTCCATTCTGGGCGGGATTAGCGGGGCTGTTCCCGGCACTAACTACCCCGCTATCGACCCCCCCCCCCGGGCTAATTTTAGCATCATTTCCTTCACTGAGGAGCTCCAGCGAGTGGAGCTCTGGCACCCTGATCTCTCGACCCTCCGATTCGACCCCTGGACCCAGCTGTTGGGGGGACCTCAAATCCTCCCCGCACCACATGCCAACAGGTCACCCCCGTGCCCGATCCCTGGCAGGGGCAAAGGCACCTGGGGACGTTGTCAGGGTGCCAAACTGGCAATGCCAAGTTGTCTGGGTGGCATCAGCAGTGCCAGGTTGCCAGCCTGGCCAGAGGCCAATCACCAGGGGGGCTCCGATCACCTGGGAGAGCCCCCTAAGTGTTGTTTTGGCTGGTCCCTGTCTGTGGAGACCAGTGCTGAGCGGCACCCAGCTGGGGTCTCCTTGGCAAGGCCAATACACGTCGAGTGTCAGTCAGATCTGGCGGCAGCATAGCTAAGTGAGCTTTTAAGCTTTTAATTATGCGAGTCTGGGTTTCATCCATTGTAGGCAGGATCCCGTTACGATCGCCAGCAATCCCAGTAGAGGCCTCTCCGATCCTGTCCCGATTCCAGTGGAACGCGGCCGGTAAATTGCGCCCAGTGTCCATGGCTCCACTGATCTTGACACCGCCCCTCAGCTGTGGAGTTCATACTCAACGGGAATCACGGGAAAACTAATTGGACCGACCCGTAGGTCTCGTACGGATTATAACACAGGGCAATGACACATATTGCCTCTAATTGCACTGTAACGTAAGAGTTACCTCTTCACATTGGGAGATGGCTGATGTATCTTCAGTGCATTTCGTTTTAATTAGCAGCAACTTTTAGACAAATTGGGTGCGTTTGGATGTCCCCGCTGCACCCTAAAGGCAGCACGCCATGGCGCAATGTGGCCAATAGAAGCTGAGAGACACCTCGTGACCCTTGCAGTCTCACGAGACGTTATAATGTGAATCCTGCCCATTGTGGCCAGGATCACTTTTTGGCAAATCTGCATATTAGAGCCGGACAGCTAGTCTCACTCTAACTTGCAGTTTCCCGAGGCACCTGAGGCGTTGGCATCTATTTCCCTTGCCTCTGAGACTTCGAATGAGCACCATTCAGTACTGGCCTAGATAAACAGGGACCAGACAGAACGGCATTGTGGGGCTTCCCAGGGAATCTAAGGCCCCCAGGGGTATGCCCTTTGGGAAGGGTAGAAACCTGGCACTGCTGGTGCCACCTGGGCATGGCCAAGGTGCCCAGATGGCACTGCCAACTGGCAGGGGACCACCAAGGTACTGGGCTGCCACTGCCAAGGTGCCAAGCTGGCATTTTCCACACGGCGGCGATCGGGCTGTGGGTGCGTTTGGGAATGGAGGGGAGCCGGGGGATCCCCTCGTAGTGAATTGGGGCTTGGGGGATAGGGGGTTCCAGAGATTGGGATTCCATTTAAAAATAGCATTCTGATCTCTCGCTACACTAAGGAGTTCTGGCAGGCGGAGCTCCTCAGTGCAAGAAATGTGGCTATGTGTGGCCTCGGCTGCGTGTGCCCTGCTGAGGCCCCCTATCTAACCCGAGTGACAAGGATAACGTTGTATTACTCGGCGCTGTGAGCGCCTGAAAACACGCGGCTAAATGCACTCGCTATGGGACTTTGAACCCATTTAGTTCAATTGCGCCATTGAAACACAAATTAGCAAGGGAAATTTTCTGACCTCTGCTATTTAAGGAAAGAATATGCAATGAGATATCCCCATCACAGGAAGGAAAATCTCCATCTTCCCTCATATCTGCATTACCCATTGACCGTTTGTGCCTGCCTGTAGGATAGGTTTTGGGAATGTTCCCTGTTTTGTGTCTACAGCAGATCAGAGAGGAAAATTTTGTCAACACAGGGCACAAGGACCCAAGTGAGCTGCATGTGTACGTCATAAGTTGCGTGCTTTCCAGTTCCACAACTTCTGTTTGTGTTCTACCGCTGGTTATGGCAAGACCACAAGCCAATCAATTTAACGCAAACAGTGCTCCCCAATGAGTTCAACTGCACAGAAATAACAGTTAAAATGCCCCGAGGGCATCCTTTTCTGCTGTGATCTGGGACAGCAAGATACCAGACGGTGATCCATAGCAACAAAGACACCTCATGATTCATCACTACATTCTAGGTTTTGATGATGGTACATCACTCTATTTCCAACGGTGATTGAAGGACTTTTCCTTTACAATCCCTTCTCCATTTGAATTCATTTCTCTTCATTTTCTGCAACATTCTTATGTCTCCCTGACCCAGAGAGGGACTGCATTGTGCTCTTTGACGTTACTCGCCTACAAAAAAAAAGAAAAACTTGCATTTGTATAACACCTTTCGTGACCTTGTGATGCTGCCAATAAAATGCTTTTGAAACATAAATTACTGTAGGGAATTTAGTCAAATGGCCAACGTACCAAACGAGCCAAAGGCAAAGAACGCAAAGGTGGGTTCAGCCATGTTTGCTCTGCCCTTGGGCATGTCAAGGCCATCTGACCACCTGGCAGTGTCAAAGGTACAAAATGGCTTCCCTTTTCAGCTACTTAACAATAGTATAACTGTGGTTCAAAGCAATTGATTATTAGTGGATCCCCTTGGGATGTTTCTCAGTGATTTAGTAAGGTACTGCACTGTGGTGACCATCCCCTTAATTTGCTGTGTTGCCCTTAAAGGGACAATGAGCACATGTACGTTAAAAACAAGTTTATTATTTTAAATTAAGATTGGGGTGGTTTATTTTTAATTTGCAGACAGGTTAGATTCGACCTGCAGGTGACGGAAAATAGGAAATGTTTTTCTTGTGAAGCAGGTGCTCCTGTTTGTTCAACCCGAGCCTAAAAATCTGACCTATCACCAGAGAGATTGTGCCCCTGAGATGTATGTTGGGGCATGCCAGGACTTGTAATCTGCAGCAACATCACACTTAAACCCATCCTTAACCCACAACTGTCTCTGCTGTTTCCAAATGCCACCTTGCTTGTAAACAGATTTTTTTTTCAGGAAGATAGAACCTCACAATGGGTCCAACAAGCCTCCTCATTCTTGTATATAGATCTGTCCCTATCTGCCTTTCAATCCCAACTACCCACCAAATCCCTCACCCATTACTTTTTTTATTCATTCATTCATTCACAGGATGTACCCGTCACTGACAAAGGCCAGCATTATTGCCCATTCTCAATTGCTCTTGAGAAGGTGGTGATGAGCCACCCTCTTGGCAATTGAGTGGTTTGGCCAGCCATTCCAGAGAACAGTTAAGAGCCGACCATATTGGTGTGGGTCTGGGGCCTGACCAGATAAAGACAGCAGATTTCTTCACCCAAGGAGCATTTTCTAAACAACAATTCAGCAGCCTCATGGTCACCATTACTGAGACTGGGGGTGGGATTCTCCAGCCAGGTCTGTCCGGCGACCGGAGAATCCCGCCCAAGGTCAATGGACTTCTCCATTGTCCACGACTCGCCCGTGGCGTTCTTGCGGCAGGCGGGGTGTAGGAGTACAGCCTTGGCTTTTTCATTCTAGTTTATTTATTTACTGAATTTGAACTTTTCCCAGTTGCCATAGCGGGATTTGAACTTGTGTCCCTGGATCAGTAGTCCAGGCTTCTGGTTTGCTATCTCTATAACACAGCCACCATGCTACCTGCCCACCCTTTCACTACTTCCTTCACCTTGATTAAAAAAAGGTAGTGTACTGAGATAGACAGAAAACTGGTTGGCAGACAAGAAACAGAGAGCAAGAATAAACGGGTCTTTTTCCAAATGGCAGGCAGTGACTAGTGGGGTACCGCAGGGATCGGTGCTGGGACCCCAGCTATTCACAATATATTTGAATGATTTAGATGAGGGAACTAAACATGTAGTATCTCCAAACTTGCATATGACACAAGGCTGGGTGGGAGGGTTAAATGTGAGGAGGATGCAGAGATGTGTCAGTGGGATTTGGGCAAGTTGAGTAAGTGGGCAAATACATGGCAGATGCAGTATAATCTGGAGAAATGTGAGGTTATCCGTTTTAGCCTCAAAAACTGGATAGCAGATTATTATCTGAATGGCTAACGATTGAGAGAGGGGAGTGTGCAATGAGACCTGGGTATCCTCGTGCACCAGTCATTGAAGGTAAGTCTGCAGGTACAGCAGTGAGAGGATTAGAGTACAGGAGTAGGGATGTTGTTGGACCTGCACTCACTAGGCAAGTAAAGAGTATTCCATTATGCTCCTGACTTGTACCTTGTAGATGGTGGACAGGCTTTGGGGGGGGTCAGGAAGTGAGTTACTCGACATAGGATTCCTAGCCTTTGACCTGCCCTGTTAGCCAAAGTATTAATATGATGAGTCCAGTTCAGTTTCTGATCAATGGTAACCCCCAAGATGTTAATATTGCTATTTCTTGTCACATGTACCAAAGTACAGTGAAAAGTATTTTTCCGCAGCCAAGGGAACGTACACAGTAGGTACATAGTACACAAAAGAATAATCAACAGAGTACATTGACAAATGGTACATCAACAAATAGTGATTGGTTACAGTGCGGAACAAGGGCCAAACAAGCAATACATGAGCAAAAGCAGCATAGGGCGTGGTAAATAGTGTCTTACAGGGAACAGATCAGTCTGAGGGAGAGTCGTTGAGGAGTCTAGTAGCTGTGGGGAAGAAGCTGTTCCTATGTCTGGATGTGCGGGTCTTCAGACTTCTGTATCTTCTGCCTGATGGAAGAGTCTGGAAGAGGCAAAGCCTGGGTGGCAGGGGTCTCTGACAATGCTGTCTGCCTTCCTGAGGCAGCGGGAGGTGTACACACAATCAATGGGAGGGTGGCAAGCTTGTGTGATGCGTTGGGCTGAGTTCACCGCAGTCTGCAGTTTCTTGCAATCTTGGACTGAGCAGTTGCCATATCAGGCTGGGATGCAGCCGGATAGGATGCTCTCTATGGCACATCTGTAGAAGTTTGTGAGAGTCCACGCAGACATGCTGAATTTCTTTAGCTTCCGTAGGAAGTTGAGACGTTGTTGGGCTTTCTTGACTGTTGCATCAACGTGAGTGGACCAGGACAGGTGATGGTGACCCCCAGGAACTCAAAGCTATTGACGATCTCCACTTGGGAGCCATTGATGTAGACGGTGTGGGGAAGGGTGGGGTGCCATGCTACGCTTCCTGAAGGTGCATGATAGTTCCTTGGTCTTTCCAGCATTTAGAGAGAGGATGTTTTCGGTACACCATGTAACCAAGTGATCTATCTCCCTTCTGTAGTCTGATTCGTCGTTGTTTGAGATACGGCCCACCACAGTCGTATCATCTGCAAACTTAGAGATCGAATTGGAGTTGAATCTTGCCACACAGTCGTGTGTGTATATAGGGAGTTCAGAGGAGGACTGAGCACACATCCTTGCGAGGCCCCGGTGTTGAGGAGTGGGGGATTCAGTGATGGTAGTGCTATTGAATATCAAGCGGTGATGTGTTATGTACTCTGGGATAACACAGGCTGCAACTGGATGCAGCTTTGACCAAAAGATACCCCAGACCTTGAAGTTAGTTCAATCTGATTTATTGAACCAGTAGCTCAGTTAGCACAGTTCTCTATGAGTTCGACTCTCTGCTAACCTAAGTGTGGTTACTCTGTCTGACTGAACTAGACTAGCTCTTAGCCACGTGATGGAGGTGTGATACTGTACATACACCCTGACTCACTGTAGATTTCATCAGTGGAAAGAGGCGGAGTGTGAATGCCTCATGCCTTTTATAGTGAGATACCACTCCTGAGTGTCCTGCCTGCTCATTGGTTCTGTCCTGTTCTCTGTGTTCATTAGCTGCCTGTCGGTATATCATTATCTGCATGTTTGCATATCATGACAAGGGGGACAGTTGAATTCTCTCTTGTAGGAGATGGTCATTGCCTGGCACTTATGTGGCACAAATGTAACTTGCCACTTGTCAGCCCAAGTCTGGTTATTGCCCAGGTCTTGCTGCATTTGAACATGGACTTATTCAATATCTCAGGAGTCGCGATTGGTGCTGAACATTTGCAGTCATCAGCGAACATCCCCACTTTTGACCTTACGATGGATGGGAGTCCATTGATGAAGCAATTGATTGTTGGGCCTCGGACACTCCCCTGAGATGGTGGATGGGATTCAAATCAGGCGGACTGCTTTGCCCTGGAACAATCTCAGCGATTCCCTCCTTTATCCATCCACTTCTTTCTATTAATGGAAATCTTGTGAGATTTCATCACATTGACCAACCCTTTAAGCTCCTCTCCTAGCTCTCCAATTAGCAGGTATTCCTTAAGTCCTTTAATTAATTTACTGATTATCTCTTCCTTCAACAAATAAAGTTTGGACATTTTTTTGACGTTAATGCTGGTATTTTCTATTCACTTATCGCGATGAATGGTTTGCCTGAGGATCCACTTTGTTCATACCTTTCAGAGTCATCCATTAGGGTCTACTTAAAGCCTCTCCTTTTTCAAAAAGAGCAAAGCCGACTTCCCTAAGTTTTCCTCAGAACCTCTTGCCGCAAATTTGTCTCCGTTTCACTCCACAGCAGAATATTCTGTCAAAGGACGACTGAAGCACCTTTCAGCACTTCCTGCTGCAGCTATCTTTCAAATCAGCTCCCTTTCTAAAAATACACACTAATCTCTTTTGATCTGGCTGCAGCTCGGCAGAAAAGGGTTTGCATGCTGCCCTCCTTTGATGCTCGACAAACAGTCGCATAAGCGTCAGCAAAAATAGCTCAGGGGGAAGTCTTGGCCAATAATGAATGAGTGTGTCGCACGCAGCTTCCCCTCCCGCTGTTACTTCGCAAGAGTCTTCTGTTCTTCGCAAAACGAAACTGTGACGTCCCGTCAGACTCCCCACAGAAAAACTGTAATCCGATAATTATCCCTCCCCCTGTAAAATCAGGGAAATAAGAATACTGGGCTGAGCTGTTTTTTTTTCCCCTGCTGGGTTGGGTGTGTTCTGTGATTGGTTGCACTACTTGTTCATTGGTACGAATCCAGGCAGTGACTGTCAGTGGGCTATTTGTCTGTGTAGGGCAGCACTTCTTGCCCCTGTGCATTTTTCAGTGGGTGCAGTACACTTGAAAAGCCGCACAGGTTCAGGCCATTCGGATCAATCCGTCGATGCTGATGTTTATGCTCCGTTCGAACTTCCTGCCGTCTTTCGTCATTTAAATCCACCAATGTCACCCTCTATTATTCCCTTCACCCTCGTACGACTGTCTAACCGCCCCTTAAATGCGTCCGTTCTATTCTCATCAACAACTCCCTGTGGGTGTTAAATTCACAGGAAAGCGAACCCTGACTTCTCGCTCCCTGCTCCTCCACCCTGACCTCCGAGGGGGTTGGGCCTTGACACTGTGTGGCTGACGAGATAAGCTGCAACCTCAGTCTTTCCAGCGGAGAGCAGCCAACTCAGTATGGGGTGGTAGTCAAAACCCAGCCCTTTGCTTGTGTGAGGGGCTGAGTTCAACTCTGGAAGGTGCATTTACCCATTGAAACCATCAGAGCAGTGGATCAGTTGCAGCAGTACCTCAGAACATGGCCAAAAGTTCAAAAGAAAGATTTGCATTTGAATAGCAGCTCTCACCGTTTCATAACATCCAAAAGCAACTAATCGAGTATCTTTGTTTGAAGTGTCACGGTTGTAATGTAGGAAATCTGGCAGCCAAATTCACGCACAGCAAGATCCCAGAAATAGTCTGTTCTTAGTGATGCTGGTTAAGGGATAAATATGGGGCAGGACCCGGTGGGGAACTCCCCTGATCTTTGGAAAAATAAATTGTCGTGGAATTATCTTTTTAAGGTGCTTGACGTGCCAGCTGAGGCCTTAGTTTAACATTTTGTCAGAAATATGATCCCTCTGACCATATAGTACTCCCTCAGTGCTGGAGTATGGTCAGCCTAGATTTTATGCACAAGTGTTTAGTATGTACGTAGAGCCCATGGCTTTCTGATTCTGTGGCAAGCGTGTTACTCATGGAGTCATGGTTTTCTTACACTGCATTCTTTATGCTTCATCTCCTCGGTTAACTCAGGCTGCATTGAATCAGAAAGCAGGCCTTACTGTACGCCTGAATCTTAGGACTTAGGAGCAGAAATAGATCATTCAGCCCTTCGAGCCTGCTCTGCGATTCAGTAAGACCATGACTGATCTGGTTGTACCTCAACTCCACTTTCCTGCACATTCCCGATGACCCTTGACTCCCTTGCCTATCAAAAATCTGTTACCGCGATTTTGTGGCCCTGCTCACCACAAGCGCAAACGGCAACGCGGATGCAAAATCTCGCGATATTCGGAAAATGACAGTTTTGCCAGCGAGTTCTGGTTCTCCGATTTCCCCCTGCCAGTGGCGTATCGAGATTCCCGCCCAGACAGGTAGCGACCCACATTTAAATGCAGTCAGCAGGCTGCCTCCAAAATTACCACCCCCGCTTTTGGAATTACCCCCTTGTTGACATGACATAGAACATAGAACAGTACAGCACAGTACAGGCCCTTCAGCCCACGATGTTGTGCCGACCATTTATCCTATTCTAAGATCAACCTGACCTACACCCCTTCAAATTACTGTTGTCCATGTGCCTCTCTAAGAGACGCTTAAATGTCCCTAATGACTCTGACTCCACCGCCTCTGCTGGGCAGTGCATTCCACACACCCATCACTCTCTGTGTAAAGAACCTACCTCTGACATCTCCCCTATACCTTCCTCCAATCACCTTAAAATGATGTCCCCTTGTGACAGCCATTTCCACCCAGGGGAAAAGTCTCTGGCTATCCACTCTATCCATGCCTCTCATCACCTTGTAGACCTCTATCAAGTCTCCTCTCTGCCTTCTTAGCTCCAGTGAGAAAAGCCCTAGCTCCCTCAACCTTTCTTCATAAGACATGCCCTCCAGTCCAGATACCGTCCTGGTAAATCTCCTCTGTACCCTCTCCAAAGCATCCTCATCCTTCCTATAATGAGTCGACCAGAACTGGACACAATATTCCAAGTGTGGTCGAACTAGAGTTTTAGACATGACGATACATTGGCGAAGTTTACAACTTGTGGTGAATGTATTACGGCAACCATTCACCACTGTATTACATTACTACATTGTACTATGTCGATACCCTTGTGGGCTCCACGTATGGACCATTGTATTACATTACAATGCATTGTATCATGTTGGTGCCCTTGTGGGCTTCGCCCCCTCGGGGGAGGTATATAGATCTGCTGTCCTGCAGGCGGCTCTCAGTGCAGAGCAGTCGCAGGCAGGCACAGTTCTAGCTGATTAAAACCACAGTTCACTTCAACTCTCCGTCTCGTGTGAATTGATGGTCGCATCACAACTACCTTTCAAAATTGGGAACCAGGTGAAGGGAACCCGCCGGGGGCACATGTGTGAAGTATAGCCCCCGGGGGGGGGGGGGGGGGGGGGGGGGGGGGGGGCAGAGGCACATGCCCAGGCCATAATCCTGGCATTGCCCCCTGACACTGTTCCTCAACACTGTCCCCTGGGACTGCCCCCGGCTGAGGACAGAGCCAGGGGACAGTTCCAGGGGGCAGTGCCGGCGGGCAGTGCCAAGGGGAGCTCGTGGGGGGTAGTGGGTGTTCCCCTTGTTCATGTACATGGTCCCCCTTGTGTATCGGGGGGTAGGGGGGGGGGAGGGGGATCTCTCGGTTTCTGTGTTTTGTATCCGAGATTGGGACGTCATTTAAAAATGGCGCGCCGACTTCCGGTGGCAGCCATGCGCGGCTAGGTTCCGTTTTCGGCAGCTCCCGCCGCTAACGGACTAACGGGCACCTTTATGGACCAACTGAGGTTCCCAAAAGTAGGAAGAGGATCTGGTGGAAGGACTGGGCGCCCCGATAGAGCTGGAGGAGTTGGTAAAGGCTTGAGGGAACATGCAGTTGGGCAAAGCCCCAGGGCCGGACGGCTACCCTGTAGAATTCTACAAGAAATTTTCGGAACTGCTGTGGACCTTTAATGAGGCCAAAGAGAGAGGGACCCCCCCCCCCCCACCCCCACCCCCAACAATGTCAGAGGCTTCGATTTCACTCATCCTCAAGCGAGAGAAAGATCCGCTACAGTGTGGATCTTATAGACCGATATCGCTCCTGAACATAGATGCCAAACTGCCGGCCAAGATCTTAGCTGCTAGGATTGAGAACTGTGTCCCTGGGATGATAGGGGAGGATCAGACAGGCTTCGTCAAGGGCAGGCAATTGAACTCCAATGTACGGAGGCTCCTAAACATAATCGTGATGCCCTCAGAGGGAGGGGAGGCAGAAGTGGTGGCAGCAATGGACGCGGAGAAAGCCTTTGGCCGGGTGGAATGGGAGTACCTGTGGGAAGCACTAAGAAGATTCGGATTCGGTGAAGGGTTCATAGGTTGGGTCTAGCTACTCTACCAGGCCCCCGTGGCAAGTGTGTGCATGAACAGGGTGAGGTCGGAATACTTTAGGCTCCATCGGGGGACGAGGCACGGGTGCCCCCTCTCCCCGTTATTATTCGCCCTTGCGATAGAGCCGCTGGCTATAGTGCTGTGGACTTCAAAGAAGTGGCGGGGGTTGGTTCGGGGGTAGGGGGGGGTGGGGGTGGAGCATCGGGTCTCACTTTATGCAGATGATCTGCTCCTGTACATTTCGGACCCACTAGAGGGGATGGGGAGGTCATGCAGTTTCTGAGGGACTTTGGCAATTTCTCGGGGTACAAACTAAAGGAGAAGAAAAGAGAGATGTTCATGATCCAAGCTAAGGGGAATGAAAAGGTACTGGGAGAGCTTCCGCTGCAGTTGGTCGAGAAGAGCTTTCGGTACCTAGGGATACAGGTGGCTCGAAAGTGAGATGCCCTCCACAAGCTTAATCTATCTCGGCTGGTAGAGCAGATGGAGGGGGACTTCGAAAGGTGGGACGTGTCTCGCTATCTCTAGCAGGGAGGGTGCAGACTGTTAAGATGACTGTCCTCCCCAGATTTCTGTTCGTCTTCCAGTGCCTTCCCATCTTCATCCCTAAGTCCATCTTTCAGCGGGTGAACAAGATCATCTCGGGATTCGTATGGGCAAATAAGACCCTGCGAGTAAAGAGACTGTACCTGGAGCGCAGTCGAGTGCAGCATTTGCAGCTACTATTGGGCGGCTAACATAGTCATGATTAGGAAATGGGTATTGGGGGACAGGTCGACGTGGGAGCGGCTAGAGGCGGCCTCATGTAAAGGTACCACCTTAGTGGCACTTGTAACGGCACCTCTGCCGTTCTCGCCGGCCCGCTACTCCTCTAGTCCGGTGGTGGTGGCAGCATTAAAGATCTGGGGTCAGTGGAGAAGGCACAGGGGGGCGGAGGGAGACTCATTCTGGTCCCCGATACGTAATAGACACAGATTTGTCCCGGGCAAGATAGACGGAGGGTTTCAAAGCTGACATAGGGCAGGCATTAAAAGGATGGGGGACCTGTTCATAGACGGATCCTTTCCCAGCCTGAAAGCGCTGGAGGAGAAATTCAGTCTGCCCCCTGGAAATGCTTTCAGATACCTTCAGGTACCCGCCTTTCTGAAAAAACAGGTGGTATCATTCCCGCTGCTACCCCCACGCAGGATACAGGATAGGGTGGTCTCAGGCACCTGGGTAGGGGAGGGGAAGGTTTCAGACATCTACCGTGACGTTCAGGAGGCGGAGAAAGCCCCAGTAGAGGAGCTTAAGGGCAAATGGGAGGAGGAGCTAGGCGGGGAGCTGGATGCGGGCCTGTGGGCGAACGCGCTAAATAGGGTCAATTCCTCTTCATTATGTGCCAGGCTTAGCCTGGGGTTGAGGATAAACGTGCGAGGTGCGCGGGAAGCCCTGCAGATCATGTCCATATGTTCTGGGCATGCCCGACTCTTAAGGGATTCTGGCAGGGTTTTGCTAAGGCAATATCCAAGATCTTAGACACGCGGGTGGTGCCGAGTCCAGAGATAGCGATCTTTGGTGTGTCAGACGATCCGAGATTTAGGAAGCGAAAGAGGCCGACGTGTTCGCCTTTGCCTCCCTGGTGGCCAGGAAACTGATCCTTTTAATGTGGAGGGACTCGAAGCTCCCGAGTGTAGAGACCTGGGTTAGTGACACGGCGGGGTTTCTCAGTCTCGAGAAAATAAAGTTTGCCTTCAGAAGGTCCATGGCGGGGTTCTGTCGGAGGTGGCAGCCGTTCGTCACTGTCTGTGTGGAGTCTGCACGTCCTCCCCCTGTGTGCGTGGGTTTCCTCCGGGTGCTCCGGTTTCCTCCCACAGTCCAAAGATGTGCGGGTTAGGTGGATTGGCCATGCTAAATTGCCCGTAGTGTCCTAAAAAGTAAGGTTAAGGGGGGGTTGTTGGGTTACGGGTATAGGGTGGGTTTGAGTAGGGTGATCATGGCTCGGCACAACATCGAGGGCCGAAGGGCCTGTTCTGTGCTGTACTGTTCTATGTTCTATATATGGTTAACACTTATTTTGTTCTGTTAATTGTGTACAGTTATGCAAAAATTTTGTTTTTGACAAAAATTTGAATAAAAATAATTTTTAAAAAAAAGATGCGTCATTCTTGGGATTCCCAGCTGCCGGCCTCTTCCAGCCCCACTCTGCCAGTGAGGGCCACGCCTCCAGATTTCCTCTGCACAAACCGTTGATTCTCTGGAGGCAAAACCCTCCGTGCAGCCAGCGAACTGCACGCCGGTTTTCTCACCTCCGTCACGCCCTGTGCAGAGAATGGAAGATTTCTCACTGTGTTTCCTGATTACTGGTAGTGAAGTCTCTGGCAGGCATTCGGCTAACTACATTTCTCTCAAAGCCTGCTTGATTTATGGCCCGTGGCTACGAAAGGGCCTTTTTGAAAATGTTACCCCGTCCTGTGGCTCACCAGATCACCAAAAGATTTCCCTGGATGAGATTTTGGAAGTAGGAACGCGCCTTTCCATCTATAATGAGTCTACAGAGCAGCCTGAATCGGGGCCCTAATCCCAAGCTGCGTCAGGCACCATAGACAGTCACAGCCCTCTATTGTTGCTTGGTGGTAACTGACTCTGCAACACAATGCGTTCTCTGTTTAAGTTTTTATCTTCCAGCTTCCTCCTCTGCCCTCCTTAAAAGTGCTCACTCATTACTGAGCTGGTTTCCAGTGGGGGCCGACACTCCAGGCCTGCCGTGAAGCCTCCAGGAGCGGGAGATTTATTTTCTGTGGGGCAATTACGGGGGCATTAAAGAAATTGCAAGTTATTTTCATTTTCTTTCACCTTTTATTTATTAGTCATAAATACTTTGGAGAGTACAAATGGCTGTTTGAGGGTCTGGGGTCATACGCGTCACCTCTGAGTGCAACCTTAACTTAATGACGGAACACAGAAAACATGTAGGCGATTTGGGGAGTTTGCCCATCTCAAATCTTACCTTCAGGGGCAGCTGGATGTTTGTTGTGCCAAAGGCATTCAAAAGCCCCTTTTGAACAGAACAAGAAGAATAATAAAAATACAAACTAATATGAAGGCTGGCCAGGCGTTTTAGAAATGGAAGGATATATTCCTCAGAAAAGGGCTAAAAGTCATACACTCGACAGCAAATAAAAGGTTATGGGAGAGACAGAGATAGATAAGTTCTTGATTAATAAGGGGATCAGGGGTTATGGGGAGAAGGCAGGAGAATGAGGATGAGAAAAATATCAGCCATGATTGAATGGCAGAGCAGACGCGATGGGCTAAGTGGCTTATGGAGGTCTTGTGACAAAACCTCCAGGAATATATCCGCCTGAGTTGGCAACCACAGTTATGCCTGAAATTGGGTAAATCTGTGGGATGATTTTATTCCTGTCAGACTCTATGTTCATGTGGTGCTCTGATGTTTTATTCAAAGGTTTATTTATTTCTTCAGAATTTAAGCCTCTAAGTTTCTTGGTCTCAGTCACGATGGCCGGGATCTTACTGGGTCACGGGGAGTGTGCAGTGGGACAGGGTTGGGATGGTGCTGTTCACACCACCTTCCTGCTGCTGCTGCTGTTCTACCCGGGGTGGGGTAGGTGGCGGATGAGCTCTCCTGACTTTAGGCCGATTGAGGCTTAAATGGCCTATTAAGAGCCACTCAAGGGACTCTTCACGTCACTGTGGACACTGCTCCACGGGGAGACCTGGCTCGGTGGGGAAGAACCCCGCTGATTGGACACTCTGTGACCCACTGAGAGCCCCACACACTCCCCAGCAGCAAGGCCGCCCCTTCTGGAATATCCCCCTGTCCTCACAAATGACCCTCTTCACCTCCCCATGCCTGCCTGATTGACCCAGTGACTCAATGTGCCTGCATACTTCCATCATCAATTACTCTTCGCTGCTGGGGCGGGAGATGAGAGTGAAATGAAATCGGGACTTCCATGATTTGACGGAGATCCCCGACGTTCTGGCCTGTGGACAGGGCCTCCCCTGACCTGTAAAATCACAGCCAATCATTCTGGTGTGCTGTTGGTGCATTGTGTGTCATCTTGAAGGTTCTTCACACAATCCTGATGGTTATAAAGGGGATACCTGAGAAGCGAGATAATATGGGCAACAGCCATTTTGTTTTTAACTCATGTGGAGTTGCCGTTATGACCTTCATCCATTCGGCTAGCTTAGACTTATTAGGATTATTTCTTCATTCCCCGGCAGTTTTCGACCTTTACTGTGGAGCTTCCAATTTACTTGTAATCCATGACTCAACGGTAGCACCTTCAACTCTGAATCAAGAGGTTATGGGCTTGTTCCACGTGCATCACATAATTCAGGACGGCACTTTGGTGCAGTACCGAGGCTGTCCTACACCGTCAGGGGATGCCATCTAGCCGGTGTGACATTAATTCAAGGCCCCATTTGCCGTCCCAAGTGGATGTAAAAGATTCTACAGCTGGGAGATTATCGCTCCATTCACTGGAGGTTACCTCCCAAATCTCTGGAGGTTAACTCTACTTTTGCTCACAGGAATTAATTCTCAGGGTTTACCTTTCTGTTCACTGGTGTTATTGCTGCATTCACGGAGGGATACCTCCTTGTTCATTGGGATCTACCTGTCTATGAGTCTCAAGCTCACACACCCCACAGATCTGGTGAGAACTGGACAGGAGGTTGCTATTAAATGAATCCACGTGTCCATGAGAGGAGAGGAGGAGCATTGATTACTCATAAATTGTTAATTGCGATGTCTTTTCAGATTGCGTCTGACGTGAGTGTCAGAAGGTTGCTTTCAACAGCTGGAGAACTGAGCAGGGTGCTCTCAACCATAGAGAACCAGGTATTTACATATTCACAGCATCAGATAATGGGCGCGATCTTACCAAAAGGGAACAAAGTCTCCTCGCGAGCGCGTTTAGCAGCATGTTTCCCGGCACACATGATTATTCAACGCGACTCGTGTTGAATAAAGGGCCCGATCGGGGAGCGTTGGCCCCTTTTTTTACACTGGAGAGCTCTGCTCGCCGGAACTCCCCATTGTACCGAGAGATCGGATCGCATCCCGATCTCGGAGGCCCACGAAAGAATCCCCAACCGCCCCCCCCCCCCCTCCCCCCAAAGCCCGAACGCAATATGGGAGGGCCCCAGCATCCCCCTCCCCCGCAACACCCACGCTGGGCAACCCCGGCCCAATCGTGCACGCACAGAAAATGCCAGCTTGGCATCTTTGCAGGGCCAGCTGTCAATGCCACTTGGGCACTTTGGCACTGCCAGGCTGGCACCCAGGTAGCACTGCCAGGATGCTAGGCTGGCATTTCCAGGGTACCAAAGTGGCACCAGCAGTGCAAGGGCACCACCCTGCCCAAAGGGCATGCAGCTGGGCGCCTCCGATCCCCTTGGAGTCTCCCACGTGTGCCGTTCCGTCTAGTCCCCCTCGTGGGACAAGTATCAAATGGCGCTTGCCCAAGGTCCCCGAGGTGAAGGGATTGAATCCCAAAGCCTCAGGTGCCTCGGGAATCTGCACATTAGAGTAAGGCTTAGTGCCATTGTGGGCGGGATTCACCTCGCAGCATCTCGCTCGATTGCATTGAATCTCGCGAGGCGTTGCGAGTGGGGTAGATCCCTGGAGCAGGGTCTCCCGGCTTTCAGTGGCCACGCTGCACCACAGTGAGCTACTTTACTGCCGCAGTGTGGCTGTAGCATTGTGCCCGATGTGGGGGATTGACTTTGTACACAGGGGTACAACAATGCTGTCTCATCCAGTCCTAGCCAGGATCACACTTTAGTTTTGACAGTCGTTCTTTAAGGTTTAAAAACCCACTCTAATGTACACCTTAAAGTTATTTCAATGGCTCCCTTGTTTATGTGCCTCCGATTCTGACCCAGGTCTATTGAGCTCTTTCGTCTCGGAGAGGCAAAAATATGGGAGATACAGATCCAGCCGCAGTGTTTTTGACTTATGTGGGTTTTGGCCCATCATCAGGGTTTCTCAGTAGTGAAAATGCTCATTAAATTTGAACTATTTAATGAAATCATGACCCAGTGTTCCACATCCCGAGCAGTGTCTGAGGGAAACTCCGCGAGTGCTGGCCCCAGGATCACAAGGTTTAGATGGTCACTTGCTCCACATACAGAAATAAACCTCAGAAGCACTGCGTGGCTATTCTTGCTTTCCAAATGGCTTGCTCCCAGCCAAGGCAACATCTGTAGCAAGTTTTTATTTCTGGAATTTTAACACTGATTTCACATCCTCAAACGACCTTATTTCTCTGGATTGTTAGTCCAGATGTCTGTATTACTAGGCCAGTCGGACAATCACTACACTACATATCCTCTCAGTATCAGAAATTCCACATCACATAGGCCTGGGCTTTTCACCCTGTGGGCGGTTTGCACTCACTGGGTTTGGAGGAGGGCCCAAAACCCTTTCCTGGCTGCGGTCGACCCCGGAGAGCATTTTCTCGCTGGCTGGCCATCCAGCGTGAAACACGTTCCGTGAAAGGCAGAGTGCTGCCAGGGAAAGCCGGACGAGAACCGGCACCAAGAACAGGGAGAATGCAGCTTAGTGTTTCTAATGTGCTCCCTCAGGGGGGGCAGCCTCTACGGAGCTGTCTCAGGGAGCTGCTGACCCGCGAAAAATAAATATTGACTCCAAAACTACGGCACCCATGTCTAGGCAGCACAATCACACATAGACCTCAGTCCCTAGACACCTTTGTTCATTTTATTTCAGCCCGGGCAGTTCATCTCGCCCTGGATCCTGGTTTGCTAAAACGTAAAGGCCACCTGACCAATTGGTGGACCCACCACCCATAAAAGCAGCCGGCCACTTTAAATTGCATTCAGTTGGCCCCTCAAGGCTAAATTGCACCCTTGTCGGTGGATGCCCATGCGGCTCTTGTGCATGCCCACCGACCAAAATATTGCAGGAGTGCGCAATGACATTAGGATACGCGCCCGATGCCTTCTTGCACAATTTAACGCACTTCCTGGTCAGACGTGTGCCTCCCCAAGCGACGTAAAATTCGGGCCATAACGTCTGGGCACAGAAAGAATAAGCACTTGGGTCAGGTGGCAGAGAAAGAACAAGTTCTGTGGAGCCTTAAACCAACACGAGAGAGAAGTACCTGAGGAGAGGAGACAAAACACGGTCAGAATAGGATGGGAGCAAGTTGATCGATTAATGCCTGTCCCATTCTTTCCCTAATTATTTTGCGCAGGTGAGAGATTACGAGCCTGAGTCACCAGACGCAGATGTTCAAAACCGACACGCGGAAATTGCTCCTGTTTTTGAGGTAGGCATGTTTTGCTGACAAGTGTTTGCCAGTAACACAAGGTCATAAGCTGCTGCGTTGAAATGGAATGTTTGTGCATAGCTTCCCCTCAATCCCTCTCCAAAGTTCCTTTTGAAGTGAACATTATAAAAACCTTCCCTCTTAAAAAAAAAAACCCTGCCCTCAACCACTGTTCTTGCCAATTGACCAACCTCACCTACAAGCTCACCTTCTCTTCGAACAGCAGGTAATTGTTTTGAGTTCAACCAAAGAGAAGGGAAGGGATAGCTGAACAGTTCTGATTTAATAACGAGGATTCCCACTATTTTTCAGGTGAAATTAGACAGTTTTGGAATTTTCCTGAAAATTCATTTGAAGGTGGACATAGAGAACGGGAAATTAATTATCAAGAAATCAAAGGATGGGCCAGAAGAGAAGTTTTACAATCACAACAGAAGTAAGTTTTCTGATCAGTGATCTGTCACATCTATGTCCATTTCTTGCATTCCTGTTTAACCAGGGCTGCATCTGCACCGTTACTTTTTCCTCCCTTCTCTGAAGATGTCTCTCAAGCACATACACACACACATACAGTGCACTTGACGTCCATTACACTCAGGAATATAAACAGCCCCACTTACGACCTCCTGTTCACATACTGAGCCAGCACAATCAGGTGGCACCGTGTACAGGGAGAGATGGTGGTGTAGTGGTAACTTCACCGAACTAGTAATCCAGAGGCCAAGGCTAAATGGTCTGCGGGACATGGGTTCAAATCCCACAACAGCAGCAGGTGGAATTTAAATTGAATTAATAAAACCTGGAATTTAAAAGCTAGTCTTGGTAATCGTGACCATGAAACTATAATTGCTTTAAAAACCCTTACTGGATTTGGCCTATGTGAGAATCTTAACTGCCAGTTAAGCCACTCAGTTCAAGGAATTTAAGGATGGGCATTAAATCCGGCCTTACCAATGAGGCCCACATCCCATGAACGAATAAAGGGAAACAAAATCCATCATGACAGGACCATCACCCCTCTATCCAGTGATACCCCTGTGTTTCCTCAGCATACCCTTATGGATGCTGGTGTCTCCTTTTTGCTGTAGGTGTGGCATACAGTTATTAACATCTGTTAACTGACCCTGGGAGTCTACATGTTACTTCTGGGTTATAGGGCAGCACGGTGTGCAAGTGGTTAGCACAGTTGCCTCACGGCACCGAGGTCCCATGAGCGATCCTAGCTCTGGGTCACTGTCCGTGTGGAGTTTGCACATTCTCCCCGTGTTTGCATGGGTTTGGCCCCCACAACCCAATAGATGTGCAGGGTAGGTGGATTGGCCATGCCAAATTGCCCCTTAATTGGAAAAAATGAATTGAATACTCTCAAGGTATTAAAAAAAAATGCTTCTGGGTTATGTTGGGTCTCTGTATGGTTACCGATCCTTAGGTAGCCATGAAAAATGAAAATCGCTTATTGTCACGAGTAGGCTTCAATGAAGTTACTGTGAAAAGCCCCTAGTCGCCACATTCCGGCGCCTGTCCGGGGAGGCTGGTACGGGAATTGAACCGTGCTGCTGGCCTGCTTGGTCTGCTTTAAAAGCCAGCGATTTAGCCTGGTGAGCTAAACCAGCCCCCATGGTAGCCATGGTAAGGAAGAAACATTTGCACTTTCACAATCCCAGGATCTCTCAAAGCACTTTACAGCCAATGAAGTACTTTTGAAGTGTAGTAACATGGGAAACATGGCAGCCAATGTGAGGACAGCAAGGTCCCAGAAACAGCAATGTGGATAACGACCGGCTAACCTGCCTTAATGATGTTGGTTGAGGGGTATGTATTGGTCAGACCACCAGGGTGAATTCCCTTGCTCTTTGTCACAATAGTGCCATGGGACATTTTACCATCAACCCCATTTTACCATTAACACCTGATAGAAAAGACAGCATTTCCGACGGTGCTCCTGCAGTACTGCACTGGAATGTCAGCATAGAAATGTGAGCTCCAGTCTCTAGAATGAGATATGAACGCACAACCTATCAACTCAAAGACATGAGCCACATTGACAAAACCGAGACATTTGTGCAGTTATAGTTGCCTGGTTTGCTCAATAATTTCTGTATGAAAGCTACACCAAATCTATTGGCTACTCTGCTGTCACCCCTGTTCCCTATATTAATCAAGAACCTATCTATCTCTGTCTTAAAGACACTCAGTGACTTGGCCTCCACAGCCTTCTGCGGCAATGGATTCCACAGATTCAGCATCCTCTGGCTGAAGAAATTCCTCCTCATCTCAGTTTTAAAGATGGTCCCTTCAGTCTGAGGCTGTGCGCTCAGGTTCTAGTCTATCCTACTTGTGAAAACATCTTCTCCACGTCCACTCTGTCTAGGCCTCCCAGTATCCTGTAAATTTTAATAAGATCCCGCTCATCCTTATAAATTCCATTGAGTATAGACCCAGAGTCCTCAACCGCACCTCAAATAACAAGCCCTTCATTCCCGGGATCATTCTTGTGTACCTCCTCTGGACCCCCTCCAAGGCCAGCGCATCCTTCTTTAGATATGGGCCCAAAACTGCTCATAATATTCCAAATGGGGTCTGACCAGAGTCTTATATAGCTACTGTCTGACTGTTGGATGGAGAACTAGCCTCCTCTTTGCTATCCCACCTTGTGGATTTGGCTGTCTACATCTCTCAAATTTCTTGCCATTGGAAGTTAGCATTTGGAGAGACCCAGTGATCTCTGGTAAACAATGTTTCTGATATGGCCAATTGGACCTCAATGTCTCTAGACGCCTGCTCATCTTGTTACTGGGCAAAATTGCATCTCATTATTTGTCTAGATGCCTGCTAGTCTTGTTACTTGTCTGTTATTTTGTTTTCATTTCAAGTTCACTGTTAACCTCATTAATTTCCCAACTTCCTAACACTTGCGGATGCTATAGCTAATGGCCCTTGGCTGTCTGTAATGTCACTGATTCTTCTTGACTGTTCCGGAACTTTGTGCTGCAAAGATGAGCCGCCCATTTCTGCTAAATGTACCCAAAATCGATCTCAGCCCATCCAGATTATCTCTCGGCACTTGCTGGTACCAGAAATGCAAACTCTTGAATGTCTCAGGCAGGAGGTGAAGCGTAACTACCCCTGCTTTCTCTCACCAACACGACTTTCTCAGTTCTACAGTTAATCAAATCGCAGAAGTTCCAGAACAAGTTGGTGATCATAATTGACTCAGAGGTGAAGAAAACACAACGGAAGGAGTATGTCTTCACTGACTCTAAGGTTTGTCATGAGCATCTCGCTATCAAAGTGAAAAGTCAATGATCCAATCACTTAATTCATTTCTTTTTCTAATTGTGGCGATTTCTTTCCTGTGTTCAACCCTGTTCATTGATGTAAAGGATTATTCTCTTACCATACCTACTCTGTCCCATCTTCTCAATGGGATTCACCCCCTGCTCCCTTGACTTTATTCCCCTGAACTACTGACCATCTAATTTCCCTTCCTGGATCTTGTGCTGGCCGGTAATATAAAAGGGTTTCCTCTTCCCTTTCAAAATCTTTGTCCTTACTTCCTGATCAAAATATCCACCCTTGACGTATTTCCCCTTTGCAAACCACTGTCTCGTCTTCACTCTGACTTCCTTCTCCAAAGCCCTTGAACACGATGTCACTTCTTGAATCTCTGGCCATAGGATCAGCTGACGGGAGTAAGCCATTCAGCCCTTCGAGTCTGTTCTTCCATTCAATATCATGGCTGATCTGGTTGTGGTCACAACACTTTGCCATTACCATAGTGTGCCTGCGTAGCTCTTGGAGGGCCGTTGCAGACTCGATGGGCTGAATGGCCTCCTTCTGCACTGTAGGGATTCTCTGGATAATCCTTGACTCCCTTCTACCACAAACATCTGTCTAACTCTCCCTTGAATAAATTCACTGACAGCCTCCGCTGCTTTCTGGGGAAGAGAATTCCATAGACTCATGCACTTCAGGCAAAATAAATTCTATTAATCGCCATCTTAAATGGCAGACCTCAAATTCTTAAACATTGTCTCCCTGGCTCTACTCTCTCTCTCTCACAAGTGGAAACACACTCCTGGTATCTACCCATCAAATCCCCTTAGGATCATATATGTTCCAATAACATCGCCTCTTAATCTTCTAATGAGTAATGGCGCAATGCCAACTTTCCTGCCCCTCCATATTTGGAACTCTCACATCGACCTTCCAACGCTGACACTCAAATTGACCCAACTAAAGTCAAAGGTGGAATGCTATGTGGCACCCTTAGTGCCCTTTGATGCAATTTCCAGTGCATTTTCCCACACCATCATCCCCAGCACCTCTTCCCGATTGTCCAGCTCATTGAGATTCCCTTTGTTGGATGCCATTCCTGTTTATATGATTGTAGTCAAAGAATCTCCAGCAATAGCTTCTTCTCCTGCCCCAGCATTGTAAACTTTGCTTCCATGTGGTTAGATTGTTTCCTTGACACTGAGTCTTGCAGGAATTATTTCCTCCAGTTAAACAGTGGGAATACCAAAACCATTGTCTTCGACTCAATTGCCACAAATTCTTTACCCTTGCCAATCCCCTCCCTGGTCACTGTCTCAAACAGAAATCTTGTCATCCTATTTCACCACAAGCTGAACATCTGACACCAAATCCTCCTGAATACTAAAGCCGCCCACTTCCACCCCTGTAACATCAGGCACCACCACTCCTCCCTCATCCACGTGCTTGTTACCTCCAAATCCGACTATTCCACTTTTGCAATTGTCTGGCTTCCCTCACCCCTCCCCTAACATTAGCTCATTCAAACCCATGCTGCCCACCTCCTGCACTGAACTGCTCGCCCTTCACTGCTCTGTTCACTGATCAACAATAGCATTTGGTCCTCTAATGCTTTCAATTAAAACATTCTCTTCCTTGGCTTTAAAGCCAGTCATGGCTGTGGTCCTCCCTATCTCTGTCACCACCAATAGCCCTATGAACCCTTCAGAGCCCCCTGTGTCCTCCGATTGTATTTTTGTCTTTACCTCTTGGCTTCAACCCAACATTGGCATCCACACCTTTAGACATCCAGACCCAATATTTTGGAATTAAATCCTTCCCACTCTGTCCCTCTCTTTCAAAAACTCCCTTTAAAATCTCTCTAATTATTCCTCCTTCTTTGGTTTGTTTGTCTGATTACCCCTCCGTAAACTGTCTCGGGCATAAGGTGACCAGGAGGAGAAGAACAAGACTGGCGAGGGGTTTTGGGGGGCAAACGGATTTAAGAAAGCAAATGGGAGGTTGGCGAATTGGAGGGCAATGAATAGGAGGGTGTCAGATAGGAATGCGAACAGGCAAAGGGTGTCTAATTGGGGGGGGGGGGTGGGGCCCGGTAGAAAATGGGGGTATGTGAGCAGGAGGTTAATGGGAGGGGAGATTTGGTCGGGCAGGAGCAGACAAAAGGGGGTGAGGTGAACGGTGGGTAAACAGGATGAGGTGAATGGGCGAGGGGATGAGATAGGAAAAGGGTGATAAAGATGGCAAACAGTTGGATGGGGGAGGGGAATGGGAGTGGGGGGGGGGAATGGGAGTGGGGGGGGAAATGGGAGTGGGGGGGGAAATGGGAGTGGGGGAGGGGGAATGGGAGTGGGGGGGAATGGGAGTGGGGGGGAATGGGAGTGGGGGGGAATGGGAGTGGGGGGGGAATGGGAGTGGGGGGGGAATGGGAGTGGGGGGGGAATGGGAGTGGGGGGA